>NC_089228.1:57234786-57541548 GCF_963924675.1 Phocoena phocoena | reverse complement strand
CCAGGGGCCGCCTGGGTTAAAATCTCTTCCCGGCAAGGATCTCATTCATATTCAATGGATATCTCAAAAGTTTTACATAGAAACAAATGCTAAGAAAATTCAGCACCCCCAAACCAGCTCTACAACAAATGCTAATGGAACTTCTCTAAGTGGGAAACACAAGAGAAGAAAAGACCTATAAAAACAAACTCAAAACTGTTAAAAAATTTTAATAAGAACATACATATAATTACCTTAAACATGAATGGATTAAATGCTCCAACCAAAAGACACAGGCTTGCTGAATGGATACAAAAAAAAAAAAAATGATCCACACACATGTTATCTAAAAGAGACCCACTTCAGACCTAGGGACACATTTAGATAGAAAGTGAGAGGATGAAAATATATATTCCATGCAACTGGAAATCAGAAGAAAGCTGGAGTAGCAATACTCATATCAGATAAAATAGATTTTAAAATGAAGAATTTTACAAGAGACAAGGAAGGGAACTACATAATGATCAAGGCATCAATCCAAGAAAAAGATATAACAATAGTAAATATATATGAACCTAACATAGATGCACCTCAATACATAAGGCAACTGCTATCACCTATAAAAGAGGCAATTGACAGTAAAACAATATTAGTGGGAGACTTTAACACCTCCCTTAAACCAATGGACAGATCATGCAAAATGAAAATAAAAAAGGAAACAGAAGCTTTAAATGACACAATAGACCAGAGAGATTTAACTGATATTTATAGGACATTACATCCAAAAACTGCAGATTACACTTCTCAAGTGCGCAAGGAACATTCTCCAGGATAGATCATACCTTGGGTCACAAATCAAGCCTTAGTAAATTTAAGAAAATTGAAATAATATCTATCATCCCTTCTGACCACAATACTATGAAATTAGAACTCAATTACAGGGAAAAAATCATAAAAAACATAAACACATGGAGGGTAAACAATATGTTACTAAACAACCAAGAGATCACTGAAGAAATCAAAGGGAAAAAAAAAATACCTAGAGACAAATGACAATTAAAATATGACGATCCAACACCTATGGGTTGCAGCAAAAGCAGCTCTAAGAGAGATATTTACAGCTATACAAGCCCACTTCAAATAACAAGAAGAATCTCAAACAATCTAACATTACACCTAAAGGAACTAGAGAAAGAACAAACAAAACCCAAAGTTAGCAGGAAGAAAGAAATCATAACGATCAGAGCAGAAATAAATGAAACAGAAACAAAGAAAACAATAACAAGATCAATAAAACTAAAAGCTTGTTCTTTGAGAAGGTAAACACAATTGATAAACCAGTAGCAAGACTCATCAAGAAAGAGAGGGAGAGGACTCAAATCAATAAAATTAGAAATGATAAAGGAGAAGTGGGCTTCCCTGGTGGCGCAGTGGTTGGGAGTCTGCCTGCCGATGCGGGGGGTGTGGGTTCATGCCCCGGTCCAGGATTATCCCACGTGCTGCAGAGTGGCTGTGCCCGTGAGCCATGGCTGCTCAGCCTGCATGTCCAGAGCCATGCTCTGCAATGGGAGAGGCCACAGCAGTGAGAGGCCCGCATACCGCACAGAAAAAAAAAAAAAAAAAGAAGTTACAACAGACACTGCAGAAATACAAACCATCCTAAGAGATGACTACAAGCAATTCTATGCCAATAAAATGGACAACCTGGAAGAAATGGACAAATTCTTAGGTATAACCTTCCAAGACTGAGCCAGGAAGAAACAGAAAATATGAACAGACCAATCACAAGTAATGAAATTGAAATTGTGATTAAAAATCCTCCAACAAACAAAAGTCCAGAACGAGGCTTCACATGAATTCACGTGAATTCTATCAAGCATTTAGAGAAGAACTAACACCCATCCTTCTCAAACTCTTCCAAAAAATTGCAGACGAAGGAACACTTCCAAACTCATTTTATGAGGCCACCATCACCCTGATACCACAACCAAAGATACTACAAAAAAAGAAAATTACAGACCAATATCACTAACGAATATAGGTGCAAAAATCCTCAACAATACACTAGCAAACAGAATCCAACAACACATTAAAAGGATCATACACCTTGATCAAGTGGCTTTTATCCCAGGGATGCAAGGATTCTTCAATATACACAAATCAATGTGATACACCATATTAACAAATTGAAGAAGAAAAACGATATGATCATCTCAATAGATACAGAAAAAGCCTTTGCCAATATTCAGCACCCATTTATGATAAAAACTCTTGGAAAGTGGGCATAGAGGGAACCTACCTCAACATAATAAAGTCCATGTACGACAAACCCACAGCAAACATCATTCTCAATGGTGAAAAACTGAAAGCATTTCCTCTAAGAGCAGCAACAAGACAAGGTTGCCCACTCTCACCACTATTATTCAACATAGGTTTGGAAGTCCTAGCCATGGCAATCAGAGAAGAAAAGGAAATAAAAGGAATCCAAATTGGAAAAGAAGTAAAGCTGTCACTGTTTGCAGATGACATGATACTATACATGGAGAATCCTAAAGATGTCACCAGAAAACTGCTAGAGCTAATCAATGAATTTGGTAAAGTAGCAGGATACAAAATTAATGCAGAGAAATCTCTTGCATTCCTACACACTAATGATGAAAAATCTGAAAGAGAAATTAAGGAAACATTCCCATTTACCATTGCAAGAAAAAGAATAAAATACCTAGGAATAAACCTACCTAGGGAGACAAAAGACCTGTATGCAGAAAACTATAAGACACTGATGAAAGAAATTGAAGATGATACCAACAGATGGAGAGATATACCATGTTCTTGGATTGGAAGAATCAATATTGTGAAAATGACTATACTACCCAAAGCAATTTACAGATTCAATGCAATCCCTATCAAATTACCAATGCCAATTTTTACAGAACTAGAACGAAAAGTCTTCAAATTTGTATGGAGGCACAAAAGACCCTGAATAGCCAAAGCAGTCTTGAGGGAAAAAATGGAGCTGGAGGAATCAGACTTCCTGACTTCAGACTAAACTATAAAGCTACAGTAATCAAGTCAATATGGTACTGGCACAAAAACAGAAACATAGATCAATGGAACAGGATAGAAAGCCCAGAGATAAACCCATGCACCTATGGTCAACTAATCTATGACAAAGGAGGCAAGGATATACGATGGAGAAAAGACAGCCTCTTCAATAAGTTGTGCTGGGTAAACTGGACAGCAACATGTAAAAGAATGAAATTAGAACACTCCCTAACACCATACACAAAAATAAACTCAAAATGGATTAGAGAACTAAATGTAAGACCGAACACTATAGAACTCTTGGAGGAAAACATAGGAGGAACACTCTTAGACATAAATCACAGCAAGATCTTTTTTGATCCACCTCCTAGAGTAATGTAAATAAAAATAAACAAATGGAACCTAATGAAACTTCAAAGCTTTTGCACAGCAAAGGAAACCATAAATAAGACGAAAAGACAGCCCTCAGAATGGGAGAAAATATTAGCAAATGAATCAACGGACAAAGGATTAATCTCCAAAATATATAAACAGCTCATGCAGCTCAATATTAAAAAAACAAAAAAACCCAATCCAAAAATGGGCAGAATACCTAAATAGACATTTCTCCAAAGAAGACATACAAATGTCCAAGAAGCACATAAAAATCTGCTGAAGATCACTAATTATTAGAGCAATGCAAATCAAAACTACAATGAAGTATCACCTCACACCAGTTAGAATTGGCATCAGAAAATCTACAAACAACAAATGCTGGAGAGGGTGTGGAGAAAAGGGGAGCCTCTTGCACTGTTGGTGGGAATGTAAATTGATACAGGCAATATGGAGAACAGTATGGAGGTTCCTTAAAAAGCTAAAGATAGAATTATCATATTATCCAGAAATCCCACTATGGGGCATATATACAGAGAAAACCATAATTCAAAAACACCCATGCACACCAATGTTCATTGCAGCACTATTTACAATAACCAGGTCATGGAAGCAACCTAAATGCCCATTGACAGACAAGTGAATAAAGAAGATGTGGTACATATATACAATGGAATATTACTCAGCCATAAAAAGGAATGAAATTGGGTCATTTGTTGAGCCGTGGATAGATCTAGAGACTGTCATACAGAGTGAAGTAAGTCAGAAAGAGAAAAACAAATATCATATATTAACGCATATATGTGGTACCGAGAGAAATGGTACAGATGAACCGGTTTGCAGGGGAGAAATTGAGACACAGATGTAGAGGACAAATGTATGGACACCAAGCAGGGAAAGCAGCAGGGTGGTGGGGGTAGTGGTGTCATCAATTGGGCGATTGGGATTGATATGTATACACTGATGTGTATAAAATTAACGACTAATAAGAACCTGCTGTATAAAATATAAAAACACACAAAAAAAGCTCCCATGTTTTCCATGATTTCCTTTCTCAATTACATGTCCTCTCATCATAGCAGCCCTGGTTGTAGTCTTAGACCTTGACTAGCCTGAAGGATGATTAGATTTAAAAGACTGTGTGTCTTTTATATATGTATGGAAGAAATCATACCATGTGTATATGTGAGAATCCCGAAGAAAAGAAAAAAACTAATGATGGAAAGGAGAGGAAAGACAGTTTCCTGGACAGTCTCTGAATATGTGAGAAGAAATGCATCTAGTGGACAAGGAAGGGACTGGTTTTAAGACAAGGATGGTTTAACCCTGGGAGTAAGAGGGAAGGTCGAGTGATAGGCACTGAGGTAAGAGTTGGGTAGATATAATAGAAAGAGTAAGTGAAAGTGCTTCCAGTTGCTTGTGGAAGAGTAATCAGAGTTATCAGTAAGAGCGAAGATGAAGGAGGAGGTAATAAAAATTCGAAAAATGATAATTAGAATGAAATAAGTAAAATTACTTACAGGAGGTTGTGAGAGTAAAGGGCCCTAGAACCATACAGTAGTACTGATAAGTGGCACCAAATTGTGCTTCATGAGACCAGCTGACAGGATTGTATGGTTTTCTCTGACCAGGTCTAGGGTTGGAAATGTGGTGGTGGGGTGACAGGTTGATGTAATCAGGGTAGGGGTTTGCCAGGTAATAAAGTTGATCATGAATACAAGGAAATAATTTTAATGACGATCCATAGAATCTATGCTGAATAGGAGGGAAAATAAAGCTATGAGCAAAACAAGGGATGGTGAAAATGTGGCAGAATCAATTGACTGTAGGACAAGTGAGGTCAAATAAATGTTGAAAGCGGGGTGTGTTTTACACTATCCCAAAATTCAATGGCTTAAAACAACAATAATTATTCTCACTCTTTTGGCTACAGTTCCACTGGAGATTGATTAATCTAGTCTGGGATTCCCTGGGCCTGCCTCCAAACTACAAACTGAGATTTGTTTCATGTATCACTCATCCCCCTTTGAACCAGAAGGGCATGTTTTTTCTTCATGGAAATGGCAAAAATACATGATATGTCCCACCACACAAAGACATACCAACAACTGTTGCAACATGTGCTGTTAATATCTATAGTGCATCACATGATAGAGCTGATATCAGTAAGGCGAGAGAGTCACAGCAAACGACTCAACCCAGTAATCTATCACATCCCATGAAGTTGGGAGTTTTGGGGAGTTAACACATTGTTTATGCATACACTTCATTTGTTCTTAGGATAAGTGTGTGTTTTATTTTTAATTTTATTGGAGTATAGTTGATTTACAATGTTGTGTTTGTTTTAGGGGTACAGCAAAGTGATTCAGTTATATGTATACATATATCCATTCTTTTTCAGATTCTTTTCCATATAGGTTATTACAGAATATTGAATAGCATTCCCTGTGCTATACAGGGTCCTTTTTGGTTATCTCTTCTATATACATTAAGTCCCCTACATAAGAACGAGTTCTGTTCTCAGAACATGTTCATAAGTCCAATTTATTTGTAAGTCCAAAGAAGTTAGCCTAGGTACCCAACTAACACAACTGGCTATACAGCACTGTACTGTAATAGGTTTATAATACTTTTTACACAAATAATACGTAAAAAAACAAACACACAAAAGAAGAAAAAATTTAATCTTACAATACAGTACCTTGAGAAGTACAGTAGTACAGTACAACAGCTGGCATACAGGGGCTGACATCAAGTGAACAGGCAAGAAGAGTTACTGACTGGAGGAGGGAGAGGAGGTGGGAGATGGTAGACCTGAAGGATCATCAGCAACAGAGATGAAGGGCAAACTGCAATTTCACTCATGCCTGACATTGATGGAAAGCACTTTGCATTTTTGAAAGTTCACAGCTTGAAAGTTCGTATGTAGGTGACTTACTGTATAGTAGTGTGCATATGTTAATCCCCAAATCCTAATTTATCCTTCCCCACTATGCTTCCCTTTTGGTAACCATATGTTTGTTTTTGAAATCTGTGAGTCTGTTTCTGTTTTGTAAATAAGTTCATTTGTATCATTTTTTAAAATTCGATTCCACATATGAGTGATATCATATGATATTTGTCTTTGTCTGACTAACTTCACTTAGTAGAATCATCTCTATGTCGATCCATGTTGCTGCCAGTGGCATTATTTCACTCTTTTTTATGGCTAATAGTCCATTGTATATATACACCACATGTTCTTTATCCATTCCTCTGTTGATGGACATTTATGTTGCTTCCATGTCTTGGATATTGTAAATAGTGCTGCAATGGACATTGGGGTGCATGTATCTTTTAGAATTATGTTTTTCTCTGGATATATGCCCAGTAGTGAGATTGCTGGATCATATGGTAGTTCTATCTTTAGTTTTTTAAGGAATCTCCATACTCTTCTCTGTAGTGGCTGTACCAATTTACATTCCCACAAACAGTGTAGCAGGGTTCTCTTTTCTCTACATCTTCTCCAGCATTTAGTGTTTGTAGACAATAACTGGTCAGATGATGGCCATTCTGACCAGTGTGAGATAATACCTCATTGTAGTTTTGATATGCATTGTTGTAGACAACATAAAGCTTGGTGTTCCCTCAATTGACCCATGGAAACGTTAACCAATAGGTAAGGGACTGGGAAGCTTCTGTCCACTTTCCCAGAAGAGTGGTGTGTGTGTGTGTGTGTGTGTGTGTGTGTGTGTGCTGGCAGGAGGGCAAGTGTAGGGAGTCTACTCCCTACCTTTCCTACTGAATGCTTTAAGAGCATGGCCACAAGTGAGTGATTTTCCTCCTCATATAGGTGCCCAGGGAGCAAGCAGATTTTGAACAAGTACTTCACTACCACTCCCTGCCTTTCTGCACCACTGACTTTGGAATACACTTTCCAAACTGGAGCACCTGTTGTCAAAACGTTAATGGTGTTACTGATGATGAGGCCAAACCAGGCAGGTGACACAGGAACAAAAGGGAACATGACAATCTCTGAAGGTAGTCATAGAAAATTTTCCAATGTTCTTAATGTGTAACTTACCAGAGATGTTGTAACTGAGCAGGACCCTGTGGGGACTTCCTGGGGTAGACTGCTCACCTGTATCCTCTGCTTTAGCTCCTCTCTGAAGTACCTAAACCATAGTATCTGATGCACATTTCCTGAGTTGTCTTACAGATGTGAAAACTCCCACCAAATGGAAAATGTTAACTACTTGATGACCATGAGCACATAGCCCCCAGACCTACTGGAACCTAAGGATTGATAATGTTAAGCCCTGTGACAATGTTAATGCCCTGTTACCTCACCATCAACCAATCAGAGAATCGTGCACAAGCTGATCACACACACTGTGTGTGACCCCTCTCCTTCACCTGGCCTTTAAAAACGCTTTGCTGAAACCCATTGGGGAGTTTGGACGTTTTGAGTACTAGCTACCTGGACCCTTGCTTGGCACACTGCAATAAATGCTGTACTTTCCCAGTGTCAATATATTGGTGAGCGGACTTAAGTTTGGTTCCATAACAATGCTGGTAAGAATTTTGCCAACTAAAAATTGGCACTTGCCATCTTTGCAATCTACATCTACAAGGATCAAATAATGAGCTGCTGCAGCTGCTGACCTTCAGCACCCTCTGAATAGAGTTTAGGGTGGAGATCAGGAAGGAGGCACTCTGTGTTCTGGGAAAAACTGACAAAACAGGTCTTCTGACAGATATTTTCAGGAGAAGATTTTATGAGCCCAATTCTTGCATCTTCTCATATCTAGTAAAGCACTAAAATCCTTCTGGTGATGTCTGCTCCTCATGACTAGCAGTAACCTTCACGAGACTAGCAGAAACCTTTTGCATAAATATGTGCTTGATGGCATGTACCCCACCCCCTTCACCAAAATCACATGTATACTGACCTTCCCTCCTACTGCTTTGGAGAAGTTTCTGAGCACTATCTGAAATGCTGTCTCTGGACTATAGTCCTCATTTTGCCCCAAGTAAAGGTTAATTCACAACTCTCACATTGTGCATTTATTTTTCAGTTGACAATTTGAAGAGATTTAGTAGTCATTTGTTATGTATTTCATGCTAAAACATATATATCTGTTATGAGAATTCATTTTTTGAAAAAGCAGAAGATAAGATCATCTAAAAGGTTCATGGTAGGATTAATAAGCATAATTCAAAAGCATTTTAAGAATAAATTAGCAAAGTAATGTTCATTACTTTGGTTGAGGTTGTTTGAAAGAAACAAATATTCTCAAAGGAAAACTAGTGAGGACGTGGGAGAAAAGCAGCCCATGTCTCTTACAGACCAAATAACAGTCAGCAGACTGTATCTGTTCTAGACAGCAGGGAGGTCTTCCCGAGGAGGAGGTTATTCTGTTTGTGTGGTGAATGAAGGCAGGGGAAGACAATTTCCTCCCTAAGGGTTCTCCCTGCTTGCTGCAATTTCCTCTCCTGTTCTTGGAATTCTGACCTGACATTATCTAAAGTATAACAATAAATCACAGAGAGAGGCAGCTGGTTACCCAGGGGCAGGAAGGAATGTCTCCAAGTTACTTTAGGAGGCTAGGGAGGTGCTGTGGACTGTTAGTTTATCCTTTGTTTTTGCTGCTGATTTCTGTTATCCCACTGACAGCTACAGGAAGCAGGGAGTGTGGTCCCAACCATCAGATCATTATGCCCAGTTTAATTTCTGCTTAATGGGGATGCTATACCAGGACACCCCACAGTGACATCAATCAATGAATCATTTCCTTGGGCATGTGTACCATTAAGTGATTGTCAATCCACATTCTTTGTCACCAAAAATTTAAGTTAATATTAATTTGGCCTTTTATATCCTGCCAGCGCCTTATGGGAGCTTTCCCAGAAGCGTGTCCTGAGATGTGGGACACATTCTTCAGGAGGTGTTACCAGGGAAACTGTGAGAAGAGAGGTGAGACGGGCAGGACGGGAGGCAGGCACAGTGCTGTGGAGGGTGGCTTTGACTCCGTGGTGCAGGGAACTGTGAAAGAGTGAAGAGTATCCTCAGAGCTGTCTCAGTCAGAGGTGAGGGTGCTGGAGGACTTGCTTCCCTGTACCAGTTGTTACCATTGCCAGCAGACAAAATGGGTTCTAGCAAGTTCCCTAAGGACAGTTCCTCAGACATGCAGGCTGTCGGGAGAGAAAGTGCATCAGGAGGCCACACACACGGAAATAGTCCGAGGGCCCTGGGTCTGTGGGGCCTGGGTGGAGTCTGGCTGATACTGTACTGAGTGGCTTACTCCTATTGTAGTGCTTAGCTCTTGCATCTAGATTCTGTAACCTTTTAAAGTGAAATCTACTATTATCTCCATTATATAGATGTGGAAGCTAAACCTTAGAAATGTTAAGTCCTTGGTCTGAAGTCATCCAAGTAGAAAATCATGGAGCTGGCATTCAAACCCAAGTCTATGTGAGCCAAGGGCCCAAATCCTTAATTAACTTTACTTCTTGTTCCATGTGCAAATAAATTTAGACTTTAAGTAATTTGTTTCCTGAGCAATTCACAATATTTATACCTATATGTTCACTAGGAAAATTGCAACAAATTTTCTGAGTTATATAAACGACGTTTTGCACATACCAAAAATGGTTAAAATGTCTGCATGGTTCAAGAGACAAAAACAGTGTATGTACACAATTAATTCATGACATTTAGTCTTTATAGTATGACAGCAAATTAAATCGGTGTTATAAGGGCAGTTTCATATAAAGAGTGAAATGAGTATAAAATTATATACACTTAATCTTGAGAAGAGAGGAATAATCTTTAACTTTGGGTGACATTTTCCTGTATTCATTGCTTATGAGGTATTTTTTTAAGATTGCAATTTGTAGCTATATAGAGCTATATTCTATAATTCACTTATTTAATTCCTGTTCTCTGTTATAAAAACATAATTACTGAGAACAATCAATTTGTTCCCATTTGATAAAGGATTAAATCAAGCACACTGCATCAAGGTAGAAGTATGTGGGGGATGTTAACTGTGAGGCTACTGAAAGCCCCTCTGGTTTCCGGAAGAAGTAGAATTTCTGTTCCTGCTTCTCATGTCAGTGACTGAGGTTGGCTTGCCTATTTTCTGGATTAGATCTGTTTTTCAAGTAGCCTGTTGAAGGCATCTAACTGAATCTTGGGACAGGGACTGAAAATGTTCTAAGAATTCAGGTCTTGTAGTGAGGTCATTTTCATGAGACTACCTCACACAATTCTTCCTTCTCCAGGTATTTTGATATTGTGATGTTTCATATTTCATGACCCCAGTTTTTCAGGTCTACCTGTATCTGTGGCTTTGGTATTTCTCTCTGTGACAGACATCCTAAGGTGACCCCAATCATTCATTCTATTGTATAATCCCCTCTCCTTGTGTGTAGGCTACACCTGTGACTTGCTTATAACAACTAGAATATGGTAAAGGTGATAGACTTTCACTCCCTTGACTTGGTTACATTATAAAACTGTCTTAATGAGAAAGAGAGAGATAGATACAGACAGACAGAGAGAGGGAGACTGACTTTCCTACTGGCCTTGAAGAAGCAAGCTGTCTTGATGTGAACTGTCTTGTCTATAGAAAGGGTCACCAGGCAGGGGACTACAGGCAGCATTCAATTACTGAGACCTTGTCCTACAAATACAAGGAACTCAAGTCTGTCCAAAATTGCATGAGCTTGGAAGAGGATCCTAAGGCTCTGATGAGACCCCAGACCATGGCCCACACTTTGATTCCAGGCTATGAGAGAACTCACTTGAGGTGTGCTCAAATTTCTGACCTCCAGAAATTGTGAGAGAAAAAGAAAAAGTGTGTACTTTCCAACTGCTAAGTGTATAGCAATTTGTTATACAGCAATAAAAACCTGATACACCTGCCCACACTAACATTGGGTTTGAACGTGTGATCTGATTTAGCCAGTGGAATGGGGAAAACTTGATGTAAAAGGAGAGGCTTGACAAAGGAGTCTTGCATTTCGACATTCTTTAACTCTTGCTACCAGCACAAAAACAATACATCTGCTAGGTTACTGGAGGGATGTAAGGGACACATGGAAGAGAGCTACCCTGTCCTCTCTGGGTCCATCCTAGACCAGCCAGACCCCGACAACCAGCCAGCTGATCATAGACACATGAGGGAGCCCTGCTCAGAACAGCAGAACATCACCCAGCTGACCCACTGACTAGAGAATAAATTCTTGTCAGTTTAAGTCACTAAGTTTAAGATGCCTGATTGTAACATTTGTAACAACAGATAATTGCTATGCATTCCATTGTTTCAGGACATATTTGAGCTTGGACACATATGTGATTGCCTGCTTGGAACTTCTTTAAAAAAAGACACTTAAAACACTTAAAAGCATAAAAGCAGAGACTGAGGGAGCTGCTGAGAGAAAAATATGACCACTTGTTATAAACTCTTGATAGAAGATAAATTCTTTTACAATAAGGTTGAAAATACATTTTAAATTTTCTTTAGCATTTTACAGAGTTTAAGTGACAGCAAAGATAAAGGGTGCTTGCATCTTTTACATACATCTTTTACAGAACAGTCCCATTTTTCTTCTCTTCCAAGGCCTCCAATCTCACCTTGGAGCCTCAGTGCTCACACAGGAGGACAGAGTCCCCTGTCTACTGTCCCTCCATGTCACAGATCTTCATAGAGCCTCAAGCATCCTCTTTCCCTGCAGGAAACCTGGTGACAGCCTGTTCCTCTGGCAGGAATGGTAAGAGGGTGTGTGGAGACAGGAGAGAGGTCTGGGGATGGGGCTGGTAAGAAAAAGATGCTCTCTTTGAGGCTCAGAGCAAACTGGAAGTACTCTCCCATCCTGTGGGCACAGGCCTTCATCTCAGACCCAGAGCTGTCCAGAAACTAGAAGCTCTGTGCAACGTGAGATTAGGGGTTGCACTTCTTTTTGATCCTCACAAACTCACCAGTGGGAACAAGAGAATACAGGAAGCATTACAACTCAGTTTTGATCCACTAAATGTCAATAGACAAAATGCAATCAAAAGGTTTTTCTTTTAAGTGATTTTCTTGATACTAAAATTTTTAAAAATAATTTTTAACCAAACTTACAACCATTCAAAAGAAACTGAAATAGGGGTAAGTCTAACAAAACATGCATCTTGAAACCACAAATCTGATGAAAGAAATCAAAGGAAATCTCAATAAACAAAGAGACATACTGAATTCATGAATTAGAAAACTACGTGGTAAAGATGTGAATTCCTAAAATTAGTACAAGGTTACAATTCCTATCAAAATCTCAACAACAATTTTTGTAGATATAGGTAAGCTTTTAAGTGATTTTTGTTTTCCATTTTAGAAGAGTAAAAAGATGGAATCTTTCTACAAGTTATCAACTGGTTTACTTGCAAACAACTGAAGTACCTTGAAGTATTTCTTTTCTAATTTAGCTAAGTATAACCACATGCAAGTCTGCTTGCATTTATCTATTTAAGTTCCATATAGATTTCTTGTAATATTATTGCACTGTCAGATGAAATGGGCCTGAGAACATGGATGAAAGATGGGAAAGAAAACATGGTCCCCAGAGGAGAACCATGTTCACTTACTGGCGGATAAAGCTGTTTCTTTAGAATGCTTCACAGGGACCCTCTCCTAAGGACAAGTTACTGGGGGCCGTCTGCTACTACGCTGGGTGGTCAGCTTACCTGAGACAGTGCTGAGGTAACAGTCCAATGCACACTGGGGAGAGGTGTGATCAGCTACCTCCAGAAGACCCCACAGCAGGAATCATTCAAGTTCTGGAGCTCCCTGGCCCCTTGCCAACTGCTCACCACCTGGTGACCAGCCTGCTGGGTGATGCCAGGCACTGGGGAACCACTGGCCTTCTACCTGCCCTCTGACTTCTCAAAGCAGTTTTTATCTGGGGATCATCTCACCTCCTTGAAAGGTTCATCTTTCCTCTTTGGCAAGTTAGGATTTCACTTCTGAGGGCTTGCATTTATTCATTTCTCTCAGTGTTAATGTTGGGCTCATCCAAACAGTTCATCTATTCCTTCTGGACATGCGGTATCCCTGAACCAGCTCCATTTCTTTCAAAATTCGTGAGGTAAACACAGAGGACATGGAGGGCAAGGAAAGCTAAAATGTAATGCCATTTATAAGACTTATAATTCTTTTTCAGAGCCCTGACTCAACTGGTGCTTGAAATGTAGAACTAAATCATGGGTTAGGAATATTTTATGAGATCCTTTCAGTCTGGCTTAAAGGTGCTAAGGCCTTAAAACATTTGTTCCTCTTGGTTTGTTAGTTCTAGTCCAATCCTCTTTCTACTTGTTTTTTTGGGAAACAGTTCGTCACATTTGCAAAAACTTCAGCTAATTTTTCATTTGTGAGTTCACTAGGTCAATTCCAAGCACCTATTCAGACTTGTTGATAACCTATCAAAATGACAGTAACTTTCTCTAAAGACAAAACTTCCATCCTTGTTTAGGAGAAACAAGGTAGGCTACTTCCACATGTTTAATTAAAGAATCACAAATTTGCTGTAATACAACTTTGCTACCTCTAAGTGCAGTTCCTGGGTACAGTGCAAAGTTTCATACTACAGAATGAAAAAAGGAAGTTTGTCACATTTAGAGGAATAATATTCAGTTTTCAATTGAGAATAGAGTTCATTTACTTTTAACATAAAGCAATAAACTGTATTTAAAAACTTTTATATTACTAGTTAATTGCTATATATGTGTAGCAAAAAAATCTAGCACACCTCACATACCACGAATGCTGCTATGATTTTAGGACATGTGATCTTCATTTTTAAAAACAACTATCACCCATAGTCCCAGAAAGCATGAAAAATTGCAATATCCATCAGTCACCCTGTCAAAGTCATAAAATCTTTCCTGTCCATTTTTCAAATTTCAAAACATCACAGCAGGTTTGTAATTAACCATAACAGTAATATTTATAATACACAATTTAACTGTAATGACACATATAAGAATTTCTTTATCACAAAGTTGTTCCCCTGAGACATTTGTGTCTTCCTAGCAGTATAGAAAACAGCATTCAAGGGTTGAGCACACTGATAGCAGCACATATCAATTGGAAAAATAACCTATCCAAAACTGTAAATTTCCATCAAAGGATACAATCTGAAAGATACCATAAAGGTATATGTAAAATAACTTGTTATCCCATTTAGTTGTCAAACATGAAGAATTTCATGTTTGGATGGAATTTCATCCAAAGAGTCCAGGTTGACACAGAAGCGTTGAGGTTCCCTTGCTTGGGAGTCCTTCATAGCTGTATCTCTAATGTGCTGAGAAACTGTGTCAGTTCTGATGCCCGTGTATTGTCTCTCCAGTTGATTTCTGTGCTCGTGAATATACACCATAAATAAAGGGAAAAACAATAAAAGTAGGTTTAAAAGTTTTTCCTGCCTTCAGACAGAAGCTGAAGCCATTTCTAAGGGAATCCAGCATATTTGATGTACATGGCTCCTCACCATTCCCAACAAAAGAGAGAAGTAGCAATAAATATATTTTTCAATTCAGCATATCAAAAGGAAGGATGTGGATTCTATACATATTAATACTGATGGAATTCACTAAGCAATATTGTCACCTTCACACATCTTAAATACAAATGGTAATTAATTGATGATATTGCTGGGATTGCACATAATCAACAAGTCCTATGTTAGTTTTTGAACATCAAAATTCATAGTATTTAATAAGTCATAGATGGTATCTCTAGAAAGACCTTAACTCCAATTCAGTTCCATCATTTGGGTAAACTTTATAACAATGTTTCTTAATTAAGTTCTGCTTTAGAATGCCAAAATAGATGTACACATATCACCCAGAACTGCATAGATGTCCACACAAAACTCAGTAGTGTTTGTTTTCCCAGAAAGTTTCTGAAATGCATCTATGAGCTCAGGGTCTAGTGTACATGTCACTATTCTCTGAAGATCTCTAATTAAATATCACATGTCTGGAAGAAGATAAAGTTAACAAACAGTAAGCACATATGCCTGCTGCAGTCACTTCCCTGAGAATGAAATATTCTGCTTTTAAAAAGGAAATGACAGGGGGCTTCCCCTTCCCTGGTGGCGCAGTGGTTGAGAGTCCACCTGCCGATGCAGGGGACACGGGTTCGTGCCCCAGTCCGGGAAGATCCCACATGCCGCAGAGCAGCTGGGCCCGTGAGCCATGGCTGCTGAGCCTGCGCGTCCAGAGCCTGTGCTCCACAACGGGAGAGGCCACAACAGTGCACAACAGTGAGAGGTCCGCGTACTGCAAAAAAAAAAAAAAAAAGGAAATGACAATTTCAAGTACACATATTCAGATAGAGCTTTTCTTTAACAATATTTTTTTAAATTTAATTTTTAAAATTTAGTTTTTTAAATTTTGGCTGCATTGGGCCTTCATTGCTGCACGTGGGCTTTCTCTAGTTGCGGTGAGCAGGGGCTACTCTTCGTTATGATGCACGGGCGTCTCATTGCAGTGGCTTCTCTTGTTGCGGAGCATGGGCTTTAGGAGCGCAGGCTCAGTAGTTGTGAAGCATGGGCTTAGTTGCTCTCGGCATGTGGGATCTTCCCGGACCAGGGATGGAACCCGTGCCCCTGCATTGGCAAGAGGATTCTTAACCACTGCACCACCAGGGAAGTCAAAACAAAATCAACAAGTATTTTGTGTATCAAAAATGATCTGAGAAGGCTGATTCATAATCTGTCCCATACAAATATTCAGCGACTTAGAATTAGATGAAATCACAGGGATTTCATTGCACAACAAAGAATTTAAAAATTATATAAAATAAAGAGAAAAAATTGAAATGCAATCAGGAAAAGAATGAGGCCTATTAAGTAACAACTTTGCACTAGAAGACAGTTTAGATAGTCAAAACAAAATGATCATTGTTTTACTGGGAATGGAAGGGGCTCCTTGTTAACCTCCTTGCTGGGATGTGACCCCCTGCACAAAACGCTTCCCTTACCAGTGCCTAACCTTCCCTTAAAGTCTTGGTCTTGCACTGGGAGAATGTTGATTCAGTGACTGTGGTAGTTTAAGAATATATCATTTTGGCAAAAGAATGCATCTATCAGCTTAGAGCTGTTGATGGGCCTAATGCTGCTGTTGAAAAAGACATTCGTTTGCTTATTTTTGTTAATTCTTACTAACTTCTAGCATAATACCTGCCATTTGTATGGTCTAGAAGAGTTAGTTGGAAACATTTTGCTCCCTTTCTGGTCAATAAGGTATGCATTTAAAATTTTATGCATTATAGCACAGGGAGATCAGCTCGGTGCTTTGTGACCACCTAGAGGGGTGGGATAAGGAAGGGTGGGAGGGAGGGAGACGCAAGAGGGAAGAGATATGGGAACATATGTATATGTATAACTGATTCACTTTGTTATAAAGCAGAAACTAACACACCATTGTAAAGCAATTATATGCCAATAAAGATGTTAAAAAAATTTTATGCATTTAAAAACACCTTCAAATAAGCAATTTCTCTTTTCTTACCAAGGTGTGACCTCTGACTATTATGCTTTTCTACACCATTTGAGAAGAACTTTATAGTTCAAACTTTCACCCTATAGCTTGGTTTGTTTCTAAATACTGGTTTCTATCACAATGAAAATTTGTGCCCCTCTAGGCCTGTGCCTCCTGTACAATAAAGACATGTGTCCATTCCATACATGAAAAGAGATAAAATATAATCATGTAGGTTCAAGTTAAGCTGGAATAGAAATAGAATTTTTCCTGGTTTAAATCAACAATATCATAGCCTTTTGACTTCACATGTAAATTTCACATGTGGATGAATTTGGTTGAAAGCTAAAACAAAATTTTCATTGCTGTATTCTCATCTATTACTTTAAATTACAGTGTGTTTGTAATTATTAATTTGGCTTAAAGACAAGGATTCACTGGTAATTTTCAAAGGAATGGGTTAAAGAGAATAGGATATAGTTTAAGTACTAAACATACTAACTGTAAAAATAGTATGGATTCACATTAAGAGATTTTCCATACTATAGAAAAGATTATTGTGTTTCAACCACTGTACTAAATTTTATTTGATCATACTAAAAATATATCAATGTAAATAAGATAGAACGTAGTGAGAAGTGAATAAAAAGCATAATTTCAGCTTTCAGATTACTAATTATATAGATTTAAAATCTTCTCAAGTAGTTAGAAGTGCAGTCTGATTTGGCAATAATTTCTCGACATTATACCAGTTATAAGAAGCCAGTTGAAGAGATTTTAGCCCAATAAGAACCTAGAGAATTTTCACCATAAATTATCCCCACACAGGAAAGGGACACTCTTTTGGTGCTCTGAGTTCTCTTTTCTAGAGACGTTTCAATGAATAAAGAAGACATTTATATTTTATTATATAACTTATTTTCATTTCAAATTCTCAAGCAATAAAAAATTTAAAAGCAATGTTGGTAATTTCAGTTAGGCGGGACTTGGAATATGGAATATTGCATCTCTTTCATAGACTCTATGACTCTTCAAAGTGCCCTAAAAACACTATGAGTTTGATTAGCAGCAAAGCATTAGCCTAATCAAAACCTCCCTCCTCCCCCTATGCATATATACATATACACAAACTATACATCAATACATTCTTAGCTTAAATATGACAATTTGACTGTTATTCCTAGAGGCTGTGCAAGGTTACAAATACTGTTCAAGACCACTAGTACCCAACTGGTTAAGAGAAAACCAATCCTTTCATTAAAACAAACAAATAAAACTACAAAATAATTCGATCACATATTCTGAATTTCTTTTAAGATTAAAAACATTGAGGGATACAGTGAATCATCCAATATATTACTGTTCTGAGTTCTATAATTTTCTTTATCTAAAACTATCTTTTATACATAGATGCCTTTAAACATAGTTTCAGCAATTCTAAGTAGATTCCTTTGAAAAATATGACAAGTATTTTATTTTTTAACTTGGAGGAAAGTTCTGTAAGGAGTGGGTTTTCTTCTCACAGATGAATTTTGCAGCATTTTCTCCCAGAAGTACGCTGTCATCCTGTATACATGTGTCCTAAGGATGAAGCCTCTTAGCACTGGACCTCCAGAAAGAGGTCCTGCAGGCACCATGGCATGTTGGTCTTTTCTCTTCCACACTCTTTTAGCAGCACCCAATCTTTGGGCATCTTGCCAGTAGTGGTTGAAGTCCAGAACTTGATCTTCACTGGGAAAACCAAGTCCATTCAAAATGCAGCACTTTCATCTTTTGGTTGGGTGATTCTTGGTCCCCCATGGATAGGAGTGATACCTAGAAGATTCAAAAGTGGAAGGAGTTCTCTACAGTCTCAAATATTTTAGTTCACATATTCAGTTTCAAAAGCAGTAGCTCAGGTATATAAATAAATAAATCACAATGAATAAAAAGGTGATTCTAAACATGATGGAATGGGGAGATTTTTAGAAAGTTGACTTTTGCTGAAGTTCAGTGCTAGCATTTTCTTTCTCAAATTATAAACGTAATAGGAACTAATAATCCTACAGTGGAAAAATTAATACCCATCCAAAGTAACCTGTACATTAAATGCCTATTTTAAAGCAATGCAAGTTGATTCAATGTAGATTTCTTTTTCTCTCAACACATATTTCATTGTTACAAAGTAAAATATTAATATGTGCCCCTAAGTATATAAGAATGGTATGCTGGTCATCTATTCACTCACAAAACTCAACAGTTTTACTCTCATTAGAACAGTGATAAAATGAAGGCACGCCAGGCTGTATCCTTCTGGTAAGGAAGCTAAATATTAATGTGTGCAAAATATAGGTAATCATACATCCCTGCAAATGACCACAAATAGAGCCCACCTAGGGCTGGCCCAGTTTGTTTTGACCTTGTTTCATTTTCCTTGCAATCTCAACTCAGTTCTACTTCCCCTTCCCAAATCCCTCACTTAGGTTAGGGCTCCTTGTTGCTGTTTCTATTTTTGTTATCACTTTCTTTAACTAATGCAGTATGTTGTGCCTGAGACATTCTTCCTACCAACTGCCCAAGCAGTCTCACCATTACTTATAACAGTTTTAGGTATCTTCCCCAAAGACAGCTAATAGCTAGATAATGGCCTTATCCTGAGACTCTCCATTTGAGAATAGCATCTCTCTAACCCTAACTAAACATAAACCCTATGATCTAAGCTGAAATGTTCCATGTCTTGGCTTAATGCTTTAGCTGCTGTCTGGATGCTTTGTAGATGTGTGTATAGGTTTGAACTGACAGTCTTAAGCTGTAAGCTTGAGGAATACAGGACTTATGTATGTAATTCCCTTTGCATGGTTATTAATCAAGATCATTTAATAATATTTTGCAATGATGGCTATGATGACAATTAAGATGATGATGATGATTATAAGAACAATAGAAGATCTGACTAGATACTGGTGGAGGAGTTAAAACAATGTTTCTTATTTCAAACCACATTGCTAGGGAAGGTTTTCTCAACTTGTGTTCCAAATAAAAGATGAAAAATCACTGGGTAAACAAGGTCAACAGACTCTTTCCTAAAGTATATCTCAAAGTTTTCAATATAGTCATGTGTGTCAACATTCTCGCAAAATGGAAAAATGTACATTCAGGGTTTCCCAAATATATTTGGTCATGGAACTTTATTTTTCATATAACATCTATTATCATCTTTGATAATATTGGCTATTTACAAAACCTATTTGGGAGAATACACTCTACTGATTCTAAGTACTGATTCTAATTACCTCTACACGTCCTGTGATATTTAGCATCCTCTATCCTTTGAGTATGGAAAAATCATGACTGTCACAGCTGATCTGATTCATATTTGGAATTATGTACACTTTCAGTTTGTGAAGTATTAGGTACTTCTATGTGGAGCCTGACTTACTTCTTGGAAACTAATTGGGAACATCGGTAAACAAGTAATGGCTTTAAGCACAACCAAAGGTTATTTTTACTGGTAAACCGTGAAAACTGTCTCCCCCAATTATATATGCTATCACTGCTATTAGGAGCTGAAAAGGGAGTATCATGGTTATATGGATTTTTTTTTTTTTTTTTGCTGTACGCAGGCCTCTCACTGTTGTGGCCTCTCCCATTGTGGAGCACAGGCTCCGGACGCACAGGCTCAGTGGCCATGGCTCATGGGCCCAGCCGCTCTGCAGCATGTGGGATCTTCCTAGACCAGGGCACGAACCTGCGTCCCCTGCATCGGCAGGAGGACTCCCAACCACTGCGCCACCAGAGAAGCCCCTGGTTATATGGATTTTTAAATGGATGATTCTTTTTTATTTGGAACATTTTAAGAAAATTTGATGTCATTTCCATCATATATTACTTTAACTTGATCGTTTAAATCATATCTTCATATTATATTCACAATTCTGAATATAACTGTAAATAAATTTTCACCTTTGTCATTAGGCCTCTTATTGTCTATTTACCATAAGAAGAAAATCTGCAATTTCTTTTAATACAGGAATATGTCTTTGAAAGTAGAAGTAATGTTTGATTTTTTAAAAACTTAATAATTGTAGAATTGAAAAGGATAACCATAAATTTCAAAATAAGACTGGAATTACTATTTCTAAAAACGGAAAAATAAGAGCTCTTATAAGAGCTTCCCGAAGTTCCTTACACCCCTGTTTTTTCATTATATTTAGCTGATTTTCTGCAAAAATTTGAAGACATCCATTGCCCATGATCCTGAGTCTCTGAGAAAATGTGATTAAAAAAATGATAAGCATGACTTTTGCCCCACTACAAGCCAATGGCACTTGAAATAATAAGTTGCTGAGAGTCAAGAACAGAGACATTCATACTATCCATGGAAGGCTGGATGTACTCAGATCAAGAGGAAAAAATGAAAATTCAAAATCCCTCCAGGGATGGGGGGAGAAGAGTTATTATGGAGATGGTTATTTCTATTAACAATATACCTTTGGAAAATGAGAATTACTCATCATTTCTCTGCAGTTACAAACCACAACAGGACTATATGTACATAGATAGTATTTTGGAAATATATTATCAAGCCAAAAGAGCAAGCAGCTGAATAATCTTATCTGTGATTCATAAGAACAACTCATTGAAACAGGGAAAAAAAAGGCTAACCTAACCTCAAAAAAGATTCTAATTTCTATATAATGACCTTAATAGAATGTTCTTGAGAACTCTTTCTCTTTCCATGGCTAACAGATATCTTTGGGGAAGACTTCTAGAATAATTTAAATAGTGGTCAAACAGATAGCTTCATTAGCTAGACAGGAAGGTTATTCCTCCAGGTAGAAAAGGCCACTTAGGGAAAACAAACTCCACTGGACTATGTCTCCTAAGGCAACTTTGGCCATATAGGATGTGTAAGTGGTTACTCATGGTCAATTTGATGCTTCTGTTATGAGTGGGCTCCTTGGAAAAGTCAAGACAGCTCATGTATAGCAGACACTATCAGCGCCCATATCCCCTCTTTCAAAGCACTTCAAAGCAGGCTGGCCTGATTCCCTACGGCCAGCACCTGCGTTTCTTTTCCTGAGGATATCTCTGGTCTCCAGAATCTGCTTTGTCCACCCTTACAGAAGGCCAGAAATGCCAGGGAACTAACGTCCTCTGGGGAAAAAGGCCTCAAACGATGACTAATGGAAATTAGAGATAAATACCATCCCAGCTCCCTCAGTCCATAAGTGGGAGAATTGAGGTACATGTTCTCCACTGGCGCTCAGATTTCCACAATGGGATCAAGCTCCAACCACCACAATAGTAACTTACTTGAAAATGAAATCTTTATTGAATTATTTCTTCAATCCCTTACCAGAGTTTCTTGGGATTGCCTCTCAAACTAATTGTACTCAAATCTTTGTGCCCTAAACTGTGCCCAACAGTAAAATTGCAGGAATCCATAACTGAATGAAATTGATATAAAATAGAGTATATTTTTAGATCACCAATAATGATTATTTTAGAAGATAACACAGCCCCAGTAAACTGCAATTTCTTATTTAGGGTAAGCAAATGGGAACACATAACAACAAATCCCTTTCCCACAAACATATCTTAAATTCACCAGAAGTGATTCTTTGTTTAGTTGCACGTTCCCCCTTGCATTCTATACAAATAATTGCTAGATTTTAGTCATGGACATTTGAGTTTTGGCTCTTCCAATACGGGACAAACATGCTTAATTTAAAAAAAATATGTAGAAATAAATTTCCATTTCATTATGTAGGAGTAAATTATTACTAAGTGATCACCCTTTCTTTTTCAACCAAGAATACAGCAGCTGCATCCATATAAAAGATGGTCAACATACATTCTACTCACAGTTGTATCAAGTCTAAGCCAAGATATTTTACAAAAGTGTTTAAAATAGAAGGTCGGGGAAAACCTCTAGAATCAAGGATAGAGAAATTAGATCTAATATCCAATGGTCTAAATTGAATTTTCACATTTCTAGATCTCACCTGTTAGAAGTAAAATTGTAATAACCACTTTCCTCTAGGACTTCTTCAATCACAATCTAAAGTTAAAAAAAATCAGGTTAGTATTGAATTAAAAGCAACAAAATAAAATCATTCAGAGGCACCGCAAAAACCTCACCTGCATCTGTTCATATGTTATCCCCTGCTCCAAATCAAAGCTGGAGGGTAGACCTGAAATAGATAAATTATAAAAAGTCTGACATTTGGTTCATGTTTTCTTAGATTTTATTGGCAATTATGACTCACATGCAGTGAAAAGAGGTCAGTTTCTTAGTGATGAAGATGAGTACTCACAAACACATTCCAAATTATCTTGGCTTTTGGGGTGGCCATCACAAAATAATACACAAGATTTATGTGCATTGCTCATGGTATAAATTGGCCAATTAAGTTAGGGGTGTGTGTGTGTGTGTGTGTGTGTGTGTGTGTGTGTAAGGATAGGTGAGGAGTGGTTCTAAACACAAACTTCCTGATAGGCAAAGAAAAGATTAAGAAACTATTCCTAATCCACAAGGCAAAAAGAGTAGATATGTGCTAGAAAAAAAAACAAATTCTTAGAGGAAGGCAGAAATAGCCAGAGGAGGACAACAAAGGTCTGACCCTTGGCTATGGCTGCCAGGAGGGAATAAAATACATTTAAAATCAGAAGACAGTAATTCTTTTGAGGTTTGGTCTGAGTATGGTATACCAGCACATTAACCAACCCCAGCACCACCCAAAGCAATGTTGACCAGTTTCCACTCAGGTCAATCAACACTTATCACATGGAGGCCCAGGAGCTCCCCTGCCACTTACTTAGGAGAGAGAAAAGAGAATGGGTTGAAGGTTAAGAGGACGCACAAGGATGTGAGTGCTGGCAGCTTGTTTTTCAAGCCCAGCTTAAAGGTGTTGCCCAAAGTGCTCCCTGGTTCTGCTGTCTTTGTTTCTGTCCAGGCTGCCATGACTAGGGACACACCTGGTCTACTCTGGGTAGGGGCATCCAGCTTCTGGAAGAGCCTGTCAACTCCCTCTCAGGCCGCTGAGAGACTTCCACCAGAGTTCTTCACTCAGCAGGGCTGCTGTGGTAAGAAGTCTGGCCTGTGACTGACTTACCTGCCCAGGGGGATGCAAATGACTTTACTTCACTTAGTATGATAATATCTAGATCCATACATGTTGCTGCATATGGCAAGATTTTATTCTTTTTTATGGCTAATATTCAATTATATATATATATATATACCACATCGTACTAAGTGAAGTAAGTCAGAAAGACAAATATTATATGATATCACTTATCTGTGGAATCTAAAAAATAATACAAATGAACTTATTTACAAAACAGAAACAGACTCACAAACATAGAAAACAAACCTATGGTTACCAAAGGGGAAAGCGGGGGGGGAGGGATAAATTAGGCATATGGGATTAACAGATGCACTCTACTATATATAAAATATATAAACAATAATGATTTACTGTATAGCACTGGGAACTATATTTAATATTTTTAATAACCTATAAAGGAAAAGGATCTGAAAAAGAATATATATATATATATATATCTGGATCACTTTTCTGTACACCTGAAAATAACATAATATTATAAATCAACTATAGTTCAATTAAAAATAAATAAAAGCAAATGACTTTAGATAACAATTTATCTCGATCTTACAGATTTCTCAGGGATGATTTTAAATGAAGTTCTGTCTACCCAGTTTAGCTGTATCCTAGGAGTCCAAGACTTAGGGAAAGTTTGATAATTAGTACATGAAGTGATTTGCCTAAATTAGGCAACTTCAAAAGCACAGCAGAATTAGGCTTTTTTTTTTGGTCTGAGTAGATGGCAAGTTTTCATTCAACAGTAGAAGTTTCACATCTTTCTGCCCCACTGAGAGATATAACTATAGTTTACAGGGATTCCGAAATTATTTAGGAATTCTGTAACCTCAGAGTAGCTTAAAGATCTCTTCTGAGGTCAAAAATATCACAAGAAAAATTACATTATGCTGAGTCCCTACTACTGGCTAAGTACTTTTTATATATTTACACTGATCATTGCTATAATCCTAAGATGGTTACCATTTTTGTTCCCATTTTACAGGCAAGAAAACTGGGGTTCAGTGAGGTCAAATAATTTGCTCAAGATCAGCTACTAAGTGGTTCAGCTGAGATTTGAATCTAGGCATCCTGGTTTACAGAATACATACCTTTAATCCCTATGTTATATTGCCTCCCTATGAGAAATTTTTTCAAAAAAAAAATATTATGTCTGATGTGGATTCTTCAGGTAAGTGTCAAATTTTCTGTTTTATTCAAGCTCTTCATTTCTGCTTTTTATCCCCCTGGATGTTTTTGGGCATTTGATTTCCCATCATCAGATAAGAAGAAGTAAAAGGAAATACAATTTACCCACACAGATTCTGTTTGCTTATGGTATTAATAAATGATCAAGGAAGGTGTCACAAGTGTGTAAAATAAATCTCAGGGAATTTCTAAATTCCTACTGTATGTCCTTCCAACTGTCACCACAGATAATCAAAATAAACTCTATTTTCATTTTAAATTGAAGATAATCTTTTAAGGATAGCTGCTGATCCAAACAATCTATTTCTTTGTGAAAGCCAGATTTCCTGTGTTGAAGATCATTACCTGTTGGGTTATTTGGGGATAGGCTGTTTCGACCTGATGAATGATGCAATAAATGGTAATCTGCTGTGAAAAAGTTGGGCTCAATTGGTTCTGGAGATCCCTGAGATAACTGAAACAGAAAAAGCAAAACTGCATCTTATTTTGCATTCAGAATCAAATGACATGAGACCTCTGTGTGCGTCTCTGCCCAGAAAAATTAGTGCTCTTCTATTGTCAATCCCTTGTATACAGATAAAGACCAATCTTCTTCCTTTAAAAAAAAAAGATAAATTAGATACAGGCAAATTACAGTGAAAGCAAGTAGATAATTCCTGGTCACATGAAAATAAAAAAAATACTATATAGCTTTATGAGAACAAAATAAAACTGGATAGAAAAATAATGGCATGGGCCTGAGATATCAAAATGTTATTTTTGTCAGGTGTGGGAGGAATGAACTCCAATCATTCAACAAAACATAATTTTTAGCCCAAATCATTCTTGTTTGACCAAGGCAAACACATTTCTTTATACATTTTTCTAAATTACTTTTTTTTTTTTTTTTTGGCGGTACGCGGGCCTCTCACTGTTGTGACCTCTCCCGTTGTGGAGCACAGGCTCCGGACGTGCAGGCTCAGCAGCCATGGCTCATGGACCCAGCCGCTCCGCGGCATGTAGGATCTTCCCGGACCAGGGCACAAACCCATGTCCCCTGCACCGGCAGGCGGACTCGCAACCACTGCGCCACCAGGGAAGCCCCTAAATTACTATTAATTAATTTTAATCTCCAAACATTAACTCCCAACACTGTAAAGGAAAGAGTAATTCACTAAATGCCAGAACTTATTAAAGTTCCAATTGTTTAATGCCGTTCTATAATGATGAATTTTTTAAATGAAACTTTCAAAATCCTTTCACCTTTAATTCCAACTAACACTTGAGCTGGCCAAGTTTTTGTGCCTGTGTAAAACAATATACTTTTAAAATGTCGATACATATTAATAAACAAAAGGCACAATTTAGACTATTCGATAGTAGCTACCTTGGATTCACAAACTCTATTCATGAATTAAAATATATCATAGTTCAATCATTTGAGCAAATTGTTTGGCAGTTCACAAATATGCCCACCCTTTAAGCCAACAATCCCACTCTTGGATATACACGCACAAGAGAAATGAGTACTTCTGTTCATCAAAAGACATGTACAAGAATGTTTGTAGCACATTTATTCGTAATAATCAAAAACTGGAAAACCCCCAAATGCCCACAGGATAGATAAATATATTGTGGTGTGCTTATCCAATGGAATTTTGCCAAACATGAAAAAGAACACACTATGGATATACACAGCAAGATGGATGAGTGTTGAGCAAAAGAAGCCAGACACAAAAGGATACACAATGTATAACTTCATTTACACATATTTTCACAACTGAGAAAAGCTAACCAATGGTGACAAAGATCAGGACAATGATTACATTGTAACAGGTAGTAGAGTTTGACCAGGAAAAGGCAGGCAGGAGCCTTCTTCTGGGCTGGAAGTGTTTTCTATATATCGATGTGGGTGGTGGTCACATGGGTGAATATATATGTAAAAGTTCATGGAGCTGTATATGTACTTCACTGTATACATTATGCATTTTATACATTAATATAAACATTTTATATTAGCAATTGATAATCATTCCATCAATATGCTTTGGATACTATAAATAAAAATCATTTTTGAGTTTTCCAGTCTTCATATTGCCAACGAATGCTACACATTAGAAAAAAGATATGAATCATCCTTTTATATTCTTGAAAATTTATTTTCCTTACTTTAGTGACAACTGATAAAATTAATAACCCATCTGTAAAATGACAAGATTGTAAGACTGTAATAGTGTAATGCAGGAAGATTTTATTCACTTAATAACTTTCTCATCAGTGCTATTAGGAGGCAATGCAGATAGCCTTAAGCATTCTGTAGTTCTAATATCTAAGGTAGTAGATTATTCCAACTGAACTTCTTAATATGTCTTGTAATGCTGAAAATGATTTCCTGGTATTACCTTCCAAGTGACTTCAGATGGATTTTTTTTTCATATGGTTGAGCATAGGAGTAATTTGGCTGCCTGAAATGTTCATCCCAATTATTTCTTAGAAAGCTTATTTAAGTCAACTTAATTATTAAGTGAACACCTTGGAATCCTAAAGATTTCACAGACTGGAAGATGCACAGTACCATATGTGAATTGTTACATGGAGAGGTCAAAAGAGTCATTTTAAGATGACAGGACAAGTTCTTTTCATTGATTCAAACCTTGAAGAGAGGAGTGTTTGATGTTTCCAGAGCCTGTGTCACACTAGCAATCTTCTAGTCTAAGAACTGTGAATTCTCAGAGGGATGGGACCATGGAAGAAGCCAAGGACTAAAATCTTTAGTCTTGTGTTTGAGACCCAGATACATTTATTTTTATCCTAGGAAATTTCCAGAACTTTGTTTTGCAGTTCAGTTTTTTGATGTATACTATATTCTTTCAGCAAATCTTTTTTGCCCCTTAGTATGTGACCTGAGCAGGTTTTGTAAATCAGAAATGTAAACCTTTCAATCCACATACACTGATGATCTGCCTAGCTTATTAGCACCATGCTGGGCACCATGGAGGACACAGAAATGATCTGGCCTCCATGAGACTAGCAAATTGACTGGAAAAATAGGCTAATGTATATAAAACAAGAGGGCAATGCATTAAATAATGAAGTGTGAAATGAGACGGTGAGATCTAAGCTTACACAAAAAAGGATGCTTCATGAAGATCAGCATGGTTTTCAGAAGCTCTGTAGAAGAAACACTAGAGCTGAAACTCAAAGGCTGGAATTGGGTGGGATGCAAGGAAGTCAAGTGAACATTCCAGGTGAGAGGAACTTGAGGGCAAAGGCTGGGTATTGCATATTAATGGCAAAGTGATAAAGGGCTATGACATTAGTCCATGTTATGGAGGCTTGGGGATTTAGGTTGAAGAGAGGAACACAAGTGTTATTCATTAATTCAGGGGGTATTTTTTATTCAAAAACATTTTTTAACTTAAAATTTTAAAAAATTTAAATATTTTTTAGCCACACTACACGGCATGTGGGATCTTAGCTCCCTGACCAGGGATCAAACCCATGCCCCTGCATTGGAAGCACAGAGTCTTAACCACTGGACCACCAGGGAAGTTCCCAGGGAGTATTCTTTTTTAAAAAACAGCAGGTTCTTTTTAGTTATCCATTTTATACATATTAGTGTATATATGTCAATCCCAATGTCCCAATTCATCACAAAACACCCCCCCCACGTTCCCCCTTGGTGTCCATACTTTTCTTCTTTACATCTGTGTCTCAATTTCTGCCCTGTAAACCAGTTCATCTGTACCGTTTTTCTAAGTTCCACATATATGCATGAACATACGATATTTGTTTTTCTTTTTCTGACTTACTTCACTCTGTATGACAGTCTCTAGATCCATCCACGTCTCTACAAATGACTCAGTTTCATTCCTTTTTATGGCTGAGGAATATTCCATTGTATATATGTACCACATCTTCTTTATCCATTCGTCTGTGGATGGGAATTTAGGTTGCTTCCATGTCTTGGCTATTGTAAATAGTGCTGCAATGAATATTGGGGTGTATGTATCTTTTTGAATTATAGTTTTCTCTGGGTATATGCCCAGTAGTGGGATTGCTGTGTCATATGGTACTTCTATTTTTAGTTTCTTAAGGAACTTCCATACTGTTCTCCATAGTGGCTGTATCAATTTACATTCCCACCAACAGTGCAAGAGGATCCTTTTTCTCCACACCCTCTCCAGCATTTGTTGTTTGTAGATTTTCTGATGATGCCCATTCTAACTGGTGTGAGGTGATACCTCATTGTAGTTTTGATTTGCATTTCTCTAATAATTAGTGATGTTGAGCAGCTTTTTATGTGCCTTTTGGCATCTGTATGTCTTCTTTGGAGAAATGTCTATTTAGGTCTTCTGCCCATTTTTGGATTGGGTTGTCTGTTTCTTTAATATCGAGCTGCATGAGCTGTTTATATATTTTGGAGATTAATCCTTTGTCAGTTGATTCATTTGCAAATATTTTCTCCCATTCTGAGGGTTGTCTTTTCATCTTGTTTGTAGTTTCCTTTGCTTTGCAAAAGCTTTGAAGTTTCATTAGGTCCCATTTGTTTATTTTTGTTTTTATCTCCATTACTCTACAAGGTGGATCAAAAGAGATCTTGCTCTGACTTATGTCAAAGCGTGTTCTTCCTATATTTTCCTCTAAGAGTTTTATAGTGTCCGGTCTTACATTTAGGTCTTTAATCCATTTTGAGTTTATTTTTGTGTATGGTGTTAGGCAGTGTTCTAATTTCATTCTTTTACATGTAGCTTCCCAGTTTTCCCAGCACCACTTATTGAAGAGGCTGTCTTTTCTCCACTGTATATTCTTGCCTCCTTTAACAAAGACAAGGTGACCATAGGTGCGAGGGTTTATCTCTAGGCTGTGTATCCTGTTCCATTGATCTATATTTCTGTTTTTGTGCCAATACCATAGTGTCTTGCTTACTGTAGCTTTGTAGTATACCCTGAAGTCAAGGAGCCTGATTCTTCCAGCTCCATTTTTCTTTCTGAAAATTGTTTTGGCTATTCAGGGTGTTTTGTGATTCCACACAAATTGTGAACTTTTTTGTTCTAGTTTTGTGAAAAAGGCCATTGGTATTTTGACAGGGATTGCATTGAATCTGTAATATGCCTTGGGTGGTAGAGTCATTTTCGCAATGTTGATTCTTCCAATCCAAGAACGTGGTATATCTCTCCATCTTAAATTTCTTTCAGCAGTGTCTTATAGTTTTCTGCATACAGGTCTTTTGTCTCCCTAGGTAGGTTTATTCCTAGGTATTTTATTCTTTTTCTTGCAATGGTAAATGGGAATGTTTCCTTAATTTCTCTTTCAGATTTTTCATCATTAGTGTGTAGGAATGCGAGAGATTTCTGTACATTAATTTTGTACCCTGCAACTTTACCAAATTCATTGATTAGCTCTAGCAGTTTTCTGGTGGCATCTTTAGGATTCTCCATGTATAGTATCATGTCATCTGCAAACAGTGACAGCTTTACTTCTTTTCCAATTTGGATTCCTTTTATTTCCTTTTCTTCTCTGATTGCCATGGCTAGGACTTCCAAACCTATGTTGAATAATAGTGGTGAGAGTGGACATCCTTGTCTTGTTCCTGCTCTTAGAGGAAATGCTTTCAGTTTTTCACCATTGAGAATGATGTTTGCTGTGGGTTTGTCATACATGGACTTTATTATGTTGAGGTAGGCTCCCTCTATGCCCACTTTCCAAGAGTTTTTATCATAAATGGGTGCTGAATAATGGCAAAGGCTTTTTCTGTATCTATTGAGATGATCATATCGTTTTTCTTCTTCAATTTGTTGATATGGTGTATCACATTGATTTGTGTATATTGAAGAATCCTTGCAACCCTGGGATAAAAGCCACTTGATCAAGGTGTATGATCCTTTTAATGTGTTGTTGGATTCTGTTTGCTAGAATATTGTTGAGGATTTTTGCATCTATATTCATTAGTGATATTGGTCTGTAATTTTCTTTTTTTGTAGTATCTTTGCCTGGTTGTGGTATGAGGGTGATGGTGGCCTCATAAAATGAGTTTGGGAGTGTTCCTTCGTCTGCAATTTTTGGAAAAGTTTGAGAAGGATGGGTGTTAGTTCTTTTCTAAATGCTTGATAGAATTCACCTGTGAAGCCTGGTCCTGGACTTTTGTTTGTTGGAAGATTTTTAATCACAGTTTCAAGTTCATTACTTGTGATTGGTCTGTTCATATTTTCTGTTTCTTCCTGGCTCAGTCTTGGAAGGTTATACCTAAGAATTTGTCCATTTCTTCCAGGTTGTCCCTTTTATTGGCATAGAATTGCTTGTAGTTGTTTCTTAGGATGCTTTGTAATTCTGCAGTGTCTGTTGTAACTTCTTTTTCATTTCTAATTTTATTGATTTGAGGCCTCTCCCTCTTTTTCTTGATGAGTCTGGCTAATGGTTTATCAATTTTATCTTCTCAAAGAACCAGCTTTTAGTTTTGTTGATTTCTATTTCATTTATTCCTGCTCTGTTCTTTATGATCTCTTTCCTTCTACTAAGTTTGGGTTTTGTTTGTTCTTTCTCTAGTTCCTTTAGGTGTAAAGTTAGGTTGTTTATTTGAGTTATTTGTTGTTTCTTGAGGTAGGCTTGTATTGCTATAAACTTCCCTCTTAGAACTGCTTTTGCTGCATCCCATTGGTTTTGGATCATTGTGTTTTCGTTGCCATTTTTCTCTAGGTATGTTTTGATTTCCTCTTTGATATCTTCAGTAATCTCTTGGTTATTTAGTAACATATTGTTTAGCCTCCATGTGTTTGTATTTTTTACGTTTTTCTCCCTGTAGCTGATTTCTAATCTCATAGTGCTGTCGTCAGAAAAGATGCTTGACATGATTTTAATTTTCTTAAATTTACTGAGGCTTGATTTGTGACCCAAGGTGTGATCTATCCTGGAGAATGGTCCACGTGCACTTGAGGAAAAAGTGTAATCTGTTTTTTAATGGAATGTCCTATAAATATCAATTAAATCTATCTGGTCTATTGTGTAATTTAAAACTTGTGTTTCCTTATTTTTATTTTTTTGTGGTACACGGGCCTCTCACTGTTGTGGCTTCTCCCATTGCGGAGCACAGGCTCTGGATGCACAGGCTCAGTGGCCATGGCTCACAGGCCCAGCCACTCCATGGCATGTGGGATCTTCCCGGACCAGGGCACAAACCTGCATCCCCTGCATCGGCAGGTGGTCTCTCAACCACGGCATCACCAGGAAAGCTTGTGTTTCCTTATTAATTTTCTGTTTGGATGATCTGTGCATTGGTGTAAGTGAGGTGTTAAAGTCCACCACTATTATTGTGTTACTATCGATTTCCTCTTTTATAGCTGTTAGCAGTTGCCTTATGTATTGAGGTGCTCCACTGTTGGGTGCATATATATTTATAATTGGTATATCTTCTTGGATTGATCCCTTGATCATTATGTAGTGTCCTTCCTTGTCTCTTGTAACATTCATTATTTTAAAGTCTATTTTATCTGATATGAGTATTGCTACTCCAGCTTTCTTTTGATTTCCATTTGCATGAAATATCTTTTTCCACCCCCTCACTTTCAGTCTGTATGTATCCCTATGTCTGAAGTGGGTCTCCTGTAGACAGCATATATATGGGTCTTGTTTTCGTACCCATTCAGCGAGCCTGTGTCTTTTCGTTGGAGCCTGTAATCTGTTCACATTTAAGGTAATTATCTATATGTATGTTCCTATTATCATTTTTTGTTTGTTTTGCAGTATGCGGGCCTCTCACTGTTGTGGCCTCTCCCATTGTGGAGCACAGGCTCCAGACGCGCAGGCTCAGTGGCCATGGCTCACGGGCCCAGCCACTCCGCGGCATGTGGGATCTTCCTGGACCAGGGCATGAACCTGTGTCCCCTGCATCAGCAGGTGGACTCTCAACAACTGCACCACCAGAGAAGCCCCCTATTACCATTTTGTTCATTGGTTTGGGTTTGTTTTTGTAGGTCCTTTTCTTCTCTGTGTTTCCCACTTAGAGAATTTCCTTTAGCATTTGTTGTAGAGCTGGTTTGGTGGTGCTGAATTCTCTTAGCTTTTGCTTGTCTGTAAAGCTTTTGTTTTCTCCATTGAATCTGAATGAGATCCTTGCCAGGTAGAGTAATCTTAGTTGTATGTTCTTCCTTTTCATCACTTTAAAATGTCATGCCACTCCCTTCTGGCTTGTAGAGTTTCTGCTGAGAAATCAGCTGTTAACCTTATGGGAGTTCCCTTTTATGTTATTTGTCATTTTTCCCTTGCTGCTTTCAATAATTTTTCTGTGTCTTAAATTTTTTCCAATTTGATTACTATGTGTCTCAGTGTGTTTCTCCCTTGGGTTATCCTGTATGGGACTCTCTTCACTCCCTGGACTTGGGTGGCTATTTCTTTACCCATGTTAGGGAAGTTTTTGACTATAATCTCTTCAAAGATTTCCTCGGGTCCTTTCTCTCTCTCTTCTCCTTCTGGAACCCATATAATGCAAATGTTGTGTTGTGTGCATTTAAAGTTGTCCCAGAGGTCCCTTAGGCTGTCTTCATTTCTTTTCATTCTTTTTTTGTTTATTCTGTTCTGCAGCAGTGAATTCCAACATTCTGTCTTCCAGGTCACTTATCCATTCTTCTGCCTCAGTTATTCTGCTATTGATTCCTTCTAGTGTAGTTTTCATTTCAGTTATTGTATTGTTCATCTCTGTTTGTTCTTTAATTCTTCTTGGTCATTGTCAAACACTTCTTGCATCTTCTCGATCTTTGCCTCCATCCTTTTCCCGAGGTCCTGGATCATCTTCACTATCATTATTCTGAATTCTTTTTCTGGAAGGTTGCCTATCTCTACTTCATTTAGTTGTTTTTCTGGGGTTTTACCTTGTTCCTGCATCTGGTACATAGCCTTCTGCCTTTTCATCTTGTCTCTCTTTCTGTGAATGTGGTTTTTGTTCTACAGGCTGTAGGATTGTAGTTCTTCTTGCTTCTGCTCTCTGTCTCTGGTGGATGAGGCTATCTTTGAGGCTTCAGCAAGTTTCCTGAGGGAGGGACTGGTGGTGGGTAGAGCTGGCTGTTGCTCTGGTGGACAGAGTTCAGTAAAACTTTATTGAGAAGGGGATGCTTCTCTGCTGATGGGTGGGGCTGGGTTCCCTCCCTGTTAGTTGTTTGGCCTGAGGTGACCCAACACTGGAGCCTACCTGGGCTCTTTGGTGGGGCTAATGGCAGACTCTGGGAGGGTTCATGCCAAGGAGTACTTCCCAGAACTTCTGCCACCATTGTCCTTGTCTTCACAGTGAGACACAGCCACCTCCTGCCTCTGCAGGAGACCCTCCAACACTAGCAGGTAGGTCTGTTCAGTCTCCTATGGGGTCACTGCCCCTTCCCCTGGGTCTCAATGTGCACACTACTTTGTTTGTGTCCTCCAAGAGTGGAGTCTCTGTTTCCCCCAGTCCTGTTGAAGTCCTGCAATCAAATCCCACTAGGCTTCAAATTCTGATTCTCTAGGAATTCTTCCTCCCATTGCAGAGCTCCCAGGTTGGGAAGCCTGACATGGGCCTCAGAACCTTTACTCCAGTGGGTGGATTTCTGTAGTATAAGTGTTCTCCAGTTTGTGAGTCACCCACCCAGCAGTTATGGGATTTGATTTTATTATGATTGTGCCCCTCCTACCATCTCACTGTGGCTTCTCCTCTGTCTTTGGATGAGGCATATCTTTTTTGGTGAGTTCCAGTGTCTTCCTGTCAATGACTGTTCAGTACTTAGCTGTGATTTCAGTGCTCTCTCAAGAGGGAGTGAGAGCACATTTTTCTACTCCACCATCTTGAACTGCAGCTCCCTGGGAGTATTTTAAAAATCAACTACTGTGTGCCATGCACAGATCCAAACAATGAAAACAATCAATGGTAGCTAAATATTGTATTCTTGGAGCTTACTGTCTAATTAGGGAGAATTATGTCTGTGAAATATCCACTTGTATATTTGCAAAATTGTAAATATGCTGAAAGCATTGAAGGCAAGGCCTGTGGTTCTAAGAGGTAACAGACAGATTTAACTTAGGGAAGGCTTTCCTGAGAAAATGATGCTTATGTTGAGAGCCAAAATAAAGGGTCAGAGTGAGTAAAGGATGGAGTGGGAAGAACATTATAGGCAGAGGAAAGAGCATGTGCAGACTTGGGAGGAAGCAGCATGGTAGATGGGCACTGTAGTCAGTGTGGAGACAGCAAAGGGCAAGAGTGGTATGAGGTGAGGGTGGAGAGAGAGGCAGGGCTTGGACCAAACAGGACTGTGAACACCATTGGTGGGGATTTTGGCATTTTATACTAAGAGCCCCTGGACAATGTTCTGTGGTGTGTGTGTGTGTGTGTGTGTGTGTGTGTGTGTGTGACATGATCAGATTTCTGTTTTGAAGAGATCACTCTGGAAGCAATATATGTAACAATTTGGGTGGGGCTGGGACTTCAGGGTGAACACAGGCAGATCATGAGGAGGCTCCTGCAAATAACGGAGGCCTAGGCAGTGGGACTTGGAGTTAGATGGTGAGGCAGGAAACTGGACATAAGTGTTTAGGAACACTGGAAAAAGTCTGGCAAAATGAATTGGAGAACAAGTAGATCAGCAAGAAGTGTGACACTAGTGCAAGAGAGGGGTGCTAAGAGCTTGGACTAGGTGGAAACCAAAAGGAAGGAATAGCTATGGAAGACCAAATATTCCCACTTAATAACAATGATAGCACCTATGCCATTGATTGAGTACTTACTACATTCTAGATACATTTGATATTCTATTTTGTTCTTACAACTACTTTGTAAGGTAGGCATTACCCCCATTTTACAGATGAGGAATCTGAGAAGTAAAGTAATTTGCTCAAGGAGCATAGCTAGTAAGTGGTAGAACCAGGGCTAGAACCCAGGGCTATAACATCAAAGGCCAACCAAAACCACCTACACTATGAATATTCCCCAGGTGTTAATGACTTAGGAGATGCAAGAGATAAAGTGGAGCAGTTGAAAGTGACCACAAGGTTTAAAGACTGAGCAGAATGATAATGGATGCTTCCAATGATATTCGATGTGGACAAAGGAAGGAAGCGGGTGCTGAGTTCAATTCTGGACATACCAGATGACAAAGTAAATGTTCATCCAGTAGGTGGAAATATGCGTGATACAACAGAATCTTTCAAAGCAGTGGCCTCTCAGGCTGGCTGAAACTGTGAGGTGGCTCAGCAGTCCCAGACCGGCACTGTGGGGTCCTCTCTTGGTTCATGAGCTAAGAGGTGTACCTCCCATCTTTGGCATGTATGTTCTGTTTGGAAGAATGTGTAAGAAAATTCCTTCTGAACTGACATAAAAGGGCTCTTCTGGGGACTCCAATCGAGATGGTGGAATAGGAAGTGGATCTCACCTCCTCCCACAAATACGTCAAAAATACATCTATATGTAGAACAACTCTCACAGAATACCTACTGAATGCTGACAGAAGGTCTCAGACAGCCAAAATTGCAAGAGAGATCACCACATAACCAAGTAGGACAAAAGAAAAAAATAAAGGAAGTGAGACAGGACCGGCACCCCTGGGAGGGAGCTGTGAAAGAGGAAAGGTTCCCTCACCCTGGGAAACCCCTTCACCAGTGGGGAGATCACTCAGGACAGAAAGGGAGCTTCAGAAGCTCAGAAGAGAGAGTAGCAGCTGGCTTGAAACAGGCAGAACAGCAAGAGATCAGCACAGAGGGTCTGCACCTCCTCCCTGCACTACCCAGCCTGAGACGTGCATCTGCTGCTGTGGGCAGGGGCTGGGTGCTGAATCTCGGGATTCAGAACACAGACACAGGGAGAGGACTGGGGCTGGCTGTGCAGGGACAGCCTAAAGGGGCAGGACCATGCTTTGGGCCACAACCAGGGGTATGTGGAGGAAGGAGACCAGGTCTGCCATAGAAGTGAAGTGTTGTTAACAGGTGCAGGAAGTGAGGGACAGGGACCATCATAGCAGCCTCTTTCTCAGCATGATCACAGCTGGTTCAGTGCCACCTCTATGACTTCTGGGAGCACACAAGCACCAACAGGCTGCCCACATTCAGAGGTGAGGCTGAAATCAGAGTTCACCCCCAGGAGTTGTGCAACTTAGGAAGCAGGGCTGAAATCTGAGCCCTCTCCCTGTGGCTGTGCCATCTGCAGATTTATGCCACTGCCACCAGCTTTGTAAACTCAGTGCCTGCAGGACATCCAAGTGGACAACGGGTGCTCCCGTGGCTGGAGTAAGTCCAGCATTAGCAGCTGTCAGCTTTGCAGGTGCGTGCACAAGGAGGCAGGGCCAGAGTCTGGGCTGCTTCCATATCTCCTACAGTGGGTACAAGTGCATGACTACTGTGGTCTTTGTACCTGACTTCAGTGGATTGGTGCTTATGGATCTGCACTGGTGACTTTGTGAACACAGTGCCTGAGGGACACTGGGGCCAATTGCATTCCCACAGTTAAGGCAGGGCAGAGGGCAGTGCCAGCAACAGTATACTTTGTGAGCTCACACAACAGGTGACAGGCAACACCACCGAGCACACTCCTGGGTGGACAGCTCCTGCTGAAGAATGCTCAGTGGCTCCTCTCCTAGTGTGAGGGCTTTCAATCTTGCCTACCTCATGCTGCAGTCAGAAATGGATATGGGGGCTTCTACTCCAAACACTAGAAAGTAGACCCTGTCCCTGACAGGATTGTGACAACCACAGAGCAAAGAGGAGGGCCCACTCATATCTAGTGCAGACTCTGGTCATCAAAACACCAGTCACACCCACTATCAAAGGGATAACAGCCAGTACACACTGGGGAAAGACCCAGCAGGCATCCATACTAAAAGCAGCACTTGCACCAAAAATATTAAACCCACGCAAGCTACACAGGAACTCTCCCACATAAAAACAGCACTCCAAGACCACAGTAGATAACTCTTTCTCCTAAACTCATAGAGTCAGAGAAATACAAGTAAAATGAAGAAACAGAGAAATCACTCCCAATTAAAAGATCAAGAGAATTCACCTGAATGTACAATGAAACAGATTTCTTCAGTCTAATAGACTCTGAGTTCAAAATGGAGGTAATAAAAATACTGAAGGGATTAAGAAAGTCTATCAATAGAAATGCAGATTACTATAAAAAGGAACCAGAAACTATAAAGAGGAACCAAGAAAAATTATAAAACTCATTTGCTGAGATGAAAACTGAGCTAAAGGCAATAAATGGAAAATTGAATAACGCAGAAGAACAAATAAGTGATCTGGAAGATAGAATAATGGAAATCACCAAATCTGAAAGCAGAAAGAAAGACAAATGAAAACAAAATGAAAGCAACATACAAGACCTATGGGATAATATGAAGCATGCCAGTCTACACATAATAGGGATCCCACAAGGAAAGGAAAGAAAAAAGGGGTTAGAAAATATATTTGAAGAATCATGGCTGAAAACTTCCCAAACCTAAAGAAGGAAATGGACATCCAGGTATAGGAAGGGCAGAGGATCCCATACAAGATGAACCCAAACAGACCTACACCAAGACATATTATAACTAAAATGGCAAAAGTTAAATAGAGGATTTTAAAGGCACCAAGAGAAAAACAAAGAATTCATTACAGGGGAACCCCCATAAGGCTATCAGTTGATTTCTCTACAGATGTTGCAGGCTAGGAGTGGCAAGATATATTCAAAGTCTTGAAAAGGAAATACCTGCAACCTAGTATACTCTACCCAGCACGATTATCATTTAGAATAAAAGGAGGGATAAAGAATTTCTCAGACAAGCAAAAACTTAGAGAATACAGTGATACTAAACCTATCCTAAAAGAAATATTGAAAATTCTTCTCTAAATACAAAAGAAGCCAGAATCAATAGGAAAGAGAAAAATCAAAATTGGAAAGTAAATCATTTAAATAAGCCAGTACACAGATTTTTTAAAACATCAAAAATTTTTTGTGTTAGCATATGGTATTTGTTCTTCTCTTTCTGACTTACTTCACTCTGTATGACAGATTCTAGGTCCATCCACCTCACTACAAATAACTCAATTTCATTTCTTTTTATGGCTGAGTAATATTCCATTGTATATATGTGCCACATCTTCTTTATCCATTCATCTGTCGATGGACACTTAGGTTGCTTCCATGTCCTGGCTATTGTAAATAGAGCTGCAATGAACATTTTGGTACAAGACTCTTTTTGTTAACACATATCTAAAAAAAAAAAGGTCATGAAGAACCTAGGGACAAGATGGGAATAAAGATGCAGACCTACTAGAGAATGGACTTGAGGATATGGGGAGGGGGAAGGGTAAGCTGGGAAAAAGTGAGAGAGGGGCATGGACATATATATACTACCAAATGTAAAATAGATAGCTAGTGGAAAGCAGCCACATAACACAGGGAGATCAGCTCGGTGCTTTGTGACCACCTAGAGGGGTGGGAGAGGGAGGGTGGGAGGGAGTGAGACGCAAGAGGGAAGAGATATGGGGACATATGTATATGTATAACTGATTCACTTTGTTATAAAGCAGAAACTAACACACCATTGTAAAGCAATTATACTCCAATAAAGATGTTAAAAATTTTTTTTGTGTGTGAAAGCGATGATAACTACAATGAACAGCAAAAGGATAAACATGAAGGTGTAAAAGAGGATATCAAAATCATAAAATGTGGAGGGGGAGAATAAGAAAAAAATGTACATTTTTTAAAAGAATGTGTTTGAGTCTTTACCAGTCTAAAGCAAGTAGATATAGGAATGGGTTAGCATACTTGAAAAACAGGGTGACCACAAATGAAAAACACCATAGATTCACCAAAAACCAGTAAGAAAGGAACTCAAGCAACTACAAAAGAAAACCATCAAACTACAAAAAAAAAGAAAGAAAAGGAACAAAGAAGAAATACAAAATCACCTGGAAAACAAGGTGTAAAATGGCAATAAATGCATATCTATCAATAATTACCTTAAATGTCAATTGTCTAAATGCTGCAATCAAAAGACATAGAGTGGCAGATTTGATTAAAAAAACACAAGAGCCTATAATATGCTGCCTACAAGAGACCCACTTTAGGGCAAAGGACACACATAGATTGAAAATGAGGGGATGGTAAAAGATATTTCATGCAAATGGAAATGACAAGAAAGTGGGGGTAGCAATACTCATATCAGACAAAATAGACTTTAAAGCAAAGGCCAAAAAGAAAGATAAAGAAACATTCTCTAGGATTGACCACATACTAGGTCACAAAACAAGACTCAACAAATTTAAGAGGACAGAAATTATTTCAAGCATCTTTTCTGACCACAATGGCATGGAACTAGAAATCAAGCACAAAAAGAGAAATGAGAAAAAATGATTACATGTAGAATAAACAAGATGCTACTAAAAAACCAAAGGGTCAATGATCAAATCAAAGAGGAAATTTAAAAATACCTTGAGACAAATGACAATGAAAACACAACCATACAAAATCTATGGGATATAGTAAAAGCAGTCCTTAGAGGGAAGTTCATTGCCATATAGGCCTTCCTCAAAAAACAAGAAAAATCTCAAATAAACAACCTAACCTACTACCTAAAAGAATTAGAAAAAGAAGAACAAACAAAACCTAAAGCTAGCAGAAGGAACGAAATAATGATCAGAGAGGGAATAAATAGAGACTTAAAAAAAGTAGAAAAAAATCAGTAAAACAGCTGATTATTTGAAAGGGTAAACAAAATCAACAAACCTCTGGCCAGTCCCACCAAGAAGAAAAGAGAGAGGACCAAAATAAAGTAAGAAATGAAAGTGAGAAATAACAACCGATACTACAGAAATAGAAAAAAACATAAGAGAATACTATGAACAACTATATGCCAACAAATTGGACAACCTAGAAGAAATGGACAAGTTTCTAGAAACATACAGCCCACCAAAACTGAATGAAAAAGAAATAGATAATGAGACCAATCACTAGAGGTGAAATAGAAAATGTAAAAAACACACCAACTCCCTGCAAACAAAAGTTCAGGCTTCACTGAGGAATTCTACTGAACATACAAAGAAGTTATACTGATCCTTTTCAAACTCTTCCAAAAGACTGAAGAGGAGGGAACACTCCCAAAGTCATTCTTTGAAGCCACCATCACCCTGATACCAAAACCAGATAAAGAAACTACTGAAAAAGAAAATTACAGGCCAATATCTTTGAAGAATATAGATGCAAAAATTCTTAACAAAATATTGGCAAACTGAATCCAACAACACATAAAAAAGTTCATACACCATGACTAAGTGGGTTTCATCCCAGGGTCATAAGGATGGCTCAACACATGCAAATCAATCAGTGTGATCAACAAAAGAAAAAACAAAAACCACATGGTCATCTCAATAGATGCAGAGAAAGCATTTGATAAAACTCAACATTCATTCATGATGTTGAATGATGTTGAAAACTCTCACCAAAGTGGGTATAGAGTGACCATATCTCAGCATCATAATAGCTATTTATGACAAATCCACAGCGAATATAATACTCTGATGAAAAGCTGAAAGCCTTCCTGTTAAAATCTGGAACAAGACAAGGATGCTCTCTCTCATCATTTCTCTTCAACACAGTATTGGAAGTTCGAGTCACAGCAGTCAGACAAGAAAAAGAAATAAAAGGTATCCAGATTGGAAGGGGAGAGGTAAAATTGTCATTATATTCAGATGATATGATGCTGTTTATATAAAACCCTAAAGACTCCACACAAAAACTACTAGAACTGGTAAATGAATTCAGCAAGGTAGCAGGATACAAGATTAACATACAGAAATCTGTTGCATTTCTTTACACTAACAATGAAATATCAGAAAGGGAAAGTAAAAAAAAAATCCCTTTCAAAATCTCAACAAAAAACAAAACTAGGAATAAACCTGACCAAGGAGGTGAAAGGCTTGTACACTGAGAACTATAAAACATTAATAAAGGAAACTGAAAGTGATTCAAAGAAATGGAAAAATATCCCATGCTCTTGGATTGGAAGAATTAATATCGTTAAAATGGCCATACCCAAAACAATCTACAGATTTAATGCAATCCCTATCGAATTACCCATGACATTTTTCACAGAACTAGAACAAATAATCCTAAAATTTATATGGAATCATAAAAGACCCAGAATTGCCAAAGCAATCCCGAGGAAAAAGAACAAAGTAGGAGACATAACCCTCCCAGACTTCAGACAATACTACAAGCCTACAGCAATCAAAACAGCACAATACTGGCACAAAAACAGACATATAGATCAATGGAACAGAATATAGAGCCCAGAAATAAACCCACATACCTACAGTCAATTAATCTTCAACAAAGGAGGTAAGAATATAAAATGGGAAAAAGACAGTCTTAGGCAAGTGGTGTTGGGAAACCTGGACAGCCACATGTAAATCAATGAAGTTAGAACACACCCTCACACCATACACAAAAACAAACTCAAAATGGTTTAAAGACTTAAATATAAGACATGACACCATAAAACTCCTAGAAGAGAACATAGGCAAAACATTCTCTGACATAAATCATACCAACGTTTTCCTAGGTCAGTCTCTTAAGACGATAGAAATAAAAGTAAAAATAAACAAATAGGGCCTAATTAAACATATAATCTTTTGCACAGTAAAGGGAACCATAAACAACATATGGACTGACAACCTATGGACTGGGAGAAAATATTTGCAAACAATGCTACCGACAAGGGATTAATTTCCAAAATATACAAATAGCTCATACAACTCAGTAACAAAAAAACCCAATCAAAAAATTTCAGAAGACCTAAATTGACATTTCTCCAAAGAAGACATACAGATGGCCATGAGGCATATGAAAAGATGCTCAACACCACGACTTATTAGAGAAATGCAAATCAAAACTACAATGAGGTACCACCTCACATGGGTCAGAATGGCCATCATCAAAAAATCTACAAACAATAAATGCTGGAGAGGGTGTGGAGAAAGGGGAGCCCTCCTACACTGTTGGTGGGAATGTAAATTGGTGCAGCCACTATGGAAAACAGTATGGAGGTTCCTCAAAAAACTAAAAATAGAGTTGCCATATGATCCAGCAACCCCTCCCCTGGGCATACATCCAGAGAAAACTATAATTTGAAAAGATACATGTACCCCAATATTCATAGCAGCACTATTTACAATAGCCAAGACATGGAAGCAACCTAAGTGTCCATCAACAGATGAATGGATAAAGAACACGTGGTGTATATATACAATGGAATACTATTCAGCTATAAAATAAGAATGAAATAATGCCATTTGAAGCAACATAGATGGACCTAGAGATTTTCATTTAAGTGAACTAAGTCAGAAAGACAAATCCATATGATATCACTTATATGTGGAATCAAAAATATGACATAAACAGATTCACACACACAGAGAACAGATTTGTGGTTGCCAAGGAGGAGGGGGGAGGGGAGGGATGGATTGGGAGTCTGGAATTAGCAGATGCAAACTATTATGTATAGAATGGAGGAACAACAAGATCCTACTCTAGAGGACAGAGGACTGTATTCAGTATCCTATCATAAACCATAATGGAAAAGAATATGAGAAAAAAAAATATATTCTTTATACATATATATGTATAAATGAATCACTTTGCCGGACACCAGAAACTAACAAAACATTGTAAATCAACTATACTTCAATAAAAAATAAATTTTTAAAAAAGGGCTCTTCTGCTCTGAATAAACATCTACAGTTCTAAGGAGCAAATAATTGTATGCACTTTTGAACTAAACAAGTCAAGTAAATATTACAGAGAAAATATTATATCACTATATACTACCTCTCTCCCCAAAAAACCACTAATTTTGAGCAAATATTGAACAATTTTATCACTTTGTCAATTGAGTATATAGTACTTTTAAGGCAAAAACTAAATAGAGAAAATAAAATTTGTAGGAGAAACTACAAATTTAATCCTCATTAAATTCCCCAAATTGTATCTTCTTTTCCATATCATAAAATAAGGCTATTTTTGCTGTAGAACAACTACATAAATGATTTGGAACCTAATCAACTGAGATAGAACTCTGAAGGAAATTAAGCCAAAATAAATGAAATTAGGTGTCAGAAATAAGAAATGTTTCAACATGTTTTATCACACTTCACTCATCAGTCCTCTGATCTTTTTTTTCTTTAGATTGTTCTTGTCCACTTTGACTGAATTACGTAACATGTTAAGACATAAAATATTGCCTTATTTTTCATTTTTTCTAACCTACAGCTCCTTTCTATTAGTTTTTATTAGACTTTATAGGTCACTTTGTTAACAGAAATATTTACACTCACTATTTTCTTATGCTTAAATCTTAGAGGCTGATCAGATGCAGATTCAAGTGTTTAGCATGTACATTTCACAGATGTGCTGTGCACATCCATCAGGAGGCATGTACTGTCCGCTTGTTCCTCTTTGTGTGATGTCAGCAGCCAGTAGTGATCATGTCAGATCCATTATTTCATTCAGGGGCTGCAAAATGACAATATTTTTTATTCCTTCAGTACTTATTAGCTGAAGTACTTCTTTAATGAGAAACTTCCCCCTCATCAATTTAGTTACCCTAAGATAGAATTCATAAGAGAAAGGCAGAATAAATGTTTGATTCTTTCCTTTTGTAAACAATTTTCAAAATAATGAAATCTTCCAAAGGGTAACCAATGAGAGATTTTTTTTCTTTCTTTTTTTACTATTGTGAACTCTCGGATTTAAACATTAGTTAATGCTTTCAAGCAATTTTGGTTATTATTCTTATTGACGCTTTAATTATCCAATAGATAGTCTGTAAGAGCCTCTTTGTTGGCTCCTGAGTCCTTTTGACACATGCTCAGTAGTCCTTGACAGCATCCTTGCCATGTATTCTGTTATGTCAAGATATTCCAGCCTAGTCTCATTCAGTTCCTGCTCAAGAGCTGTAATGGGCTATACTTCCAAAGCTATGGGTGCAAAGGGAGCACACTGCTGCTTGCTTCGTTTCTATATCATTTTAGTGAAATTTAGGAAATATGTGTCTTTTTAAAAGATAAGATCTATCATGAATTCGTACTGATTCATATTAATACTTCTAATTTGAGTTAGTATTTTCTACTTTGTTTCTGTTTCTCCTTTCTCCCATGCTGAAAACCCTAGTTCTCAAAGACACCTATACAATTGCAAAGATGCTTTGTTCACCCTGCAATTCTAGCCAATGTTGAGCAGCCTGGACTGAAGACACCTCAGGTGAGTCATAAATAAAGAGGCTTATTTCTTGGAAAAGGGCTCTTCCATGTTTTGACCCTTCTGTCCATCCTGCTGGGCCTCAGGCCACTCATAAGTAAGTTGCAATCATCCCATAATGACTCCTTCAAACTGCAGACATGGAGTCCCCAGATTTTAGGAGAAGCTTCAGAGGGGAGGGTGGAAATCACATGCACTTTATATGTTGTCACCACTTCTTCCACGGCCATAGTGTGGGGTGACTGTGTCATTCAAAGGCTAACGGGCTACTCCTCTATGATTGTACAGGGGATGAAAAAGCCATTTCTGAAAAAAATTGTCACTAACTAAAAATTACACCAGAAAGGGGGAAAAACAGGTCACAAAATTTTCTCATTTAGGTTTAGACTGGGGGCAGGAGGGCTTCTTTTTTTTCATGGAGAAATATATAAATATATTTATCAATATTTATATATCAATAAAGAATAGAACCAATATAGGATATGTTATATAGAATATGTCTATCAATCTAGAATTTATTCTATATTCAACAATTATTCATTAAGCATCTACCAGGCATGGTGTACAACTCCGGGGAATCAAAGATGAGCAAGATAAACTCACTACCCTTAAGTAAACAGACATGTGAACTAAATATCTTTTGAATAAAAAGCTATTTAAAACACAACAATATGAGTGAAAAAGTGATTGAAGCATAGAGGGGGAGATTAATTCTGCACAAGGAAAATTAAGAAAAGTGTTAATGGAGCAGCTGGTTAATATCCCAGGCTTCCAATTTCTTTAGCTCATAGGGGGCGAGGCCTGCCCCCGATTATAGGGTACACTTCATAAGCATATGAACCACCACAGGCTTATAATATCAGATGAGACCATAGCATTCTTCATAGGATAATTTAATCTGCGTCTTAACCCAGTTGAAAGGAGGATGAATCTATGGCCCCTTCGGTCCCCATATGCCCCAGACTAAGAACATAGATGAGATGCTCCTGTGAGAGATGTCACCACAGCAGAGGAAGCACACAAGGTTGGGAATGGGTGGCACAGCTAAACAAAAGGAGGAAAAGAAAGACACCAAGGAAGGAGGCCAAACTGAAAACCTAAGTCACAAAAGAGATGATGATTTGCGCTAAGGACAGGCACTGCTGGAAACACGGAGCAGGGACAGGTTGCAGCCCCCTTCACGTCTCAGTTTGCAGCAGGCTCCTTCCTCTCATAAAGCTAGGATTTCTGTTAAAATAAATGTGTGTACAAACTGGATTATTCTGAATATCATTTTAATAAGAATATAAAACTTATCAATATGTAACGTTTTCATGGGAGACTTGAGCTTCTGTCTTTAAAATCTATTTATTGGTATTCATGATGCAATATGTGAATATCCTACAATAAATATCTGAAGTCTCTTCCACTTGTGTTTTGATCTCTCCTAGCTTTGTTTCTCGGCCTTATTTGCCAAGACAACCCATAAAATCTCTAATCTCAGATGAGGTAGGGTTTATGTTTTGTTTACCTGCAGCTATGTGTTTTTTTCCCCATCTCCTGTTTGTGTATGTGCAGACACCACTGATGTAAGGCAAAAAACATGCTGTTTGCATTTCTTATCAAAGAACCTATATGACCGTTAGCGTAACTGATGCTACCTCGGGCCCATACAGCTCCTCCTGTCCCCCCGCTGACCCTATCCAGGACTGTACCACACAATAAATCACTTCTCTGTCATTAGGAGCTTTGTAGTTAAGAGACATTGTTTAATAATCATTAGAACCAGGTGGCCTCCATGCTCTGTTAGTCCCTAAACAATGATGAAGACCTTTGCTGATGTATTCCCAGCGCCCATGAGACAGTTACCCATTCATAAAACTTGACTTAGGAAGGCACGTCCTATTTCCGAGCAGCCCCCCAACTCCTTGGTTAACTATAAAACTGTCCCAATGTCCCCTCTCAGAGGTGTGGAGTGCAGCTGTGAATGCTTCTGGGTCATTGTCCACCTGATCCAGATCCCACCCTGTAACTTATCCTGTAATAAACTGGTCCATTGATTACATGGAGCTGCCTGCCTCGATTTTCTGTCTCAAGATACCTTCTCAGTTCAGTGGGCACTTTTGGTTCCCTCTGTCTTCCAACATTGCCCAAATTATGAGTTAATTTATACTACAGATTGGATACAGTAAAAGAAAAAGAAACCTTAAAGAAAAAGTTCATTGGCAGCATGCTTGTGCCAAAGTTTAAGTATATGCTGAAGCTTTTAAAAAATACACAAAATTGGAGTGGGATCAAGCATCTTTACACAACTGGGCCCAAGCTGTTTGGGGCTTGTGTCTTTCTGGGATAGGAGAATGGGAGCCTGTGACCACCTCAAAATGACTGCTGACCAGGTCAAACGGATTTCCTATTACCAAGTTGTGTTAACCAGAAATAAACAATTTTCTTTCTTTCTGGTTGATTTAACCTCTTTGTGATTTAGTTTCCTTATGTAAGAATAGAACTATTTACCAGCACCCAAAGTCTAGGAGACCATAGAATGGTGAAGACGAAAAGAACCCTAGAAATTGTTCGTTCCACCCTCATAGGTGATAAAAATCATGGCCTCAGATGGTTGACTTTTTCAGAGTTGCAAAGCTCAATTTAGGGGCTCATTGAAGAATATTCTAACAAACGTTGGAATAGAATTCTCTAAAAAGGACATATATATTTATTTAAATTAAATATAGTTAAGAACATTTCTTCTTAGGAAAACATGCAATATACTGAAAGAACTTTCTACTAGTCTTCTTAGAACAAGGCTTCAGAAATAAATGTGAGAAAATTAGAGGTAAAAACATATCCTCAACTTAGTATCTCAAGCAGTGCTATGGTCTCAATGTTTGTGTCCCCCAAAATTTGTATATTGAAACTAACCTCCAAGGTGGGACCTTTGGGAGGTAATTAGGCCATAACGATAAAGCCCTTATATAAGTGTTCTTATAAAAAGTACCTTTATAAAAGAGGCCTGGAAGAGCTCCCTTGCCTCCTCTGCCATGTAAGGATACAGCAAGAAGTTGGCAGTCTGCAACCTGGAAGAGGGTCCTTACCAGACCCGACCATGCTGGTACCCCGATCTTGAACTGCCAGCTTCCAGAACCATAAGCAATAAATTCTTGCTGTTTATAAACTCCACACTTTATGGTATTTTTACTATAGCAGCCCAAATGGACGAAGACAAACATTGATAATATCCTTTGTAGAGGGCAGAGCTTTAAATAGAGGATACAAGCACAGGAGGTATAAAATTTAATTCTCATGATGTTTTTTTGTTAGTCAAAGAAGAATTCCTATATATAGAATACTATACCTTTTTAATTTCAGATTTCAAATTACAAGGGTTACTCTGCTGGCTGAAGAGGGATTTCTTGAATCTCTCTATAACCCTTCTTTTCAAATTGTGGTGCAAAGCTGGAGGAAGCTGCATAAAATGAGAAAATCATTATAAGCACATTGTTAACTATGTATAGCTGACTCCCAGGAAGCATTTGTGAAGGTAGCAATATTCACTCAACAGGGCTAAATAAGAATTTAAATTTTACTCCAAATAGCATGACTGAATGTTATAATTTTTCATTCTACAATCCAGAAGAAACACATTACTCTGTTCTCTTTCAAAAGGCTACTTCTAATTATGTTACTGTTCTTTCATTTTATTTATATTATTTTTTCATAGAATGACTAAATTATATATTAGTTGCGTGTATAAGTTGAATTTTGTAAACAACAGACTTACAAGGAAAGATGCATTCTATGAATGCTTAAGTGCTTGTATCATGCTCAGAACCATGCTGAACACTCTCATCATGGTCCTTGTCCTGAAGGATCTGACACTTTGGACCAGGAAGCACACATCTGCATTAGTACAGAGTCAGAGGCCTGCTTCTGAATATACAGCTGGAGAGAGATCAGATTGGAGGGGCCAAACTTATCAAGAAGAGAGAGAAATGAATTTGTATACATTAGGGCTCAGCAGGATGAGTTAGATTTAATAAGTAAATAGTAGGAAGCCACAGGTTTGAGTGGAGAAGGTAAGGGAAAGTACCTCAAGACAGATTTTTGGTCTTGATAATTCCCTACTGTTACCCCCCAGAAGTTGCCACTCCCTACGTCAAACACCAAAGGGCAGTGTTGGCCCAGGACCTTCTAGTTGATGCCCAGCATGATTCTACCTGTCAAGGGGAAAGGTAGCAGCCCTTTCTGACATACCTCAGTGTCTGCTACAGCACCAATGCGTCCTTCAAAAGTGACTTACCCCGGTTGTGGCAGCCATCACTATAACATTAATTCAGATACTCTTAAAATCTTGCTCTTCATTTAACTTGATAAGCCTCTAGTTAACTTAGAATTGCTCTTACTACTCCTGATGGTTTGACTTAATCCTCACAAAAACTTTCTTGCATAAGTTAATATTCAGTCAACTTAAGATTCATATACAGGGCAGTATTAGAAAGCTATTGTATCTTATCAGAATAATTATCACAAGCGACAGCACCCTATCTTTAAAGTTTTCAAGGAAGAATTAAAAATTTTGCACAGAATGATGACTCACACATAATTTAAAACTGCAGATGATATTTATATATAATTATATATATAAGAATTATAATACTAAGAATAAAATTACTAATACCTATGACTTGTATGTGCCAGGCACTATGGTTACTCTTTCATGTGCATTAGCTCACTTTTTTCTCGACAATGAACTTATAAAGTGGGTACTATCCTATAGGTGAGGAAGTCAGACCTTATATAACACCCAAGATACTTTCTGAGGTAGTGAGTCTACCAGCACAACTATTGTTCGAGAGCAAATACCATCACCACTAGCATTACACTAGTATAGCACTTTATAAACATTTCACATACTTTATTTCCTTTATCACAATAGTCCCATAAGCTACCTGAACTTTACTGATGAAGAAACTGATTCTAGAGAAGGTAATGATTCCTTCAATGTCACAAGTCCAAACGGGTGGTTTTTGTTTGTTTTTATCATACCAAATAAAATAACAGCAGAAAAAAAGAGAAATCTTATACATTTATATTGTAGGTTTTCTCAAACATAATATATGGATTCTTTCTAAAGAACTAGTATCTCCAAAAATAGATTGGCAGACCATCAGTAGCCCACAGGGCCCCCTTTGATAGTGACTCAATATATTTTCTATTGAAAAAAGTTATTTTGACATATTACTATTTAAGAGGAGATTGGTATATGCAGATTTTTAAAGCATTTATTTAACATAACAATCAAATCTTAACTATAGAGTTAAATCCAAACCTTACGTTGCCTGCACAGGTTCTACCTAAGCAATAACACATAAAGACTCCTACTAAAAGATAATGTATGTACTTTAGTCACCTTGTATGCTCAAAGATCGATTTTGGTTTCCAGCAATGGAAATGAACCATTGATTTCATTCTCAGCTTAGGGTCTGAAGATTCCCATCTTATTTATTTATTTATTTATTTTAATATCTTTATTGGAGTATAATTGCTTTACAATAGTGTGTTAGTTTCTGCTTTATAACAAAGTGAATCAGTTATACATATACACATGTTCTCATATATCTTCCCTCCTGCCTCTCCCTCCCTCCCACCTTCCCTATCCCACCCCTCTAGGTGGTCACAAACCACCTAGCTGATCTCCTTGTGCTACGGGGCTGCTTCTCACTAGCTATCCACTTTACACTTTGTAGTGTATATATGTCCATGCCACTCTCTCACCTCATCACAGCCTCCCCCTCCCCCTCCCCATATCCTAAGGTCCATGCTTTAGTAGGTCTGTGTCTTTATTCCCATCTTACCCCTAGGTTCTTCATGACCTCCTTTTCTTTTTCTTAGATTCCATACATATGTGTTAGCATATGATATTTGTTTTCCTCTTTCTGAAATACTTCACTCTGTAAGACAGACTCTAGGTCCATCCAACTCACCACAAATAACTCAATTTTGTTACTTTATATGGCCGAGTAATATTCCAATGTATATATGTGCCATATCTTCTTTATCCATTCATCTGTCAATGGACATTTAGGTTGCTTCCATATCCCGGCTATTGTAAATAGAGCTGCAGTGAACATTTTGGTACATGACTCTTTTTGAATTATGGTTTTCTCAGGGTATATGACCAGTAGTGGGATTGCTGGGTCATATGGTAGTTCTATTTGTAGTTTTTAAAGAAACCTCCATACTGTTCTCCATAGTGGCTGTATCAACTTACATTCCCACCAACAGTGCAAGAGGGTTACCTTTTCTCCATACCCTCTCCAGAATTTATTGTTTCTAGATTTTTTGATGATGGCCATTCTGACTGGTGAGAGATGATATCTCATTGTAGTTTTGATTTGCATTTCTCTAATGATTGATGACGTTGAGCATTCTTTCATGTCTTTGTTGGCAATCTTTATATCTTCTTTGGAGAAATGTCTATTTAGGTCTTCTGCCTATTTTTGGATTGGGTTGTTTGTTTTTTTATTATTGAGCTGCATGAGTTGCTTATAAATTTATGAGTTTAATCCTTTGTCAGTTGCTTCATTTGAAAATATTTTCTCCCATTCTGAGGGTTGTCTTTTGGTCTTGTTTATGGTTTCCTTCACTGTGCAAAAGCTTTTAAGTTTCATTAGGTCCCAATTGTTTATTTTTGTTTTTATTTCCATTTCTCTAGGAGGTGGGTCAAAAAGGATCTTGCTGTGATTTATGTCATAGAGTGTGCTGCCTAGGTTTTCCTCTAAGAGTTCGATAGTGTCTGGCCTTACATTTAGGTCTTTAATACATTTTGAGTTTATTTTTGTGTATGGTGTTAGGGAGTGTTCTAATTTCATACTTTTACTTGTACCTGTACAGTTTTCTCAGCACCACTTATTGAAGAGGCTGTCTTTTCTCCACTGTATATTCTCCCCTCCTTTATCAAAGATAAGGTGACCACATGTGCGTGGGTTTATCTCTGGGCTTTCTATCCTGTTCCATTGATCTATATTTCTGTTCTTGTGCCAGTACCATACTGTCTTGATTACTGTAGCTTTGTAGTATAGTCTGAAGTCAGGGAGTCTGATTCCTCCAGCTCCGTTTTTCATTCTCAAGATTGCTTTGGCTATTTGGGGTCTTTTGTCTTTCCATACAAATTGTGAAAATTTTTTTTTTTTTTGCAGTACATGGGCCTCTCACTGTTGTGGCCTCTCCCATTGTGGAGCACACGCTCCGAATGCACAGGCCCAGCAGCCATGGCTCACAGGCCCAGTCACTCTGCGGCATGTGGGATTCTCCCAGACCGGGGCATGAACCCGTGTCTCCTGCATCGGCAGGTGGACTCTCAACCACTGCACCACCAGGGAAGGCCAAATTTTGAAATCTTTTCTTCTAGTTCTGTGAAAAATGCCAGTGGTAGTTTGATAGGGATTGCATTGAATCTGTAGATTGCTTTGGGTAGTAGAGTCATCTTCACAATGTTGATTCTTCCAATCCAAGAACATGGTATATCTCTCCATCTATTTGTATCATCTTTAATTTCTTTCGACAGTGTCTTATAATTTTCTGCATACAGGTCTTTTGTCTCCTTAGGTAGGTTTATTCCTAGATATTTTATTCTTTTTGTTGCAACGGTAAATGGCAGTGTTTTCTTAATTTTACTTTCAGATTTTTCATCATTAGTGTATACGAATGTGAGAGATTTCTGTGCATTAATTTTGTATCTGGCTACTTTACCAAATTCATTGTTTAGCTCTAGTAGTTTTCTAGTAACATCTTTAGGATTCTCTATGTATAGTATCATGGCATCTGCAAACAGTGACAGTTTTCCTTCTTCTTTTCCAATTTGGATTCCTTTTATTTCTTTTTCTTCTCTGATTGATGTGACTAGAACTTCCAAAACTATGTTGAATAAAAGTGGTGAGAGTGGGCAACTTTGTCTTGTTCCTGATCTTAGTGGAAATGCTTTCAGTTTTTCACCATTGAGGATGATGTTGGCTGTGAGTTTGTCATATATGGCCTTTATTATGTAGAGGAAAGCTCCCTCTGTGCCGACTTTCTGCAGGGTTTTTTTTTTATCATAAATGGGTGTTGAATTTTGTCAAAAGCTTTCTCTGCATCTATTGAGAGGATCTTATGGTTTTTCTCCTTGATTTGTTAATATGGTGTATCACATTGATTGATTTGCGTATATTGAAGAATCCTTCCATTCCTGGCATAAACCCCACTTGATCTTGGTGTATGATCCTTTTAATGTGCTGTTGGATGCTGTTTGCTAGTATTTTGTTGAGGAATTTTGCAACTAGGTTCATCAGTGATATTGGCCTGTAGTTTTCTTTCTTTGTGACTTCTTTTCTGGTGTTAGTTTCAGGGTGATGGTGGCCTTGTAGAATGTGTTTGGGAGTGTTCCTCCCTCTGCTATATTTTGGAAGAGTTTGAGAAGGATAGGTGTTACCTCTTCTCTAAATGTTTGATAGAATTCGCCTGTGAAGCCATCTGGTCCTGGGCTTTTGTTTGTTGGAAGGTTTTTAATCACAGTTTCAATTTCAGTGCTTGTGATTGGTCTGTTCATAGTTTCTATTTCTTCCTGGTTCAGTCTCGGCAGGTTGTGTATTTCGAAGAATTTGTTCATTTCATTGGCATAAGGTTTCTTGTAGTAATCTTGCATCATCTTTTGTATTTCTGCAGTGTCAGTTCTTACTTCTCCATTTTCATTTCATATTCTATTGATTCGAGTCTTCTCCCTATTTTTCTTGATGAGTCCAGCTAATGGTTTATCAATTTTGTTTATCTTCTCAAAGAACCAGCTTTTAGTTTTATTGATCTTTGTTATCATTTCCTTCATTTCTTTTTCATTTATTTCTGATCTGATCTTTATGACTTCTTTCCTTCTGCTAACTTTGGGGTTTTTTTGTTCTTCTTTCTCTAATTGCTTTAGGTGCAAGGTTCGGTTGTTTATTTGAGATGTTTCCTGTTTCTTAAGGTAGGATTGTATCGCTATAAACTTCCCTCTTAGAACTGCTTTTGCTGCATCCCATGTGTATTGTGTCGTCATGTCTCCATTGTCATTTGTTTCTAGGTATTTTTTGATTTCTTCAGTGATCACTTCGTTATTAAGTACTGTATTGTTTAGCCTCCATGTGTTTGTATTTTTTACAGATCTTTTCCTGTAATTGGTATCTAGTCTGATAGCGTTGTGGTCAGAAAAGATACTTGATATGATTTCAATTTTCTTAAATTTACCAAGGCTACATTTTTAACCCAATATATGATCTATCCTGGAGAATGTTCCATGAGCACCTTTGAAAAATGTTTATTCTGTTGTTTTTGGATGGAATGTCCTGTAAATATCAATTAAGTCCATCTTGTTTAATGTATCATTTAAAGCTTGTGTTTCCTTATTTATTTTCATTTTGGATGATCTGTCCATTGGTGAAAGTGGGGTGTTAAAGTCCCCTACTATGATAATGTTACTGTCGATTTCCCCTTTTATAGCTGTTAGTATTTGCCTTATGTATTGAGGTGCTCCTATGTTGGATGCATAAATATTTACAATTGTTATATCTTCTTCTTGGATAGATCCCTTCATCATTATGTAGTGTCCTTCTTTTTCTCTTGTAATAGTCTTTATTTTAAAGTCTATTTTGTCTGACATGAGAATTGCCACTCCAGCTTTCTTCTGATTTCTGTATTCATGGAACATCTTTTTCCATCCCCTCACTTTCAGTTTGTATGTGTACTTAGGTCTGAAGTAGGTCTCTTGTAGATAGCATATATACGGGTCTTCTTTTTGTATGCATTCAGCCAGTCTGTGTCTTTTGGTGGGAGCATTTAATCCATTTACATTTAAGGTAATTATCAATATGTATGTTCCTATTCCCATTTTCTTCATTGTTTTGGGTTTGTTATTGTAGGTCTTTTCCTTCTCTTGTGTTTCTTGTCTAGAGAAGTTCCTTTAGCATTTGTTGTAAAGCTGGTTTGGTGGTGCTGAACTCTCTCAGCTTTTGCTTGTCTGTAAAGGTTTTAATTTCTCCATCAAATCTGAATGAGAGGGGCTTCCCTGGTGGCACAGTGGTTGAGCGTCTGCCTGCCAATGCAGGGGATACAGGTTTGTGCCATGGTCCGGGAAGGTCCCACACTCTGTGGAGCAGCTGGGCCCGTGAGCCATGGCCACTGAGCATGCACGTTTGGAGTCTGTGCTCCACAACGGGAGAGGCCACAACAGTGCAAGGCCCGTGTACTGAAAAAAAAAAGAAAAATCTGAATGAGATCTTTGCTGGTTAGAGTAATCTTTGTTGTAGGTTTTTCTCCTTCATCACTTTAAATATGTCCTGCCACTCCCTTCTGGCTCGCAGAGTTTCTGCTGAAAGATCAGCTGTTAACCTTATGGGGATTCCCTTGTGTGTTATTTGTTGTTTTTCCCTTGCTGCTTTTAATATGCTTTCTTCGTATTTAATTTTTGATAGTTTGATTAATATGTGTCTTGGCGTGTTTCTCCTTGGATTTATCCTGTATGGGACTCTCTGTGCTTCCTGTACTTGATTAACTATTTCCTTTCCCATATTAGGGAAGTTTCCAACTATAATCTCTTCAAATATTTTCTCAGTCCCTTTCTTTTTCCCTTCTTCTTCTGGGACCCCTATAATTCGAATGTTGGTGCATTTGATGTTGTCCCAGAGGTCTCTGAGACTGTCCTCAGTTCTTTTTTCTTTACTCTGCTCTACAGTAGTTATTTCCACTATTTTATCTTCCTGGTCACTTATCCTCTCTTCTGCCTCAGTTATTCTGCTATTAATCCCATCTAGATTATTTTAAATTTCATTTATTGTGTTGTTGATCATTGCTTGTTTCCTCTTTAGCTCTTCTAGGTCCTTGTTAAATGTTCCTTGCATTGTCTCTATTCTATTTCCAAGATTTTGGATCATCTTTACTGTCATTATTCTGAATTCTTTTTCAGGTAGACTGCCTGTTTTCTCTTCATTTGTTAGGTCTCATTGGTTTTTACCTTGCTCCTTCATCTTCTGTGTGTTTTTCTGTCTTCTCATTTTGCTTATGTTACTGTGTTTGCGTTCTCCTTTTTGCAGGCTGCTGGTTCGTAGTTTCCATTGCTTTTGGTGTCTGTCCCCAGTGGCTAAGGTTGTTTCAGTGGGTTGTGTAGGCTTCCTGGTTGAGGGGACTAGTGCCTGTGCTCTGGTGGATGAGGCTGGATCTTGTCTCTCTGGTGGGCAGGTCCACGTCTGGTGGTGCGTTTTGGCATGTCTGTTGCCTTATTATGATTTTAGGCAGCCTCTCTGCTAATGGTTGGGGTTTTGTTCCTGTCTTGCTAGTTGTTTGGCATAGGGTGTGCAGCACTGCAGCTTGCTGGTCGTTGAGTGAAGCTGGGTCTTGGTGTTGAGATGGAGATACCTGGGAGATTTTCGCCATTTGATATTACTTGGAGCAGGGACGTCTCTTGTGAACCAGTGTCCTGAAGTTGGCTCTCCCACCTCAGAGGCACAGCCCTGATGTCTTGCTGGAGCACCAAGAGCCTGTCCACATGGCTCAGAATAAAAGGGAGGAAAATTAGAAGGAAAGAAAGAAAGAGGATAAAATAAAATAAAGTAAGATAAAATAAAATAGTTACAGAAATAAAAATAATTATTAAGAAAACAAATATTTTTAAGTGAAAAAAAAAAGAAAAAAACCCCAGACAGTCAGAACTGTAGGACAAATGGTGAAAGCAAAGCTATACAGACAAAATCTCACACAGTAGCATAAACATACACACTCACAAAAAGTGGAAAGGGGGAGAAAATAATATATCTTGCTCCCAAAGTCAACCTCCTCAATTTGCGATGATTCGTTGTCTATTCAGGTATTCCACAGATTCAGGGTACTTCAAGTTGACTGTGGAGCTTTAATCTGCTGCTTCTGAGGCTGCTGGGCGAAATTTCCCTTTCTCTTCTTTGTTCACAGAGCTCCCATGTTTCAGCTTTGGATTTGGCCCTGCCTCTGCGTGTAGGCCACCTGAGGACATCTGTTCTTCGCTCAGACAGGACGGGGTTAAAGGAGCCTCTGATTCGGTGGTTCTGACTCACTCAGGCTGGCGGGAGGGTGGGGTACAGATATAGGGTGAGCCTGTGGTGGCAGAGCCCAGCATGACCTTGCACCAGCCTGAGGTGTGCGCTCTGCGTTCTCCCGGGAAACTTGTCCCTGGATCACGGGACCCTGACAGTGGCGGGCTGCACAGGCTCCCCAGAGAGGAGGTGCAGATAGTGAACTGTGCTCGCACACAGACTTCTTGGTGGCGGCAGCAGTAGCCTGTGTCTCATGCCTGTTCCTGGGATCTGCGGTGATAGCCGCGGCTTGTGCCTGTCTCTGGAGCTCCTTTAAGCAGCACTCTTAATCCCCTCTCCTGGCGCACCAGGAAACAAAGAGGCAAGAAAATGTCTCTTGTCTCTTCGGCAGCTCCAGACTTCTCCCAGACTCCCTCCAGGCTAGCCGTGGTGCACTAACCCCTTCAGGCTGTGTTCCCGCTGCCAGTACTCTCCCGGCATCAGATCAAAGTCTGAGCCTCAGCTTCCAGCTCCGCCCGTCCCTGTGGGTGAACAGAGAAGCCTCTTGGGCTGGTGAGTGCTGGTCGGCACCGATTCTCTGTGTGGGAATCTCCCTGCTTTGCCCTCCTCACCACTGTTGCTGCACTCTCCTCCATGGCTCTGAAGCTTCCCCCCTCCACCACCCGCAGTCTCTGCCCACGAAGGGGCTTTTAGTGTGTGGAAACCTTTCCTCCTTCACAGCTCCCTCCCACTGGTGCAGGTCCAGTCCCTATTCTTTTGTCTCCTTTTTTCTTTTTTCTTTGCCCTACCCAGGTATGTGGGGGAATTTCTTGCCTTTTGGGAGGTCTGAGGTCTTCTGCCAGCAATCAGTGGGGGTTCTATAGGAGCAGGTCCACGTGTAGATGTATTTCTGATGTATCTGTTGGGAGGAAGGTGATCTCTGTGTCTTACTCTTCAACCATCTTCTCCAGCAGACCCCATCTTATTTTTGATGAAAACAGATGTCAACTCACTGAAGGCAGAGTTAGGATGCTAACATCCTGTCTTTTAAAATAGTTGCTTTTAGATATTTTCCACATATCTGTCTCCATGGAAACTGGATAAGGCCACCACCAGCCAGAAGTAAGCAGTTTCCCATTTAAAGTCACTTGTTGGTTGTCAGAAGGTATCTGGCTCTGCAATTCAGGGTGCTACCACAGCTTAAGTCTGCAGGAATTTAGTAAATAAATATGTGAACAAGAAGGGTATTTTGTTTGTCCGTTCAGTTTTACTTTCAGAAGTTTCCTTTGCAATTATGGAACAGAAAAAATTGACCTTGTTCTTTAAGCTTTGGTAAATATGTGAGTGTAATGGTTAGACTTGTATTTATCTCCTTTATTTGAAAGGCAGTGACTTTGGTTAGCACTGTAATTTAAGGTTCCCCAAAGAGGAATCATTCCTTACTATGAGCAATGTCATAAACTTTAAAGTATTCTGGAAATACATTTTTACAACCACCGTGGTTATATCTTAACTTGTAGCAAGGAATTCCATCTTGCCAAAAATATGAAATCATTTGTTATGCTGGCAGTGTAAGAACATAATAATAAGGTGTTTATAATAGTTTCATTCTTGCTTTATCATACTTTAAACTCCAATAAAGAAACAAAATACATCCATTTCAAAAGTTTTTTAATATAAAAATTAGCAGGACAGGCATATGGAAATTATATTTAAATTTCAAAGGATATTTTCTTTCAATTTAGTAGTGAATCATTAAGGTAACCAACAAGCTATTTGAAGTTATTTCCATAGCACTGAAGTTAAGAATTCTTCTCCATGTATCTATATCAGTATTTAAATGGAAATGTATTTTTGAATATCTTTACTCGATAGAGATATGGAAGATTATATTTTGACTTATTAACCAATTTTCTCCCCCATCCTATGTTCTTATGCCCCTTCACCCACTTTCATTTAATCAGGTAGACAGTTATGTAGGATTGCCTAAAGGAAAGGTTGACAGAAGAAAATGGAGAAAACGGTAATCAGTTTTAGACTCTTGAGCCTTCAAAAGGCTGGCCCTCAGGGTAAATGAAAAGAATATCAGATTTGGTTAAAAAAATTTTAAACCCCAAAAAATAACCCAAATATGATAGATAAGAGCCAGGCTACTCTCCAGGCTGGGCAGAAGTCAAAGGGGAAACAGTGAGAAGTTAGAGGTGGGCAGGTCCAAAATAAGGTAGTCCCTTCTTGAGCCCCCAGGCTAACTGTGCCAGCTGTAAGTTTGTTTACTCTCAGCTCCAAATCCACCTTCATTGCCCTGCTTGTGACACGGGAACATATATCCCTTGTCAGCTGGCTGGATGTTCAGCTCTATCTGCAGAGGGCACTAGTGGAGGATGGAGCCTGTCTTTCTGGTTCCAGTGATGCTCCTGCCTTGCCTTAGTTTGGCAGCAGTGAATGGTCAGTAGGAATGGGGACCCCCAGCTGTGCTCACCCCCAGCCAGATTCAGTGCCACCAACCCTGAGGGCAGCTTTCCAGAGAGTTCCATGGAGCAGCACCTACCAGTGGGCAGCCTCCCCTGGTCCCAGAGAGGGCAGTTCCTAGTGGGCAATTCCCAGCACACCACTCTTACATGCTGATTTCCAGCAAGTCTACAGCACAGTACCTCAGGACATTTCTCTGGCTTTCCAGTGAGGTCTGGACCTCAGCCTAGGATGAGGGTGTCCTCTTCTATTTTGTTCCTTTCTTGGGTGCTCTGCCTCAGTCCTATAAGTAGTGACTTCCCTATCTGCTCTTCTTATAGTCTTTAGATTTCTCTTCCCCTCCTCAGTAGATAATACCCTATTATTAGTAGTAATTCTCAAACAATTCTTTTTTTTTTGCGGTACTCGGGCCTCTCACTGTTGTGGCCTCTCCCGTTGCGGAGCACAGGCTCTGGGCACGCAGGCTCAGCAGCCATGGCTCACGGGCCCAGCCGCTCTGCAGCACGTGGGACCCTCCCAGACCAGGGCACAAACCCGTGTCCCCTGCGTCGGCAGGCAGATTCCCAACCACTGCGCCACCAGGGAAGCCCTTAAACAATTCTTTATGTGAAACCTTCCCTGTTGAAATCAGTTTGGTTTCTGTCCCCTGAATAGACCCTCACTGAAACAGATTTGGTTCCAGGAATGTCCAGGAGAAGCCATAGAGATGGCATTTGGAAATTGATTTGACTGTACCCTTGGAACCGAGCCCACTGTTGGGTTGTTTGCCAATAGGACAGAGGATGATAGTAATCCATGGCATGCAGTGGCCTCACAGTTAGTCAGTTGTCACCTGGATGAAGAGCCAAGTGAAGCGAGTACCCTGGAAGCTTGAGTGGCTGCTACACTTGACTGTCAGGCAGTATGAAGATCACGAGGATGGTGGGGTGGGTGGGTCCTTTAGATGCACTGGGGCACTTACAGAGAGACAATGACAAGCCTGGGTCCTTTAACTCTCAGCTCAATTCATAGTCTAAGAGCCAGAAAGATTCCATGTCAGCCATAATAGAATGTATTTCTTGTTACCACAGCACTGGTATGGCTGATAATCAAACACAAGTCTAATTGATCAGGTTGCTGAATTACAATGTCAGCTGACTATACATTTCACCAAGTTTCTCATGCAAAAGTTAGAAAAAAAGATTAGGATACTAAAACTCCAAGTAGGGACATGTTGTTGGACCCAGATAAAACTGACAGTCTTGAAACTCAACTCACTCTGAGCCATCATTGCCAGTGGAAGTAGCTTGAAACCCTGCATCTGAGAAGATAAGACTTCTTTTGCTTCAAAACTCTATACTAACCTCACCTAGGACAGATGAGGGGTAATATCTTAAAAAGGGATGCTCATTCCTCTTAAGACCCACAACAGTGAGCTTTAAGTCAGCAACAAGGGTCAAATCTCAATATGATCCAGGGGAACTTGTACATTTCCCTATCTGCTCTTCATCAAAAGAATTGCATCAAAAGATTTTGCTATTCCATATCAGCAGCAACCCAGAGAACATGTGCAGGAGTGGATTCTAAGGGTGTCAGGCCAACAAGGATGAAATATAGCACTATATCAAGCTGAATTCATTCAAATGTGTGTACTTACTAGAGAGTCTAGATTTAGTATATTAGTTCATGCAGCTGGAGGTATACTAAAACCTGGACTCAATGGTGGCCTACATTTAATGAGGATAAAATGCCAGAGCTTCTCTTGCTTGTGGAGGAGGAAATTCAAAGGCTTGGAGAGACAGGAATGCTGGGATAGATTTACCATGGGTGACCTGCACACTCACTTCCCAATTTCATTTAGCAAGAACACTCAGAAGCCATTTCTTTTGATACCACACAGGACCCTGTGGGGCTCCTGGGCACAAAAGGCTTTCTGTGTCCCCCATTTCTTTGATTATAGGAAATAGGTTTCATTCAGCCTCCATGACCTTCCCTGAGTTCCAACTGGCAGATTTAAGCAGTCGCTAATTAGGGAAGGGAGGGGATGCAGAGACAAGGGAGGAGCAGTCAAGAGGAACAATAGTTCAGCCTTGGGGAAGGGTCCTGGCTCCCCATTAAGGGATACACACAATATCTTTGAGCTGTTTTGCAGATGCTGCCCACAAGCACATAGACTGCAGACCGGTTGGAACCAGAAGGTTGATGATGCTGACTCCCGATTACCTCACCACCAACCAGTCAGAAGAATGTCCATGAGCTAATGACGCCCTCTTTGAACCATTCCCATAAAACTCCTCACTACCCACTCCAGGTAGGGACACAAGAGTTTTGACGGCATTAGCCTGCTGTGGCCCCCTTTGCCTGGCAAAGCAATAAAGCTATTTTTTTCTACTTCACTCAAAACTCTGTGTCCAAGATTTAATTCAGTGTCAGGGTACAGAGGCCAGGTTAGGCTTCACTTTCACTAAAGCAGTGAGAAACACATTGGAGAGGGGAGAACCAGCATCCTTGAAGACCTTACAGTTGCTCTCCTTTGTAGGCCAGATATGACACTGAAAGTACAAGGTTCCAGTGCGGATGATGTGATCCCAGAGGAGCAGAGGCCAAGAGGCAGCCCCTGACCACCAGTGACAAGTTGGGAGCATTTACCATAAAGGATGGCAGGGATGTTTACTGTTAATGAGAATGCCTGGCCCACAGAGATCTCTGATGGTAGTTAATTGATCGGGGTGTTCTTGGGAAAGAAACATGTGGTCATCCTACTAGAGTATTCCTTAATCCATATAACAGAAAAGACACTCCAGTAACTCAAAAATGTGATTTGAGTTACTGTTGCCCTCAATTGAGAGTCACCACCTCTCACATAGTTTCCAGACGTTGGTCAATTCAAAGACCAAATGCCCCTTAATTAGTGGGAAAGCTGGGGCTCCTTGAGGAAGGGCCCTGAAACATTGCTATACCTATGCAATAAATAAAATTTATAAAATAAATATAAAATAAATAAAATTTCCTCCAGCCCTTCTCCAGAGAGTCCTGCAGCTATCTATTAGGGTGACTTCTCACAGAGAAGAAGGAAATACACAGGCTTTCAGGGAATACTGGACACCAGTCATAAACTGACTCTATTTCCTAGAGTCTTATAATGCCACCGTGGTACACTAATCAAAATGGGTTTTTTTGGTTTGTTTGCTTCTTTGAGGGGGGAGGCATATTAGCCCAAGTTAGATTTATAATGGGCCCAGTTGTTCCACTGGCCTGGTGATATTTCTCTCTAGTACCTGAATATTTAATTGGAATTGCCACAATTGGCAACTGACAGAATCATCAGACTGGGTCTCTGAATCTTAGGGTGAGGGAATGTTTATATGTTTTGCTCATTGATATGTCTCAAGTGCCTAGAATAGTGGCTGGTACATAGTAGGCATCTAGTAATTAAATGTTAAATGAAAAAATGAACAAATGAATGAACTACATATTAAGACATACAGTCTTAAACTTCAAAATAATAGTTACTTTCTTGTCCAAATATCTACACTTATTTATCTACAAAATTTGTTTTCTTATTAACAGTACCTAACTTTGGTAAATGACCATTCAACTTCCTTATCATTAAAAAGATTTCTGTAAATAATTTGTAACCAGTGATTACTTCCCCAATGTCTAACAGTCACTGAGATTTAGAAAAAGTTTTTAAAATCCTGAATTTTGTGTTTTCAGTTTTTTGAGAGGTCTTGGTTTTATCCCAGCCTCGTCAGGATTAGGGAACTACTTTCCTTTCTTTCCTGTAGCCCAGCTCTGTCCCCACTTTCACCCACACATTAAAGGGCCATTTGTGTTGAAGTTTGTTTTTGGTTGGGCACTAGCAGTAAAAGAGCAGGTTAGGAGTCACAGGGAAAACCTGACTTATCTGCTTCTTTTAACCTATGACCTTCCCAGCTCTGCTGCTAAGCTAAAGTGTTCCCAAATATATGTATTTGGAGAGAATAAGAAGAAGCATCACTCGAACTGAAAGTTTCTCAAAGTAGTTCCTTACCAATATTAGCACCAAACTTGTACTTAAGATAAAAAGTAAATAAAAAGCTAGCACACTGACCTGAGTGATGTAGATGATTTTGTGCAGCTGGATTAAGATCTGCTGAATAGGATCACTGATCTGACGTACTTTCCTCTGGGACACAGCAATTCCTGCAGATGCTGTGGATGACAAATTCTGCAGTTAATCAAGACCCTTTTCCCCTTCACAAGTGGTATTAAGTGGAAAATGGGGTAAATTTCTAAAAAAAAATACTCTCATCCTACCAATTAGAAAATATGTAGAGACCTTGTTACACTTCAATATTTTATGATATGGGATGCACAATTCTTTCCTTCTACTTCTTAGACCTCTAAGTAACATAATAATGTTATCATTTGTAACATCTTAAAGACTTTATCACTTGGAAATTTTGCCTGCAATTACACCAGGCTGCCACAAGGTGTCAGTGGTGTCTTGGATACTGTGGCCATTGAAAAGCTGGGCTTCAGATATGTGCAGTTAAGAGATTATCACACTTAAAAATTTTTAATTCATTTGCCCTCAGTAGCAAATAAAACTAATTTTATTAAAACTACTAAAATGCAAATAGTGAATAGGCAATCTTAAAGAGCAAACAAAAAAATATAATTTGTAATAATCAAGGGTTTGAAAATTATGTTACTTTCCAACCCTTGATTATTACAAATTATAATTTTCACTGAGATTTCTCTTCAGGTCTAAATAAGACACATCTATAATTTATCCTGAATTCTCATCACAGAGCCACATCACTTTCACAGTTCTAGGCTAGCTTGGTATCAAACTGCATATAAGCTGCTTTCCCAGATTCACATGTCATAGCCACAAGTGGCCCATTCTTAACTTTGAGGAATGTAAAGCTATTTAAAGGAATGGCCTTGACCCCTGTATTAGCCACAAGGTCCCCTCTGCCTCCTCTCACCCTCAGATCCACACTAGAGAAAATGGAAGAGAGACTTCAGATATGTGGATGTATATTATTGTCTCTTCCACATTCCTGCTCTTTCCCTTCCTCCTGATAACATGTAGCATACTTTCTGAAATAACATTTTTCTTGCCAATTTCTCTTTTAAAGAAAATTTCCAAAGTCCTTCTTTTCTTACCTCCAGACAACTTTGTGCACATGAAATTAAATGTGAATACAATCATTGCTTTAGCAACAGCTAAGATTTTGAAAAATGATTCTTATATAAATGCTTTCTGAGAAAGTTTGCATATTTTACCATAAAAACTTGTTTTCAAAACATTTATAGAGAAAATTTAATGTGGCCATTAAAAGATCCAACTTGTTTTATTATTAGCATACCAAAATGTATGTTTAGGACACAAACCACAAAAAAGAAAATAAATATAACATTGAAAGAAATATTATTTTCCTTATGGGTATCTTTATTGAGTTTGTTGAGAAATTCACACAAGAAATCATCTAGCTCTAGCTCATCTTCATTTAATACCCTGTTTAAATGTTTGCAATTTAAAGGATCTACCTCCTCTAGGAACTGTGTCTAACTCCTTTTAAGCAACAATTACTTGCCATTAAGATGAGGTTTAGTAAATTACCCTTAGGGTAAAAATGTGAAGGTAAATCAGAAAGAATTAAGGTAGCTCTGAAATAGAAAACAGAGAGCTGGAAGTATCTGCTCCAGCCTGAAGAGATGGCCAAGAGTACATATGTCATATTTTCTACAATGGTGCTTCTTTGCAGAAACAATTCTTAAAATGTAATTATTTGTTTGTCTAGACTGATATCCAAAACTAATGTGGCCAAGTTGATGTTGCTATTGGAAGACTAACATTGTATTTTCTGAAACTGGATGGCTTTTGATCACACTTATGTTGATTACTTTATGTTTTTGGTATATGGACTTTCATTCATAGGTAATAAGTTAAAATCTCACAGCATGGCAGAGAGTTCTTAGATTTGTGATGACATTTTGAGTGGGATGTCTACCTTGCCACAAGAATGTATTCATCTGTGGCTAGATATAAAAACAGAGACAGTTAGCTAGAATGTGTGCCTTCTGAATTACTCAATATACAAAATTGCTTAAAATTATTTTCCTTAAGACCTTTGACCATAAGGTAAGTCCTTGAGTTTTGAAAATAGTTTTGGCTGCTTACTCGCTAAAAAATAAATCCTAAAATGTGTAATTACACATGCCCATGGTAAAGCAAGCAAAGAAATGTAAAACAACCTAAGTATCACAGAAGAGACTTCGAGGGTCCCTGGAACCACCACCCATCAGCCACCTCCCCAGAAGAAACCTCTGATATCAGCTTGGTGTGTTGCCTTCCAGTTACTTTTCTATTTACGTACTTCAGTGTGTATCTTCAGAACAATATTTTTCAAACTATGGTTGAGTCCTAAATCTGTTTAATGAGTCATGACCAGCATTTTGAAAAATGGAATGGAATGGCATGAAATGAAATAGAATAGGATATAAAAATTTCAAAGTGCATTGCATGTAGTAAGGATCCACCCAGTCGAGATATAAAATGTATGTCTTACTAAGTGTCATTTCCAAAAAGACTTACTTCCAAAAAGACTTTGAAAGCTACTATTGTAGAAAATCTATAGTATTATCTCATGCTTTATTTCCCTCTTTTTAAATAAATGGTGACACATTATAAGACTGTTTTACAATGTTTATTCTCAGCCTGCCATGGAGATTCTTTTTTATCAACACACCCAGTTATAGCTTATTCTTTATGACCACTATTGAACAGTATTACATGTCCTGCATGCATTATAGTTTCTTAGTCACTTCCGTCTTGATGGGAACTTAGTTTTTTTTTCAATTTCTCATGATTATAAATGATGCTGCAGTGGGTATATATGTGCGTGCCTCACTGTGCATAGTACAAGGGGTATTTAGGGTAAATAAGGAGAAAATAAATAGCTGGGCCCCTTGATACACATATTTCCTATTTTAACAAATACATTTTAAAGTGGCTGAATCAATTTGCACTCTGATCAGAAGAGAATCCATTTTTCTATATCGTGATCAACACTATAATCAAACTTTTCAATTTTGCCAAGCTGATTTTGTTTTATTTTTTGTTTATCTGAATGCTGACGAGGTTATTGTACTTCTTTGGTGATTTTCTGTTTGTGTCCCAAGCTTTTTTTTCTTATTGATTTGTAAGTGCTCTTTACATTGTCTGACTACTAATCCTTTTATTGTATTTTACATGTTAAAAGTATTTTCACCTAATTTGTTACTTCTTTTCAATTTAAAGGGTGGACAAGTGGTTAGGAATCTACGCTCTCACTGCCAAGGGCCTGGGTTGGATCCTTGGTTGGAAAACTAAGATCCTGCAAGTTGGGGAGCATGGCAAAAAAAAGAAAAAGACATCATAGAAGCTGATCATATTTCAACGTCAGGCATATATAGTATAGAAAGCATTTGGTCTCATTAAAATTTAAATAAAATCAAAGTTTACATTGGAATACTTTATATTCAGTTTATGGTTTTTATTAAAATAGTGAACTTAATTAGTGTTTTAAAACTTAGAAGGAAACTACAAAATTCATTATAAGAAGCAATTTACTTAGGGTGTAAAAAAATTTATATTTGCTAGCTTACTGTGTGGTTAGCATGACATTAAACAGCTACATTTCCGCTCTGTGGTGGTGGGTAGGAGGACCTGGAGGAGGTGTTGGCAAGAGTTTTACACATTTAGTCTCATGTGATCCTCACAACTATTCTGAATGGTAGTTGTTTCTATCCCCATTTTATAGATGACTGAAATTAACGAGATTGTCTAACCAAAACTGAAGAACTGGGACATGCAACAAGGTGGGCCCTAAACTCTACACTGACTTAGTCTCCTAACTTGTCACTGGGAGACCATGAAATTATGGACAATATAACATAATATAGATGCTCCTTCCCACACCTGAAATACTACTTTTTTCTTAAAAGGAGTTGCTACTTTTAACATGTTCTGACTATACCTTTGAACATTTAATGGATCAAATATTTTTGGAAAGCATGTACAAGTAATAAACTGGAAGCATTATGTCTTTGTAGCCTGTGCAGTGTACTATATCTGCTTTATTATCTCATGGCACATTACAATAGCCAAGTTAGTTGCCATTACTCGTTCTTTGAGACTTGATTTACATCATATATCCAGTCTATTGAAACCACAATTCACAACACAAACTCTGAAACTGTTAATTACTATAAATTGAATAAAAGATGGATTACTCATGTTCCCCCAATTGAACATGATATAGTATCAACCTACTATTTTTCTGAATTCTTTCTGCTAAGAATCAGGAATTTTTGAACAACTGGAGAAGAGAAAGTGTTGAGCAGGAGCTCCCTGAAAAAGTAAAAAAAATAGTTTCCTTTTATAAAGGGGGCTAAAACATACATGGCTTCTCCATATGGGACCAACTGCCCTGTTGAAAGACAACCTTTTAAATTTAAGTACAGTGAACAGATTTGCTCTGGTCTCTTTCCTCTACTTTTGTGAAAAGGAAATAAAGTAACTGAATTGTAGCTTAAATCTGCAAATTCTCAGCAATGAACCTCTGTGCCCAGCAGCATAGAAGGCAGCAAAATTAGACAAAGAACGTTGCATTCACAAGGGGTTCATGGGAGGTCCATTTAGAGGGCCATGGTTGAAGGACAGAGAACTGATGCAAACATTTCATCTGAGAAGACCATGAAGAATGAATAGGCTTTCAGTAGGCACAGGACATGGATTTGGTGTTAGGGAGGGTATATTTGAGTGGCAGCTTCTGAGTAGAAAAACAGTTTCAGCAAAGGACAGGAGTCAGCTAAGTGAGTGCCACATCTGGAGAACGGCAGAGTGTTCAGTTTTCCCTGTGTGCAGTACCATGAAAAGGTATAGTACTGGGTACATCTGCAGAGGGAGCCAGGCACCACAGCAGATGGTGATTTCAGGAAAGGTGATCTCATGAGAAGAGGCCTAGGGCCTAAGTCAGGCCCGGCATGGAGCAGCACATGGTGACTGTCTGTGGGGAGCAGGAGCCGAGGAGAGGCCTAAGCTTGGACCTGAGTTGTTAAATGACTCCCTCCGTGGGAGAGAGGGAAGTGAGAGAGAAGATGATGACCAGGAGGTGTGGGCATGGAATCTTTCCCAACACAGACCAATAATAGATGGTTCCACAATCAGGTAGAAATTATTAGGAAGAGACTCAAGGTTCTGGGTCTAGTTCCCCCACAGTCCAGCCTCTGGTAGAACTTCTGACAAGATGACAGGAAGCTGCAATAAAGCCTCAGCACCTTTCACCCTGGGTGACCAGGTTCCTTCCAGTCCCTTTCATTCCAGCTTCAGAAACAAGCTGTTTAAATTCCAAAGAAGCAAGGCCGCTTTGAGGTCCTTCACTCTTGAATGCTGGCTGAATCACCTTTACATAATGCATCTCACATCTTGTTCAGGCTTAATTTGTGTGTGTGTGAGGATTGGAGTTTCATCCTATTCCAAATTCTCTATGTATTTTTTTCAAAATATATAATCTCAAAATATATAAATCTCAAAATATATATTTTTTCAAAATATTTAAAGTTGCTAATCCCCTTAAAATGACTACATAATACACATGGCAAGATGCTGTGTGAAGAATTCACTGTTGTATTATTTCCCACACTTACTTTTGACCTCATGAACCTCCTGCTGTCAAGAAGCAGAGTGAGGCAAGCACTGCCCCAAGATGGGGAGGTAGAGAGGAGCCAGGGAACAGAGAGCATATGTTCCTGGACTTTAAAAGCATTAGTCTAAGCAGAAGGCAGAGAGATTCACAGGACCTGTAGCTGAACAAACTCTTCTTCCTGCCCCTCCTGGATAAGATAAAGCTTCTTTGAGGAGGAAGGATGAAGACATACGAGAAGGAAAGAAGGTCTCAGAAGAGATTCAAATTCCAGCTCACTTGGGCAAAGTCTTCGGTGGGGGCAGTGAGGAGGGCAGAGATGTTTGATAGAAGTCTCTACGTTTGGGGATTCAAGAGTTGAAAGGCTGGGGGCGCAGTTCCCACAGCGAGCTCTGAGAGGTCCTAGCCATGCAGATGTTCCCTGCACCTTATGACCTGGGATGGAATGGGGCAGGAGAGACAGCTTCCTGGGGTGTCAGAGGCTCAGCCCCCAAGTCTCCAAACTCAGAGAGTGTGGAAGAGTAGGCTAACCTTCCCAGACCCCTGAGAAGGTGAGCTGACAGAGCAAGGAGCTTGCCCCACAGAAGTCCTGCCTTCATGTCAAGGGGACACAGACAGAAATGGGAACGTGTACTGGGAGCTGGAAGTCAGGGAGGGCTGTGCCCACTTCTCAGAACAGCAACGTGGAAGGGTGACCCCCACTCAGTACTCAGAGCAGATACCAGCACAGGCAGTCTCAAAGCCTCAGTACAATGATGCCAACTGAATCCTTGGAACAAAAATACCACTCATGGAAGAAGAAGAAGAAAGAGAAGTGCAATTCTGTTTGTCTGACTTTAAGCCTGATATGATAAAGAAATCACCAACACATTGAAATTTGCCTTTAGGCTAATTGATTATGTTTTCTGAGATGTGGAATAGGGGCTTAATATAAAAATTAAGTTCAGTTTTGGGAAAATATAGAAAGTTAGACTTTTTCTCCCCTGAATTTGTGGCCTAAAAATAACATGCATTTGGCCTATTCCATATAGCTTGGCCCTTATCCATTGACTTAGTTGTTCTTATACTATGCTACAATCACTAACCAAGTCATATTGGCTCCCTTTATTCCTACTAGAGGGAACCTTTTTTTTTCTGAAAGTCAACTCTATTGAAGCTCAGAATTCTCAAGAAGAAAATATTGTGCTGTGAAAATACACTGTGTTCAGCACTATGTATGCAAAAGCTAACCAATCAAACTAAAAGGAACAGAAAGAAAATATAGGAACCCTCTTCTCATTCAATTACCTGGACAAGAAAAATTTATCTCAATCATGGAAAACAGACAAAATGATCATTGCTTGATTCTCTGATATCATGTTACGACATTTTCTAATAGCTTTACTTGATTCTAATCTAATACTCTTAATCCACACCAATAAAGGTGAAGGCAGTTACAGTTCTGTAGAGTTAGTGGTTAACCTATAGGAATTGACATGTTGGTATGACTTTATAGGCCAATCAAGACGTTAATCACAAAAATGATATGCCTTTATTGCCCCACAGAAAATTTGCCAATCTTATGCTTAATTTAGCAATGTTGCTTCAGCTTTTCTTTACTATATATATACTTATTTTACTATATATATATACTATATATACTTCCACAACTATAAAAATATACTTATACAACTATAAAAATTCCTGTCTCCAAATGCTCTTGAACAGGCTCTTCTGTCCTCCATCTGGTTCCATCATTAAGGGAATTTAAATAAAACTAGGATTATTGTTAAAAAATAACTTTAAGAATTGTGCTTTTTGGCTTCCCTCATGGCATGGTGGTTGAGAATCTGCCTGCCAATGTGGGGGACACAGGTTCGAGCCCTGGTCTGGGAAGATCCCACATGCCGCGGAGCAACTAAGCCCTTGTACCACAGCTACTGAGCCTGTGCTCTAGAGCCCGTGAGCCACAACTACTGAGCCCACATGTCACAACTACTGAAGCCCACGTGCCTAGAGCCTGTGTTCCACAGCAAGAGAAGCCACCACAATGAGAAGCCTGCGCGCTGCAATGAAGAGTAGCTCCCGCTTGCCGCAATTAGAGACAGCCCATGCACAGCAACAAAGACCCAACACAGCCAAAACTAAATAAAAAATAAATAAATTTAAAAAAAAGAATTGTGCTTTTTGACTCCAATGTGGTAAGAAACAATAAGTAGCTTCTTATAGATAAATAAGAAACTCATAAATAAATAAATTTTAATTAACATGTCATCTAAAACATCCCAAATAATCTATGGAATCCACAGTGAGGAATGTCAATTAACAATGAATGAGATCTCAGCTGTATTGGAGGGCAGGAAGGTGGTCCAGCCAGAAGAGGCCTCTTGCCTGTTTCTCATTACTATTCGCTCACCAGTCACCATCTGCAATACTCAAATTACTGTATGACAACAATTCAAAGGGTAGTTGTAAGCACTCTGAAACTTTTTAAAAATAATAAATAAATAATAATTATTATTTTTGGCTGTGTTGGGTCTTAGCTGCTGCGCACGGGCTTTCTCTGGTTGTGGCGAACGGGGGCTACTCTTTGTTGCAGTGGGTGGGCTTCTCACTGCAGTGGCTTCTTTTGTTGTGGAGCATGGGCTCTAAGCACACAGCCTTCAGTAGTTGCAGCACACAGGCTCAGTAGTTGTGCCTCGTGGGCTCTAGAGCACAGACTCAATAGTTGTGGCTCACAGGGTCTAGAGCAAGGCTCAGTAGTTGTGGTCAATGGGCTTACTTGCTCCGCAGCATGTGGGATATTCCTGGACTAGGGTTTGAACCCATGTCCCCTGCATTGGCAGGTGGATTCTTAACCACTGCAGCACCAAGGAAGTCCTGAAACCACTTTTTGAATCTCAGTAATCATTAATAATGGCAATTTGGAATTTGAAAGCCCTGCTTTTCTATATTGACTCAATTATTTGTACACTAAGCTACAATCATCAAGCCACATAGACCTCCCTTTACTCCTACCAGAGGGTGGTGTAGCTTTCTTCTCCTCCTTTCATTTAGCCTTTTCCCAGTGCAGAAACCCCCGGGGCAGGGTTGTGGGCTGCGTTAACAGCTAATTTGCAGTCTGCACTTGGGCTTGGATTGGGACCATCAATAACTTTTGTGAGATTGAGTACCTTTTTGAAAAGACATTGTCCTCCAAAGAGTATGTAAAAATCTACAACTGGTCCACACTCCCCCAGTGCCTGCCTGGCATGAGGAACTAGGACACAATTCATCACTGATAGAGAAAATGTGTTATCTCCCACCTCTTCCCCAATCTGAAGTCTAACATTAAAATATCATTTTCCCCCTAGTCTTTAAGTAATCACAAGATTACTTATTCAGTTGCTTTCAATAGCAAGAATAAACAAGGGTTTAAACAGTGGTAGGTCTGCATCAGTTACAAAATAAGTAGTTTTCAGGGGCCTGATCTCAGAGGAAATACTCAAGATATATGCAAACTTTACTAAAGATGCTTATAATATGGTTGCAAAATATAACTAACATACCCAAATCCCAAAAAACAATATAGAAAAATATATAATTATATGTCAAATTGCATAGTGTAGACTAGTATTATAAGAGTTTTGATTAAAGTCTGGTAAGCACATTTCATATGCTAAAAGAATTGCTATATAATAAAATTAGAGAAGGCGTTTACAAAAAATCACCTTGGCAATTGTGATATCTAGTATTAAGTATTCTATGTTAACTAACTTGAAAGCAAGCTACTGAAAGTTGCTCATAATAAGGACAACTAGAATATAGCTGTGCTCTCTGGAATATTTGGATGAAACTTTGACTACTTTACATAGATGTATAAAAATAGAGGGCTTCCCTGGTGGCGCAGTGGTTGAGAGTCTGCCTGCCGATGCAGGGGACATGGGTTCGTGCCCCGGTCCGGGAAGATCCCACATGCCGCGGAGCGGCTGGGTCCGTGAGCCATGGCCGCTGAGCCTGCGCGTCTGGAGCCTGTTGCTCCGCAACGGGAGAGGCCACAGCAGTGAGAGGCCCGCGTACCGCAAACAAAAGAAAAAAAAGAAAAAGATTCTCAGTCATCTAGTATGATAATTAAGAGCCTGTAAATCATGAAGAGAAAATTTCTATTCAAAATGCAGAGCATAATAATTCCCATGTATTAGTTCAGTGCCTGGGTGTTAGCTGCTGAAAAATGAAAAACCCAGCAAAGGAGGGAGAAACATCAGTGTTAATCCAGTCAAAGTTGGCCATAGTCCTGGTTGACATTACATTTGCATTTTAAATTTGGGTTTGACTGACACTCCCAAAAATTTACATTTGACCTACACAAATAGCATCCATAACATTAAAATGTACCCTATTAACTTGACAAAGAATAAGTTTCTCATCATATGTTTTGGTATGATTTAATTTTCACAAATATACAACATCATTTCCCCTATCTCAACAGGGAAGGACTATTTCTGTTATATATATAAAAGACCCTAGACATTTTTCCAATTCAAAATATCCAATTGTTTGATTAATTTGACTCTATAGACAACAGAACCAATAAATTATTTTTAAAGAACTGACACAAAATTAATATACAGAAATCTGTTGCTTTCTGTACAATAACAATGAACTATCATAAAGAGAAATTAAGAAAACAACCTCATTTATAATCACAACAAAAAGAATAAAATATCTTGGAATAAATTTAACCAAGAAATTGAAAGACCAATATCAAAAAGCTAGAAGACATTGATGAAAGAAACTGAAGATGGTACAAAAAAATGGAAAAGTATCCTGCACTCATGGATTGAAAGAAATAATATTGTTAAAATGTCCATACTACCCAATGCAATGTATAGATTTAATGCAATACCTATCAAATACCAATGACATTTTTCATGGAACTAGAACAAATAATTTTAAAATATATAGAACCACAAAAGATCCTGAAGAGCAAAAACAATATTGAGAAAAAAGAACGAAGCTGAAGGTATCATGCTCCCTGACTTCAGACTATACTACAAAGCTACAGTAGTCAGAAACAGTATGGTACTGGCACAAAAACAGACACATAGCTGAGTAGAGAGCCCAGAAATAAACCCACACACATGTGGTCACCTAATCTATGACAAAGGAGGCAAGAACATACAATGGGGAAAAGACAATCTCTTCAACAAACGATGCTGGGAAAACTGGATAGCTACATGTAAAACAATGAGATTAGAACATTTCCTCACAACATATACAAAAATAAACTCAAAATGGAGATTAAAGACTTAAATGTAAGACTAGAAACCATAAAACTAGAAGAAAACATAGGCAGTACACTCTTTGACATAGGTCTTAGCAATATTTTTAAAATATGTCTATTCAGACAAGGCAAACAAATGCAAAAATAAACAAATCAGACCTAATGAAAGTTAAAAGCTTTTGCACAGTGAATCAAACTATAGACAAAAGGAAAAGACAGACTACTGAATGGGAGAAGATATTTGCAAATGATATGTCTGGTAAGGGGTGACTATCCAAAATAAATAAAGAGCACATACAATTCAATATAAAAAAATTAAAAGTGGACAGAGCACCTGAATAGACATTTCTCCATAGAAGACACACAGCTGGCCAACAGGCACATGAAAATATGCTCAACCTTGCGAATCAGGGAAATGCAAATCAAAACCACCATGAGAGATCATCTCACAACTGTCAGAATGGCTATCATCAAAAAGACAGCACATAAATACCCTAGCACACTGGTGGTGGGAGTGTAAATTGGTTCAGCCACTATGGGAAACAGCATGGAGTTTCCACAAAAAATTAAAAATAGAACTACCATATGATCCAGCAATCCCACTTCTGATTATATATCTGAAGAAAACAAAAACACTGATTCAAAAAGATGTATGCACCCCAATGTTCATTATAGCATTATTTACAATTGCCAAGATGTGAAAGCAACTCAACTGCCCACTAACAGATGAATGGATAAAGAAGATGTGGTGTATATATACAATGGCATATTACTCAGCCATAAAAATGAATGAAATTCTGACATTTTCAGCAATGTGGATGGACCTAGAGAATATTATGCTTAATGAAATAAGTCATACAGAGAAGGACAAATACAGTGTATTTTCACTTACATGTGGAATCTAACAAATAAAGCATACAAATGAATAGAAAAAAACAGAAATAGACTTATAGATACAGAGAATAAACTAGTGGTTACCAGCGGGGAGAGGGGGAGGTGCAAATTAGGGGAAGGGGTTTAAGAGGTACAAACTATTACATATAAAATAAATAAGATACAAGGATGTAATGTACAGCACAGGAAATAGAGCCAATATTTTATAACTTTAAGTGGAGTATAATCTATGAAAATAGAGAATCAATGTTGTACACCTGAAGCTAATATAATATTGTAAACCAACTATACTTCAATTTAAAAAATTATTCATCCAGAGAACTTTTGGACATAACTGAGTTTCCTGCAGCTAGAGGCACTTAAACAGCATAACGTTACATAGTAAGTAGATCAGGTATAAAAGGTATTCGTTTTCCAGTTTTCTTTTCTTTCTACTGATTATATCAAGGGTTAAGTTTCAGTATGGAACAAGTATGTCATCACCATCTTTGAGATATGAGCTAATGTTCCTTTATAACAAAGAAAACAGACCTCAGGATAAGCAGATAACAGTACCTACTAGAATTTAATAATGTTGTTTTGCTTAGATTTGCATTTATTTTTTATAATTGTCACCTATTATGGCAAGTGACGCTATTCTGGTTTCCCATTTGTAACAAAAATATAAACTTCCCTTTAGATAACTTTAAGTTGAGAAAGTAAATCAAATTAAAGAAATCGATATTTGGAAAATAGTAATATAGATAGTACTCAGATACAGCCAAATTTGTGCCATGGTAATCTATAAGTGACAAAGGTTAGGGAAATAGAGCTAAAATAAATATGTGTAAAAAGTGTTTATTCATTCATTGATTCCATGTTAATTACTGTTAATATTTTCATCCATTCAGTATAGAAATTCCTAAATTTTCAACTCTGCTGTCAGAGAACTAGTCTGTTATTTAACCTAAAGAATATCTTATCAAATAATTTATACAATCTAGTTAGTATTAAAAGACAGAACAAGAGGATTTTTAATAGTGTTAACTTGAAACAGCTTCATGGTTATTTGTTTTATAGGAGTTTGGAGGTACATCAAATACTGCTGTATGACCACAATATGAACCTAGAAGTTCACATTTTAAGAGTACAATATAGGCAAGATCATATTCTAATACAGCCACTTAGCACTCTAAAATAATAGTTCTCACCCTTTGTTCTGCCATAGCACATGGAAAATGATGTTCACATACTAGATATATATAGTCCTGGGAGCATACCCAGGTTTTGACAAAATTCTCTCATCTCTGACAATTTTTTTCCAGAGCACTTAGGCAATACAGGACTATAGCTATTGGTTATACATAATGGAAAGAATACTGATTTGCAGAGAAGGTGATCTAAGTGGATGGGGCTGGTACCAGTTGTTTGTGATTTGATAAAGCAACCAATAGTCCAAGTTTACCTGCAACATTTTAAAAAGTATGACTTTTATAATATGCAGAAAAACCATTTTGCATTAAGATTAAGAAAAAATTTTTTTGTTTTACTCGAAAGTGGAATAACTTGTAAGTAGTAACTCAAATTTCCTCATATGCATTACTGTGTTCTACAAGATTAGTTGAAACTAATCACTCCTTTATAGGTAAACTTTAGCATTCACTGACAACACTTAAAATGCTATAGTACATTCTGTTTTAAATTTAAAATATATGAATCAGTAAATTTTAAAAAAGTAGATGGTATAACAAACTGTAGGTCTAAGAAATATAATATATTACATGTTAACTGTGCTAAATAGTTTGTTTAAATATCCAGAGATCTGATCAATTTTGCTGACATAAAGTCAAGTCTTAAACTAGCTAACTCAGCATACCCTTTAGGAAAAATAATTCTTATTATGAATCACAACTGAACTGCAAATTGCTTACATATGTATGTATTCTGCTATCACTATTATAAAATCAATCAATGACAATCATTTTAATTTCATGATTATGTTATGAACTTACCTTATGCCAAAATAGCAGGAGTAGAGCATGGTCAACATGACAGCTTTAGATATGTTAATAACAAAGCTATCTGTTTTTTGCATCTATGCTGATCATGACAGATTGGCCCCAAACTGTCAATAACTCTTCCAAAGCAAATTTAATAAATGTGGAGACATGGACTAATATTACAGTAAATCAGTTCACATCTCCTTTGTTCACTACACCTATTAACTCTACAAAAGAATGTGAATTAAGGAAGTCAAAGTGAAAATAACATTAAGCAATAATTCCAAATTAACCAAAGAAGTAAAATAGAACTTTATACTCGAGTCATACACATATGTTAAAAGCACAGTCACTAAGTTTTTTTCCTGAATTGTCCAGGTTTAGTTAAAAACTTTACTATTACTGTTGAACTTTGGCCCTCTTTAATAGAAATTAGAAATATTAAGGAATACACTCTTTTTCTCAAACAATTACTATAAACTTTTATGTTTTAAGAATCCATAATTTTTACATTATTAGAGAAACAATGTGATATAACACTGCTTTAATCAAATACAAATAACTAAAGTTATCTGTGTCAGAGTAACGGAGATAGAATAAAAGATATGCTTACTCATATCATATAGGTGTAGAGCTTACAGAAATATGTATGTAAAACAAGGTTACTATTTTTTGTTAGTAGTTATGCACTGTAAGCATCAAAATTCAACTGGCTAACATTCCTACCAAGCAAAAATACAAATTTTAGTAAAACAGCCTATATATTTCATCAAATAAGTGAATACAGAAAGCATTTTGATACTGTTAACATGCCAAGCTAATAATGATGGACAAATAAAACAAGATTCTCTGGCTGACTGTACTAAAGTTACCTTTAGTACCTGACTGTACTAAAGTTACCTGTAACTAAAGTTAACTAAAGCTACTGTACTAAAGTAACTAAAGTTACTGTACTGAAGTTACTGTACTAAAGTTACTAGTTACTGTACTAGAGTTATCACAGCGGGAAGGCTATGGGACTGTCACCCCATCACTAACTCGGCCTCTAGCTCCTTAACCTGGGCCCTGAGCATGAGGGGTGGCACTTTCAGAAGCAGGTAAAGAGGCAGCAAAGCTGAAGAAATAAAAGGGGGAAATATATGAAACTGTAATATGAATTGCACTGAATTTCAGGGAGGCGTGTATGATGTTATTGCTGCCAACACTAAATTACCTGGCCTTGGTCTTGATCCTATTCCACCTGTGAAGTCTCTGAAAACAGAATTAGAAGGAGTTATTCAACTTGGATTTGACTAACATTTACTGAAAGCTTATACCCCGCTATGGTTTACATAGGAAAATATAGGTTTATTTTTCCTCAAGACGCCCTCAAGAGTTTAATAAAGAGAGAAAATAGACATATGTGAACCCAGAGCAGAACTGACATTCTATGACCAAATGGAAGAACCTTGTCCTATCACAGTTGTTTATAAGCTCTAAGAATAATTACGAGCCTAAATCTTAGTACAGTACCTTGAATGATTTTGTTACTTTTAAAATCAAAATACTTATTTTGTATTAAAAAGAAAAACCATAAAAAAATTTTTATGTAGTATTTTCCATGCTTTATTCCTGCTGTCTTAAAGAAGAAACTATAACTCTTCCTATGAAATGAGATGATTTTTGCATTTAAGAGGACTATATTTTTCCTTAAGTTCTCAGTGTTATTAACATTACTTGTTTGCCCTACCCTAAAATTCTGGATTTCCTGAACATTTTGCAAGTTGGTCTCCATGGCTTCCACCTAGTGGAAGGGTCATTAGACCCTACTAAGGACAGCCATAAATAACCTTCAACCTTGTTTTTTCTAGTGTAATCTAAAGTCAATTTCTTAATAGTTTTTTAAATGAAATAAGAAACATCTGTGCCCTGACAACTGATAAGAACCATACTTAAATTTAATACAATGCAACAAAAGTACATCAAACATGTTCACATATGGCACATGTGTGTATATTGAGTTGGAATGAACATAGGGACTCAAATACAAATAAACATAATTGATAATTTTCTTACCCCAACCCTTTCATTTTAATCACAGAAGTTTTGATACATACATGAAACACATACCTAAGTTATGAAGCATAACAAATTTGGCACTCATCTACCCACCACTCGATTACTATAATAATACCAAAATCTGTGCATCCAACTGTGAGTTCCTTCCCTATCCATTCCCATCCTTCTAATCCCCTACCAAACCAGCCCTCTCTTGATTCTATTTATTTTTTGTGTCTCATTCCCAGCCCATATTTCCAGAGCCTTGAAAATTAAATGAAACTCGCCAGCTTTGCATAGGTAATACATTCTCCCAACACCTGGAATAAGGTGGCACGTTTAAATAAAGAAAAGGGATGCCCCCTTCTCTCAAATTTTCAAAGAGGGGCATAATCTCAGCAGTGCCCATATGCGTGTGGCAGAAGCTTCAGCACTGGGCTGAGGAGCAACTCATATCCTTGCATGAAGGCTATACATCAGGAAGGGCAAGTGCATAGCCCTGCCCCTTAGCCTTCTGGACAAGTCCAGCACTGTCCAACAGAAATACAATGCAAACTACACATTAATATTTAAATGAAATTTAAAATTCAGTTCCTCAGTCAAACTAGCTACGCTTCAACAGCTCGAGTCACATGTCGCCAGTGGCCCCCGTACGTGACATTGCATTCCAGACGCTTCTGTAGAAGATGTTAGTCACTGTCTTCATAAACATTATGACTGAGGCTTACAGACATGCCACACAGCTGCACAATACTTCATGAACCCCACTATCTTAAACATTGAGGAGACACGGCTTTGGGAAAGATCCCCAGTGTTCTCCTTACTTGCTGCAAGTAATAAATACTTCCTTCTCCTGATCTTTGTCTTGGTTGTGTCTTTTGACTTGACACCCACTAAAAGGAGAACACAGTTCGCAGGTGACAAATTTTGATGACTCTGGTGGTACCTCTCACCTAACCCCTTTGTGTTGCTCCAGCTCCCAAGAGGCAACGCAGTGGGCTGCAGCAGTTCACCCGGGCGAATTTGTCTATGTTGCTGGGGGATCTAAGGGGAAGGGCATAGGGGAATCCCTCTTGGTGCCTGATTTTTCAGGTCTATGCACCTCAACTTGGTGAATGGGCTCAGAAGCTGCTCTGGACTTCTTGATCTGGAGAGTCCCTTTGGAGAGGTGAGAGGTGTTTATCCCACAAATCAGCTTCAGGGTTCTGTCCCCATCTCAACGGGGGAGAAGAAATGACTTAAGAACTGCACAGTTAATCTGGTCTGGCCAGGTTGGCTCTGAGAGTCCAAGGGATTGCAAGACATTCCTCTCTTCTCCAGTCTTAGAGGTCAGGTCAGAGTCTGAGGGACTGTGAGACACCCCCATGTTGCTCGAAGAGTCTAAGGGATTGTGAGACAAAGAAGTTGATTTGTGCCATTCTTTGGCCATTGAATAAAGCTTGTGCTGTTCCAGTCTCAGCACTGGTTTTGTTATTGGCTGTGCGAATCTGAGCCGAAAAGAACCTCCCTGGGGTCTTGGGGGGCTAGGGGCCTCGGCCTGAACTAGGACACTGGTGTGGCTCCAGGTGACCAATTTGATAACAAATCCAGCCAGAGGGCTCTCTGACTCAAGGCCAACAGGTGGCCAGCCAAAAGAACAGGGTGATTTAGCCCTTGCCCTTGACCTCTGAGTCAACGAGCCCTACTGGAATAAGTCTGAGATCTGAAAACAGCCAAGCATCTGATCTGGGAGCACTCATCTGGAAAGACAAACCCTCCTAAATATCCTTGATTGGGATGCCTGTCATGGATCAGGGTAGTGTCCTGGGGATGCCCAACACAGGGTCACTGGCTTTACCTGGCCAGAAATGCCAGGTGAGTGAGGATCTGGACAAACTCCATCCTAGCAGAAGGCTAAGTGAGTGAGGAGTTGGGCTGGACAAAGTCCTCTGGAGGCCACTGCACAGGAAGATCACCTCTTTGTTTCTTGTGCCTTTAGTTTAAATTTCTGTCATTGGTTTGTTTCAAGTCTTCATCAGTGAATTTGGAAGGATCTTGGTTTTATGTGGTTTTGTTTGTCCAACTGCTCTTGTGAGTCTCTGCCACAATTGTGGGCACAGGTCAAGCACTGAAGACCCATCAGGGTGCTCACCACTTGGAGAGTCCCATGAAAGTATAAGTTGGTCATGGATCAGGGCAGACTGGCTCTAGTTTCCCTGCTGACCTGAAGCATGCGTCCATGCAACCAGGAACATGTAAATCATCCATAGTCACAATCCCTGAAGCACTCTCACCTTCAGGATATAATCAGGAGGCCAAGAGCATGTCTTTAGTGTTAATCTGTCTCTCATCTTGATCAGTAAGCTTGGATCTGTGTATATGTCTTTTTCGGGTTCATCCCTCCCTGTCATTTCCCACCATTGGTCTCTGGGAGCCTCTCTCAGAGACAAGAACCCTTAAGAAATACGGTTCTAGGCTAAGCTCAGGAAATTCAGTTTTGGTTCCCCAGGAGATCTGAGGACCCACAAGTAGCTCAGAAACTTTGGGTCCTTGTCATTGAGTTGTCGAGAACTCAAACTGGGTCATCTGAGACTCGAGCTGGGGACAGGTAAATTTACCTGGGGACAGGTAAATAGATCTTTGACACTCCAAATCAGTCTCACCTTGAGATGTAAATGTTCTATGAGGGCTCTCAGAAACACTTATCTAGACCACCTGTAATTCCTGAGACTGAGAGGGAGAAGGGGAAAGAGAACTTAAAAAATTTTTTTAACTTATTCCAACCATTATAAACCAATGTGTTTTATATTATAATATCTGGTTCATAACTAAGTTTAAAATGGGGCTAGGAGATCTCTGGTTCCATCTGTCTTTATATAAAAAGTAACTTGTAGATGAGCTGTATTTAATTGGCCTAAAGAAAAGTAAGTGCTTACAAGTTAAATATTTCTAAATATAAAGAAAACTGGCCAAAATAAATTTCAGGGTCATGTGATCTAGGACTAATCCTTAATGAGCAAAAACAAGCTTGTTTGTTTGTTTAATTAATATAGACATGTCTTTAAAGTCATCAGTATTAAGAATAATACTTTCATTATACTGAGAGTCAAATTTGTCAGCAAGGAAAAGAACTTGGTATAATGAAATCTTAAATAAATTAAATGTACATGAGATAAGAGGTTTCTTTAGTTGAACTTAAAAAAATTGCGTTTTGGGAATGTTTATCTAAAATAGTCTCTCCTGATTTTGGCAACTTGAAAATTTAGTTTTGCTATATTAAATTAAATGATAGGAATTATTGACCATCCAGGTTATTTCAAATAAAATAAAACACTGGAACACTACTTGCTAAACAGGTCTAAGTTTATCTACTTTTGTCTTCTTATGAGGGGAAACTAAAGATGTTTGGGTTTCTTAAAGACATGTAGTACATTGAGGCAAAGAAATTCTGCTATGAGAAGACCTTCAAGATGGCAGAGGAATAAGACATGGAGATCACCTTCCTCCCCACAAATACATCAAAAATACATGTACACATGGAACAACTCCTACAGAACACCTACTGAACGCTGGCAGAAGACCTCAGACTTCCCCAAAGGCAAGAAAATCCCCACATACCTGGGTAGGGCAAAAGAGAAAAGAAAAAACAGAGACAAAAGAATAGGGATGGGACCTGTGCCTCTGAGAGGGAGCTGTGAAAGAAAAAACGTTCCCACACACTAGGAAGCCCATTAACTGGTGGGGATGAGGGGTGGGCAGTGGGGAAGATTTGGAGCCACACCACAGAGGAGAGTGCAGCAACAGGGGTGCAGAGAGCAAAGTGGAGAGATTCCCACACAGAGGATCACTGCCGACCAGCACTCATTAGCCTGAGATGTTTGTCTGCTCACCCACCAGGGTGAGTGGGGCCTGAGAGCTGAGGTTCGGTCTTTGGCAGTCAGACCCCAAGAAGAGGACGGGGGTTGGCTGCGTGAAGACAGCGTGAAGGGGGTTAGTGCACCACAGCTAGCCTGGAGGGAGTCCAGGAAAAAGTCTGGACCTGCTGGAGATGCAAGAGACCATTGTTTTGGGGCGCGCAAGGTGAGGGGATTCCTACTCTGTGTGCCCATAGATGACAAAGCACTGCATAAGTGAACTTCAGAGGTGGGCATGAGCCGTAGCTATCAGCTCGGACCCCAGAGACATGTATTGACCGTTACTGCTGTCACTGCTGCCACCAAGAATCCTGTGTGCAAGTGCAGGTCACTACACACAGCCCCAACACCCCCAGAGCCTGTGCAGCATGTCACTGCCAGGGCCCCATGATCCAGGGACAATTTCCCTAGGAGAACCCATGGCGTGCCTCAGGCTGTTGCAATGTCATGCTGGCCTCTGCCACCACAGGCTTGCCCTGCATTCCAATTATGACTACAGTACCCCTCCCTCTCCCTGGCCTGAATGAGCAAGAGAACCCTAATCAGCCACTGCTTTAACACCCTCCTGTCAGGAACAGATGTCTGAGGGTGGCCTAAATGCAGAGGTGGGGTCAAAACTAAAGCTGAACCCCAGGAGCTGTGTGAACAAAGAAGATAAAGGGAAATTTTTCCATGCAGCCTCAGGAGCAGTGGATTAAATCCCCACAATCAACTTGATAAACCCTGCATCTGTGGAATACCAGAATAGACAATGAATGTTTCCAAAATTGAAAATGTTTCCAAAATTGAGGTGGTGGACGTTGGGAGCAACTGTAGACTTGGGGTTTGCATTATGCATCTGATTTTTTATCTTAGTTTAGTTTTTAGTGCTTGCTCTCATTGGTGGATTTGTTTAGTGGTTTGGTTGTTCTCTTCCTTTTTTAAAAAATATTTTTTATTATTATTTTTTTTCTCCTTTTTTCTTTTCTTCTGAGTGTATGTGTGTATGTTTCTTTGTGTGATGTTTTCTGTTTTGGTTTGTTTTACCATTTGTCCTAGGGTTCTGTCTGTTCGTTTTTTGATGTTGTTTGATTGTTTTCTTTTTATGAGTGTGTGTGTTTGTGTATGTTTCTTTGAGTGATTTTGTCTGTTTAGTTTTGCTTTTACCATTTGGCTTGGGGTTCTAACTGTTCAGGTTTTTCTTTTTCTTCCTTTTCTTCTGAGCCATGTGGCTGGCAGGGTTTTGGTGCTCCAGCTGGGTGTTGGGCCTGAGCCTCCAAGGTGAGACAGCCAAGTCCGGGACATTGGACCACCAGAGACCTCCCAGACCTATGTAATATCACTTGGTGAGAGCTCTCCCAGAGATCTCGATCTCAACACAAAGACCCAGCTCCACCCAATGACCAGCAATCTCCAGTGCTGGATGCCCCATGCCAAACAATGAGCAAGACAGGAACACAACCCCACCAATCAGCAGAGAGGCAGCCTAAAGTCATATTAAGTTCACAGACACCACAAAACACACTACCAGATGTGGCCCTTCCCACCAGAAGGACAAGATCCAGCCTCACCCACAGGCACCAGTCCCCTCCACCAGGAAGCCTACACAAGCCACTGAACCAACCTCACCCACTGTGGGCAGACACCTAAATTAATGGGAGCTACGAACTGCAGCCTGTGAAAAGGAAACCCCAAACACAGTAAGTTAAACAAAATGAGAAGACAGAGAAATATGCAGCAGATAAGGAGCAAGGTAAAAAGCCACCAAACCAAAAAAATGAAGAAGGAATAGGCAGTCTACCTGAAAAAGAATTCAGAGTAATGATAGTAAAGATGATTCAAAATCTTGGAAATAGAATGGAGAAAATACAAGAAACGTTTAACAAGGACCTAGAAGAACTAAAGAGCAAAGAAACAATGAGGAACAGCACAATAAATGAAATTAAAAACACTCTAGAAGGAATCAATAGCAGAATAACTGAGGCAGAGAAACAGATAAGTGACCTGGAAGATAGAATAGTGGAAATAACTGCAGCAGAGCAGAATAAAGAAAAAAGAATGAAAAGAATTGAGGACAGTCTCAGAGACCTCTGAGAAAACATTAAATGGACCAATATTCAGATTATAGGGGTCCCACAGGAAGAAGAGAAAAAGAAAGTGTCTGAGAAAATATTTGAAGAGATTAGAGTCGAAAACTTCCTTAACATGGGAAAGGAAATAGTCAATCAAGTCCAGGAAGCACAGGATAAATCCAAGGAGAAACATACCAAGACACATATTAATGAAATTATCAACAATTAAATGCAAAGAAAAAATATTTAAAGCACAAGGGAAAAGCAACAAATAACATACAAGGGAATCCCCATAAGGTTAACAGTTGATATTTCAAAAACTCTGAAGGATCTTTGCAGAAAGATCAAAGCTGATCTTTGCAAAAACTCTGCAAGCCAGAAGGGGTGGCAGGACATATTTAAAGTGATTAGAGGGAAAAACTTACAACCAAGATTACTCCACGAGCAAGGATCTCATTCAGATTCGATGGAGAAATTAAAACCTTTACAAACAAGCAAAGGTTGAGAGAATTCAGCACCACCAAACCAGCATAACAACAAATGTTAAAGTAACTTCTCTAGGCAGAAAACACAACAGAGGGAAAAGACCTACAAAAAAACTGAACACAGCTAAATAGGAACATACATATCGAAAATTACCTTTAATGTGAATGGATTTAATGCTCTGCCCAAAAGACAAAGACTGGCTGAATGGGTATAGAAACCAGACCCGTATATATGCTGTCTACGAGAGACCCACTTCAGACCTAGGGACACATACAGACTGAAAGTGAAGGGATGGAAAAAGATATTCCATGCAAATGGAAATCAAAAGAAAGGGGAAGTAGCAATACTCATATCAGACAAAATAGACTTTAAAATAAAGAGTATTACAAGAGACAAAGAATGACAGTACATAATGATCAAGGGATCAATCCAAGAAGAAGATATAACAATTGTAAATATTTATGCACCCAACATAAGAACACCTCAATAATGCTAACAGCCAGAAAAATGCTAACAGCCATAAGAGGGGAAATTGACAGTAACATAATCATAGTAGGGGAATTTAACACCCCACTTTTACCAATGGACAGATCATCCAAAATGAAAATAAATAAGGAAACACAAGCTTTAAATGACACATTAGACCAGATGGACTTAATTGATATTTACAGGACACTCCATCCAAAAACAACAGAATACACTTCTCAAGTGCACATGGAACACTCTGCAGGATAGATAATATCTTGGGTCACAAATCAAAGCCTTGGTAAAGTTAAGAAAATTGAAATCATACCAAGCATGTTTTCCGACCACAATGCAATGAGACTAGATATCAATTACAGGGGAAAAAACTATAAAAAATACAAACACACAGAGGCTAAACAGTACACTACTAAGTAACCAAGAGATAGCTGAAGAAATCAAAGAGGAAATCAAAAATACCTAGAAACAAATGGCAATGAAAATACGACAACCCAAAACCTATAGGATGCAGCAAAAGCAGTTCTAAGAGAGAAGTTTATAGCAATACGATCCTACCTCAAGAAACAAGAAACATCTCAAACAACCTAAACTTACACCTACAGTAATTAGAGAAAGAAGAAAAAAAGACCGAGGGGGAGCAGAAGGAAAGAAATCATAAAGATTAGATCAGAAATAAATGAAAAAGAAATGAAGGAAACAACAGCAAAGATCAATAAACAAAATTGATAAACCTTTAGTGACACTCATCAAAAAGAAGGGGGAGAAGATTCAAATCAACAGAATTAGAAATGAAAAAGGAGAAGTAACAACTGACACTGCAGAAATACAAAGGATAATGGGAGATTACTGCAAGCAACACTATGCCAGTAACCTGGAAGAAATGGACAAATTCTTAGAAATGCACAACGTGCAAAGACTAAATCAGGAAGAAATAGAAAATATGAACAGACCAACCACAAGCACTGAAATTGAAACTGTGATTAAAAACCTTCCAACAAACAAAAGCCCAAGATCAGATGGCTTCACAGGCGAATTCTATCAAACATTTAGAGAAGAGCTAACACCTATCTTCCTCAAACTCTTTCAAAATATAGCAGAGGGAGGAACACTCCCAAACTCATTCTACGAGGCCAGCATCACCCTGATACCAAAAGCAGACAAAGACGTCACAAAGAAGGAAAACTACAGGCCAATATCACTGATGAACATAGGTGCAAAAATCCTCAACAAAATACTAGCAAACAGAATCCAACAACTCATTAAAAGGATCATACACTATGATCAAGTGGGGTTTATCTCAGGAAGGCAAGGATTCTTCAATATATGCAAATCAATCAATGTGATACACCATATTAATAAATTGAAGGAGAAAAACCATATGATCATCTCAATCGATGCAGAGAAAGCTTTCAGCAAAATTCAACACCCATTTATGATAAAAACCCTGCAGAAAGTCAGCATAGAGGGAACTTTCCTGAACATAATAAAGGCTATATATGACAAACACACAGCCAACATCATCCTCAATGGTGAATAACTGAAACTATATCCACTAAGATCAGGAACAAGAGTGGTTGCCCACTCTCACCACCCTTATTCAACATAGTTTTGGAAATTTTAGCCACAGCAATTGGAGAATAAAAAGAAATAAAGGTAATCCAAATCAGAAAAGAAGTAAATGTGTCACTGTTTGCAGATGCCATGATACTATACATAGAGAATCCTAAAGATGTTAGTAGAAAACTACTAGAGCTAATCAATGAATTCAGTAAAGTAGCAGGATACAAAATTAATGCACAGAAATCTCTAGCATTCCTAAACACTATTGATTAAAAATCTGAAAGTGAAATTAAGAAAACACTCCCATTTATCATTGAAACAAAAAGAATAAAATATCTAGGAATAAACCTACCTAAGGAGACAAAAGACCTGTATGCAGAAAATTATAAGACACTGTTGAAAGAAATTAAAGATGATACAAATAGATGGAGAGATATACCATGTTCTTGGATTGGAAGAATCAACATTGTGAAGATGACTCTACTACCCAAAGCAATCTACAGATTCAGTGTGATCCCTATCAAACTACTACTGGCAAGTTTCAGAGAAGTAGCACAAAAAATTTCACAATTTGTATGGAAACAGAAAAGACCCTGAATAGCCAAAGCAATCTTGAGAATGAAAAATGGAGCTGGAGGAATCAGGCTCCCAGACTTCAGACTATACTACAAAGCTACAGTAATCAAGACAGTATGGTACTTGAACAAAAATAGAAATATAGACCAATGGAACAGGATGGAAAGTCAGAGTTTAACCCATGCACATATGGTCACCTTATATTTGATAAAGGAGGCAAGAATATACAATGGAGAAAAGACAACCTCTTCAATAAGTGGTGCTGTGAAAACTGGACAGCTACATGTAAAGAAAGAAATTAGAACACTCCCTAACACCATACACAAAAATAAACTCAAAATGGATTAAAGACCTAAATGTAAAGCCAGACACTATCAAACTCTTAGAGCAAAATATAGGCAGAACACTGTATGACATAAATCACAGCAAGGTTCTTTTTGACCCACCTTCTAGAGAAATGGAAATAAAAACAAAAATAAACAAATGGGACCTAATGAAACTTAAAAGCTTTTGCACAGCAAAGGTAACAATAAACAAGACGAAAAGACAACCCTCAGAATGGGAGAAAATATTTGCAAATGAAGCAACTGACAAAGGATTAACCTCCAAAATTTACGAGCTGCTCATACAGCTGAATATTAAAAAAATAATCTAATCCAGAAATGGGTAGAAGACCTAAATAGACATTTCTCCAAAGAAGATATACAGATTGCCAACAAACAGATAAAAGAATGCTCAACATCATTAATCATTCGAGAAATGCAAATCAAAACTACAGTGAGACATCATCTCACACCAGTCAGAATGACCATCATCAAAAAATCTACAAACAATAAATGCTGGAGAGGTGTGCAGAAAAGGGAACACTCTTGCACTGTTGGTGGGAATGTAAATTGATGCAGCCACTATGCAGAATAGTACGGAGGTTTCTTAAAAAACTAAAAATACAACTACCATATGACCCAGCAATCCCACTACTGGGCATATACCCTGAGAAAACCATAATTCAAAAAGTGCCTTGTACCACAATGTTCATTCCAGCTCTATTTACAATAGCCAGGACATGGAAGCAACCTAAGTGTCCATCAACAGATGAATGGATAAAGAAGATGTGGCACATATATACAATGGAATATTACCCAGCCATAAAAAGAAACGAAATTTAGTTATTTGTACTGAGGTGGATGGACCTAGAGTCTGTCATACAGAGTGAAGTAAGTTAGAAAGAGAAAAACAAATACCATATTCTAACACATGTATATGGAATCTAAACAGAAAAAAAAAGTCATGAAGAACCTAGGGGCAGGACGGGATTAGAAACGCAGACCTACTAGAGAATGGACTTGCGGACACAGGGAGGGGGAAGGATAAGCTGGGACAAAGTGAGAGAGTATCATGGACATATATACACTACCAAATGTAGAATAGATCTTTAATGGGAAGCAGCCACATAGCACAGGGAGATCAACTTGGTGCCTTGTGACCACATAGAGGGCTGGGATAGGGAGGGTGGGAGGGAGAGAGATGTAAGAGGGAAGAGATATGGGGATTTATGTATATGTATAGCTGATTCAGTTTGTTATAAACCAGTAACTAACTCAGCATTATAAAGCAATTATTCTCCAATAAACGTATATATATAAAAAAAGAGCCAATACAGCCAAAAATAATGAATAAGTAAATAAACAAACAAACAAATAAATAATGGGTCTATGATGCCATCATAGAATGAATCAGAAACTATCTTGAGACAAGTGACAATGAAACACAACTTTACAAAATCTATGGAATGCAGCAAAAGCAGTGCTAAGAGGAAAGTGCTCAGTGATACAGGCCTTCCTCAAAAAACAAGAAAAATTTCAAATAAACAACCTAACCTACACTTACAAAAATTAGAAAAAGAAGAACAAACAAAACCCAAAGTCAGAAGAAGGCAGCAGTAAACATAGGAAGTAAATAAAATAGAAAATAAAAACAATGGAAAGATCAATAAGATCAAGATCTGGTTTTTTGAAAAGAAAAGGAAAATCAACAAACCTCTAGCCAGGCTCACCAAGAATAAAAGGGAGAAGACCCAAATAAACAAAATAAGAAAGAAAAGAGGAGAAATAACAACTGATATCAGAGAAATACAGAAAATCATAAGAGAATACTATGAACAGTTATAAGCCAACATATTGGACAACCTAGAGGAAATGGAAAGGTTTCTAGAAATATACAGCTTGCCAAAATTGAGTCAAGAAGGAATAGATAGTTTGAACAGACCAATCCGTAGAAGTGAAATAGAATATGTAATAGAAACAAAACTCTGAAAACAAAGTCCAGACTGGATAGCTTCACTGGGGAATTCTACCAAACATACAAAGAAGAAATTATACCTATCTTCTCAAACTCTTCCAAAAGATTGAAGACTCCCAAATTCTTTCTATGAAGCCACCATAACTTTGATACCAAAGCCAGACAAAGACACTACCAAAAATAAAGGAAATTATAGGCCAATATCTTTGATGGATACAGATGTAAAAATCCTCAACAGAATATTAGCAAACTGAATCCAACAATATATAAAAAGGATCATACACTGTGATCAAGCTGAATTCATTCCAAGGATGGTTCTTTACACAAATCAATCAATGTGATACGCCACATTAACAAAAGGAAAGACAAAAACCACATGATCATCTCAATAGATGCAGAAAAAGAATTTGACAAAATTCAATATCCATTCATGATAAAACTCTCACCAAAGTGGGTATAGAGGGAACACATCTCAACAAAATAAAAGCCACTTACAACAAACCCAAAGCCAACATAATACTCAATAATGAAAAGTTGAAAGCCTTCCTGCTAAATTCAGGAAAAAGACAAGGATGCCCATTCTTACCACTTCTATTCAACATAGTATTGAAAGTCCTAGCCACAGCAGTCTGAAATCAAGAAAAAGAAACAAATAAGTCCAAATTGGAAGGGAAGAGGTAAAACTGTCACTATTTGCAGATGACATGATACTCTATATAGAGAAACCTAAAGACTCCACACAAAAACTATTAGAACTAAAAAATGAATTCAGCAAGGTAGCAGGCTACAAGATTAATATACTGAAATCTGTTGCATTTCTTTACACTAACAATGAAATATCAGAAATAGAAAGTGAAAAACAATCCCGATTAAAATCATGTCAAAAAATAAAAGAAAATAGCTAAGAATAAACTTAATGAAGGAGGTGAAAGACCTGTACACCAAAACCCATAAAATATTGATAAAGGAAACTGAAGATGGTTCAAAGAAATGGAAATATGCTCTTGAATTGGAAGAATTAATATTGTTAAAATGGCCATACTACCCAAAGAAATCAACAGATTTAATGTGATCCCTATCGAAATACTCATGACATTTTTCGCAGAATAGAACAAATAATCCTAAAATTTACATGGAACTACAAAAGACCCAGAATTGTCACAGTAGTCCTGAGCAAGAAGAAATCTGGAGGCATAACCCTTCTAGACTCCAGACAATACTACAAAGCTTCAGTAATCAAAACAGCTTGGTATTGGCACAAAACAGACATACGGATCAAGAACAGCATACAGAGCCCAGAAATAAACCCACACACCTACTGCCAATTAATCTATGACAAACAAAGCCGAGAACATACAGTGGATAAAAGACAGTCTCTTCGACAAGTGGTGTTGGGAAAGCTGGACAGCTATAGGTAAATCAATGAAATTAGAACACTCCCTCACACCATACACAAAAATAAACTCAAAATGGTTTAAAGACCTAAATGTAAGACATGATATCATAAAACTCCTAGAAGAGAACATAGGGAGAACACTCTTTGACATAAATTGTGCCAATCTTTTTTTGGATCTTTCTCCTAAGGCAAAGCAAATAAAAGCAAAAATAAACAAATGGAACCTAATCAAACTTTAAAGGTTTTGCACAACTAAGGAAATCATTGACAAAATGAAAATAAAAACTATGGACTGGGAGAAAATATTTGTAATTGATATGACCAACTAGGTGTTAATATCCTAAATATACAAAGAGCTCATGCAACTCAATATTTAAAAAAAAACAAATCAAACAACCCAATCAAAAACTGGAAAGAGATCAGAATAGATATTTTTCCTAAGTAGACATACAGATGGCTAACAGGCACATGAAAAGATGGTCAACATTGCTAATTATTAGAGAAATCCAAAACCACAATGAGATATCACCTTACACCAGTCAGAATAGCCATCATCAAAAAGTCTACAAATAGGGCTTCCCTGGTGGCACAGTGGTTAAGAATCTGCCTGCCAATGCAGGGGACACAAGTTCGAGCCCTGGTCAGGGAAGATCCCACATGCCGTGGAGCAACTAAGCCCTTGCACCACAACTACTGAGCCTGTGCTCTAGAGCCCCCGAGCCACAACTACTGAGCCCACGTGCCACAACTACTGAAGCCCACGTGCCTAGAGTCCATGCTCTGTAGCAAGAGAAGCCACCACAATGAGAAGCCCGCACACCCCAATGAAGAGTTGCCCCCACTTGCCACAACTAGAGAAAGGCCATGCACAGCAATGAAGACCCAATGCAGCCAAAAGTAAATAAATAAAATAAATAAATTTTTAAAAAGTCTACAAATAACAAATGTTGGAGAGGGTGTGGAGAAATGGGAACCCTCATAAACTGTTGACAGGAATGTAAATTAATGCAGCCCTATGGAAAATAGTATGGAGGTTCCTCAAGAAACTAAAAATAGAATTATCATATGATCCAGCAATTCTCCTCCTGGATATATATCCAGAGAAAACAAAAATACTAATTTGAAAAGATACATGCATCCCAATGTTCAAAGCAGCACTACTTACAATAGCCAGGCAATCCTAGTGCCCATCAACAGATGAATGGATAAAGGAGATGTGGTACATATATATATGTATATATTTATATATACTTGTTTGTAATATACATATGTATGAACATTACACTGCTATAAGAAAGAATGAGAGTCTGCCATTTGCAGCAGCATGCATAGACCTAGAAAATATCATGCTTAGTGAAATAAGTCAGACAGGGAAAGACAAATGCTGTATGATATCACTTATGTGGGATCTAATATATAATACAAATGAATATTTATGCAAAATAGACTCACAGATGTAGAAAACAAACTAGTGATTACCAAAGGGGTGAGGGAAGAACGGAGGGGCAAGCTAAGGATATAGGATTAAAAGATAAAAACTACTATGTATAAAATAGATAAGCAATAAGGATATATTGTATAGCATAGGGAATTATAGCTATTATCTTGTAATAACTTATAACGAAGTACAAACTACTATGCTGTACACCTGAAACTACCACAATATTGTAAATCAACTATACTTCAGTAAAAAGTATATTTTGTTCAAGGAAATGGTGTGAATTCATGCAGAATTCATAAGCCAAAACAGAAATTGAAGTGCTGAATGAGTGTTAGTCTACTATTTTCACCTTAGCTGACTACTACAGGTAAGGTGGCAATTGGAGGTATTAGCTTTGTAATTTTTTAAGTCAAGTTTTCACTGATTAATTCAAGTGTGAGGTAAATTACTTGGATAATTATTTTGTCAGAGGAGTGCTGGTCATGAAGCAGATGGAGTCTAAAATTTTGTGTCTCACAAAATTCTTTTAAATATAGCTCTAAGGAAATATTTTCACATGCATTGTAAGTGCATCACGTCATTTAATTCAATTATGAAAAGTAGTCAATAGTATTTGATGCTGATAGAAATCTTTAACCTTATGAAATGAGAGGTATGGTTTAAAACATTAAGATGATATAAACACACCATCTGAGCTCACTAGCATTTTACAGCTTGAAAGTCTCTTTCAGGTGGTGACACTCATAAACATGTCCCGCATGAATAAGTGACATTATGTAGGGTTGCCTTCTCCTTCTCATTAAGGGCTTTTTAATGTTAATGGAGTTGGTATCACTGCAGGAAAGTGTCATAGTGCTTCTGGGGCTCCAATAACAGCTAGACACTAATAAGCAATAAGCCAGGAAATTTAGAACTGCCATAGAAAAGGAATACAATGGTCTTACTGATAATTGTTTTTGTAAGCTGCTTGACTGTGACTTTGGCTACTAGGCCAGGTTAATTCTGGCAAGCAGTGATTAAGAGTATTTATTCAATTAAGTGAAACTAGATCTGGATTTTTAGAAACTGGATTATGAAAAAGGAGTGGGTGGTCTCTATTCTCTATAGCTGCAAGTCAAAATAAGCAAGACTTCTGCTAAAGGGAGGCAAGATCTCTAGGTCCTGAGATCACACAAGGTCTTTCCAGTCACATGTATGATACTGGATGGTCACAAATGCCCACAGTCATCCTTATACACAAAGACCAGAGTCAGGCACACATCCTTGAATACAATTATGCATACATTGATTCATCAAAGAAGCTGTGAACCACAGGCATCTCTGATACTGCAAACATCCAATGTCTCAAACCAGCCTGTCAACTGTACACTGTTGCCTTGGCAACAGGATGCAAGGATGCATGGCAAAATCTTACTGCCTGAGCAACATGGTCTTAAAAGAACTTAAGCTGTTGACTGTGGCAAAGGCTGTAGGTTCAAGCCAGGAGGTGAGGTTTTAGTCCAATTACATAGAGAGATACAGAATTTATGCTAAAACAGTCATTCATCTATTAATTGACAAATATTTGTGGACTGGCACCTATGTGCAATACACTGTGCCCTGGGAAATGCAAAGATGGACCAGGCATAGTCTGGTATATGCCATCACACAGTAATAAATATTAATTGATGAATCAATGGATTTTATAGAAGGTCATAATACAATAACCAAAGCTTACAGGGACTTTAGTGTATGTGACAAAGAGGCTGAAGCTCCTGTGTGTATTACCAAATTCCATTATACAGGACAATTTATTTGTAAACTGAAATAAAATGCTATGATTTATTGAATTAGAACTATCAACATATATATCAACTGGGTGAGAATATAAAACCCAGACAGAAACTGGTAAGGCCAAGCCTATTTGTAATTTTCTCCCAGCAAGTAGTAATGGAGGCAGGAGATTTTTACATCACTTAGATAATTAAAAATGATTAAAGTTGGAAATTTCAAAGAAAGTTCTAATTATTGAATTTTTAATTGCTTTTTTCTTGACACAGACATTACCTCAGCTTTTGGCTAACTCTGTCAATGTGCACAAAACATCAAACAAACATCAACAATAAGGATATTTATTTCATATGATTATTTCAAAGTAGATAATATTTTGTGAGAGTTTGACCATGAAAAGTCAATTCCATTTTCTCTCTTACTCCTTATGATTTCAGGGATGCAAACTTCAAAATAAAAGATGATTTCCACAAATACTATAATTAACTTCAACATGTGAGTTCACATCTCTCAAACTGGGAATGCAAAAATTATACAACCATTCTAGAAAACAGTTTGGCAGTTTCTTAAAAAGTTAAGCATACACCTACCATATGACCCAGCCATTTCACTTATAGGCACTTACCCCAAAGGAAAGGAGTATGTGTCCATACAGACACAAATGTTCATCACAGCTTTATTTGTAACAGCCAAACAGTGGAACTCAAATGTCCATTAACAGATAAATGGATAAACAGCCCCTGGCATATCCATACAATGGTATACTACTTAACAATAAAAAGGAATGAACTGTTGATACATAAAACAATATAGACAGATTCCAAATTAATTATGCTGAACTTAATTTTGCCAACTGGAAGCAAGTCCAGACAAATGAGAGTAGGTCCTATTTAGTCCCATTCATATTAAATTCTAGAATGCAAACTAATCTACAGTGCAGCAAGCAGATTAATGATTGCCTGGGGTGGGAGTGAGGAGCAGGAGTGAGGGGTACAACTGGGCACAAGGACACTTCTGGATGGATACGTCCACTCTCTTAATTGTGTTTTCACAGGGATATGCATACTCAAAAAATCAAATCTCACACTTTAAATAGGTGTAATTTACTTTGTGTGAATTATATCTCACTGAAGCTCTTAGAACAAAATAATTTCTCACATTCTCATTCAACAAAATTATTCGTATAGACCATCACAAGATCTGTGTGTGCATTCATTAACAACAATATATAAAAATACAAAATTAACTTTCATCTGCCTTTTGTTACTTACTAAGTGAAACTTAAATGTAAGTCAGATTTAGTTATCTCATGCTTCTGTATCTTCAGGACAGCTAACTAGTTAGCCCTTGAGAGAGTATGAGCAATTGAAGTTAAAGCAGCTACTTGGTGACCACTCAGATTAATAAACATCTGGAAGAGTATCCCAAGTGACACTCTTATTTATGACTCTTCAATTACATGCAAAGAATAAAGATGTAAAATCAAATCTCTATTCTAGTAAACCAAAGGCATAACTAAAAGCAAATTATCCTTAGTGAATATACTTGTAGTTTGTTAGGGAATGTGGGTCAACTGGAAATTCCCCATGGGCTACTTCTGTAATATTAAAAATGCTACACTGACATCTCCAGGTCTTCTAGGGGTCCAGGAGAGCCCTGGAATGGCTGCTACATGACATCCTGGTGGGAGAGAGTTAATATCTGGAGACCTGGTAATGGAGATTTGGAGACTCACCTCTGCTACAAATGAGTGAAAGGCTGCATTTCCAGAGCCAAGGAATGGTGCACTCTCTGCTGATCTAATATCTCAGCTTTGAGTTTGGCTTTCAGGACTTTTGGTGATTTGGGGATGGAGGGCTGAGATCTGGGAGGAGTTTGGCAAGAAAAGGAGCCCAAAGGAATTATTATCTGGCTTCAAGTGAATTCTGCTAAATAGTTCATAGAAGGAACGTGGACATCTAAGAGTTGGAGACTCTTTCTGGGTCTTGCCACTAATTAATGTAATTACATTATATGTAATTACATTCTTGAAAAACTTTTTATCATCTGATGACGGGACGGCTTGGATCACATCACCAGGATGCCTTCCAGTTCTAATATCATGTTTCCTTTCACCAGCCTTGAGAATTCAATACCTCTCTGAGGAGGCAGGAGCTGCCCTTTCTAGTTTCATTTGCTCATGTTTTGTACATTTGCCTGGCCCAGTTGCTCAAGAAAGTCTACCTCAAGTTACTAGGGAGGTACCTTGGATCTTTAGCAGGCAATTGGCTAAAATCTAGCTCCTGATATCTGAGATGACCAAAGTTGCGAGTTTATCCTTAAGCTTTCTCTGTGTACCACAAGCCAGGACCATGTCTAAATTCTAAACTCTGGACACCATGCTCAGATCAAGTAAGCACCTCTCTGTGGCTTTTTCTTTTGGGGACCAACTCCCTTGTTTTAGGAGCCAATAAGGAGCTCTTGGGAGAGCTAATCAGGGTCTCATTGTAACTCTTCTACCATTTAATATGTGGCACAAAATAGCCAAAAATATCTGCAGGCTTGATTTCCAATTGATTTTTATTATATTTTGTAGCTCTGCTATCTTCTTTTAGATTCTAACTTTTCATTTAGCTTTTAAATATTTTGCAGGAGAGGTTTACAGTTAATATTAAACCAAGAAACCCAGGGTAATTCTAAACAAATTAGATTGCAAATAACTTTAGCCTTATTCAATGACTTTTGAAGAAATTATAAATATATTTTAGAATTGTCTCCTTTTAATTCATTGAAGCTCTGGGGAATACCTGGAAGAAAGTCAAAAAGTTATTAATTTTCTCTCCTCTTATTTGGTATGAATCACAGGCTTTTTGTCATTTATTTTCTTCTTAAGTCTGCCTTTGTCTCCCCTCCATCGTAAGTTCCTTGAGAGAAAAGAGCTTGCCTTAAACCAACATGTGTTGCCTGATGGCATGTCACACTGTCCCACACATGGCACAGCTTTGCACATGTTATTGTAGCTCAGACCTTATTCACCTGTTTACTTATGCCTGCTCCTGCTGATTCATCAACCTCAACGTCTGGACCATCTTCCATTTTCTGCCTGTTTAACTTGGTCGTTAACCCCAAGTTAAAGCCCACTCTGTACTATCTCTCTTTCAATGAGATTCAAATTGAACTTCCTTTTTCTGATTATTCTAGTTTACCCAATTTTCTAAAAATGTTTAGATAATGACTAGGTTTTAAAAAGCATTTCAAGCTCTAATACATGTTTCCTTTGTTTCTAAATGCTGAACTCTTGCAAACAAGCCAATTTTCCATGAATCCTTTTAGAAAAAAGGACTAGATTTATTTGGCAATGCTAAGATTCCTAAATTCACCTGATTGAAAATTTCCATCTTAATATAAAATTCTCTTAATTAGGGAGTTCACCCATATGTCGTAATTTATTTTTATATTAAAATAATTGTTTTGCATCTCTTCTATATATTTATGCAACTTTTATCACTGAGTAAAACATCCAATCATAGAGGAAAAACCTTTTGATAATGTTCTTAAAAATATAAATAATCACAAACCTTAAAAGGGAGTAGTTAGATTCCAAAGAGCACTTGTTAGTTATTTGAGAAGAACACATGGAACATTTCTCCATGCAGGCAGTGGACAGATTTCCAGACCAGCTCACAAAAGTCTACTGAACTCATGATGTGGTTAAGGTAGAGAAGCTCTGGTGCCAGAGTTGAGGAGGACATACCCACTCCATTGTGCCGCTCAGACCCCCAGCTCCATGGCCAGGCTCACATCTCCCACACCTGTCCCCTCACTTCTTGGGCTGAGCAGGCAAGAGCTCCCATGTTCCAGGCTCCTGTGTGTGGCTTCCTTGTCCACAGCAAGTAGAAGCAGAGCTGCTGGGTTGGGGTGGGCATCCAGAGATGGGAAGTGGGAGAGGCCCTTCAGGATATAGTGATCCTTCTGGTATATTATGCAGTCTGATAGGTTTCCTTGGGTTTTGTTTCTAGTGACATCAGAAAAGACTTAGGAAGTAAAAAGGCTCCACCCTAATCCTTCCTGACCCTCACTTGGAAAAGATAAAGTTATCAGTGATGTTGTGTATTTGACTAAACAAAACAAAAAAAATATTTTCTATGTGACCCTTCCTTTGCCACCTAACTGAAGCCCTCAAGATTTCACTAGGCAAGTTCTTCATTCTGAAATTCATTTCCCTTATGCTCTTCCTGGCACCCTCAAACCCAGCAGTGATTGTGGTCCCATTTGGACTGCTAGGCATCCACACCTGTTCCCTGTGGCAAGGCCCCCGAGGGACCCAAAGGGGTTGCCAGTGAAGGGGCTCAGACCTCTCCACAGCAGGGAATAGGGCCTGATCCGAGCCAGGCCAACCCAATTCTGTTGCAGGACACTGAATCCTAAGAGAGGTGACACAGAGACAAAGCAAACAAGCTGGGAGCTCATTCAGGCCCACAATAGAGCCTTGGCAAGTCTTCCAGGAGTGCCTCTTCCACAGATTTCAGGGGCTGACCTGGCTCCTATCCCTTCAAAGGTTGATTCTACAAGTTCCCTAATTATGTGAGTCCTTGAAAGCCTTCTAATGAACCCCGCTGTGGCATAAGTCAGCCTGAGTCAGGTTTCTTCCTGTATCCACAAAGCCTGACTGGTAAAGCACACCCACTTACACATGGCCTGGCCTGCACTGCTGCCATAGACCCAGAGCTGCTGGCAGCCCTCTGCCTGTCCCTGCTCAGTCCCCTGCCATCTCAATGCTGGCTCTTCCCAGTTGATCACACTCCTCAGACTAGACCATCCTCTCAGCAGTGAGCTGGAACATCATCTAATAAACAGAAACTGAGGCAGGAGGTAGATGGGCTCCAGGCTAGACATTTACAACCGGCCTCCTATTCACATTTCCTGGTGCAAAAAAAGATGGGCTCCAGGCCAGACATTCACTACCAGCCTCCTGTTTACATTTCCTGAGGCAAGAGACAAATGGGCTCTGGGCTACATATTTATGACCAGCCTCCTGTCTACATTTTGAGACCTACACTTCAATATAAGAAACAACAGGAGGAGGGGAAGATGGCGGAAGAGTAAGATGTGGAGATCACCTTCCTCCCAACAGATACACCAGAAATACATCTACACGTGGAACAACTCCTACAGAACACCTATTGAACACTGGCAGAAGACCTCAGACCTCCCAAAAGGCAAGAAAGTCCCCATGTACCTGGGTAAGGCAAAAGAAAAAAGAATAAACAGAGACAAAAGGATAAGAATGGGACCTGCACCAGTGGGAGGGAGCTGTGAAGGAGGAAAGGTTTCCACACATGAGGAAGCCCCGGCTTGGGCAGAGACTGCGGGTGGCGGAGGGGGAAAGGTTCAGAGCTGCACAGGAGAGCACAGCAACAGGGGTGCGGGGTGCAAAGCAGGGAGACTCCTGCACAGAGGATCAGGGCCGACCAGCACTCACCAGCCTGAGAGGCTTGTCTGCTCCCCTGCTGGAGCGGGCAGGACTGGGAGCTGAGGCTCTGACTTTGGTCAGATGCCGGGAGAGGACTGGGATGGCGGCGTGAACACAGACTGCAGGGAGTTAGTGCACCATGGCTAGCAAGGAGGGAGTCCGGGGAAAAGTCTGGACCTGCTGAAGAGGCAAGAGACTTTTTCTTCCCTCTTTATTTCCTGGTGCACGAGGAGAGGGGATTAAGAGCGCTGCTTAAAGGAGCTCCAGAGACGCCGCGAATCACAGACCCCAGAGACGTGCATGAGACGCTAAGGTTGCTGCTGCCGGCACCAAGAAGCCTGTGTGCAAGAACAGGTCACTATCCACACCCTGCTTCTGGGGAGCCTGTGCAGCCTGCCACTGCTAGGGTCCCGTGATCCCGGGACAATTTCCCGGGGAGAACGCACGGTGAGCCTCAGGCTGGTGCAACGTCACGCCAGCCTCTGCTGCCACAGGATCGACCCGCACTCTGTACCCCTCCCTCCCCCCGGCCTGAGTGAGCCAGAGTCCCTAAAGCAGCTGCTCCTTTAACCCTGTGCTGTCTGAGCAAAGAACCCACGCCCTCCAGCGACCTACATGCAGAGGCGGGGCCAAATCCAGAGCTGAGCCCAGGGAGCTGTGAGAACAAAGAGAAAGGGAAATCTCTCCCAGCAGCCTCAGAAGCAGCAGATTAAGGCTCCACAATCAACTTGATGTACCCTGCATCTGTGGAATACCTGAATAGACAACAAATCATCCCAAATTGAGGAGGTGGAATTTGGGAACAAGATATATTAATTTTTCCCCTTTTCCTCTTTTTGTGAGTGTGTATGTGTATGATTCTGTGTGAGATTTTGTCTGTATAGCTTTGCTTCCACCATTTGTCTAGGGTTGTATCCATCCGTTTTCTATTTTTTTCTTAATAATTATTTTTTATTTTAATAACTTTATTTTATTTTATCTTACTTTATTTTATTCTATTTTATCTTCTTTCTTTCTTACCTTCCTTCCTCCCTCCCTCGCTTCATTGTTTCCTTCTTTCTTTCTTTTCTTTCATTCTCTTTCTTTCTTTCTTTCTTTCTTTCTTTCTTTCTACCTACTTTTTCTCCCTTTTATTCTGAGCTGTGTGGATGAAAGGCTCTTGGTGCTGCAGCCAGGAGTCGGTCCTGTGCCTCTGAGGCGGGAGAGCCAACTTCAGGACACTGGTCCACAAGAGATCTCCCAGCTCCACATAATATCAAATGGCAAAAATCTCCCAGAGATCTCCATCTCAACACCAGCACCCAGCTTCACTTAACGACCAGCAAGCTACAGTGCTGGACACTCTATGCCAAACAACTAGCAAGACAGGCACACAACCCCACCCATTAGCAGAGAGGTTGCCCAAAATCATAATAAGTCCACAGACACCCCAAAACACACCACTGGACGTGGACCTGCTCGCCAGAAAGAGAAGATCCAGCCTCATCCACCAGAACACAGGCACTAGTCCCCTCTACCAGGAAGCCTACACAACCCACTGAACCAACTAAAGCCACTGGGGAGAGACACCAAAAACAACGGGAACTATGAACCTGCAGGCTGCAAAAAGGAGACCCCAAACACAGTAAGATAAGCAAAATGAGAAGACAGAAAAACACACAGCACATGAAGGAGCAAGATAAAAACCCACCAGACCTAACAAATGAAGAGGAGATAGGCAGTCTACCTGAAAAAGAATTCAGAATAATGATAGTAAAGATATCCAAAATCTTGGAAATAGGGTTTCCCTGGTGGCACAGTGGTTGAGAGTCCACCTGCCGATGTGGGGGACACGGGTTTGTGCCCCAGTCTGGAAGGATCCCACGTGCCACAGAATGACTGGGCCCATGAGCTATGGCTGCTGGGCCTGCACATCTGGAGCCTGTGCTCCGCAACAGGAGAGGCCACGGTGGTGAGAGGCCCGCATACCACACACACACAAAAAAAGTCTTGGAAACAGAATAGAGAAAATGCAAGAAACATTTAACAAGGACCTAGAAGAACTAAAGATGAAACAAGCAATGATGAACAGCACAATAAATGAAATGAAAAATACTCTACATGGGATCAATAGCAGAATAACTGGCACAGAAGAAAGGATAAGTGACCTGGAAGATAAAATAGTGGAAATAACTACTGCAGAGCAGAATAAAGAAAAAAGAATTAAAAGAACTGAGGACAGTCTCACAGACATCTGGGACAACATTAAACGCACCAACATTCGTATTATAGGGGTTCCAGAAAAAGAAGAGAAAAAGAAAGGGACTGAGAAAATATTTGAAGAGATTGTAGTTGAAAATTTCCCTAATATGGGAAAGGAAATAGTTAATCAAGTCCAGGAAGCACAGAGAGTCCCATAGAGGATAAATCCAAGGAGAAACATGCCAAGACACATATTAATCAAACTGTCAAAAATTAAATACAAAGAAAACATATTAAAAGCAGCAAGGGAAAAACAATAAATAACACACAAGGGAATCCCCATAAGGTTAACAGCTGACCTTTCAGCAGAAACTCTGCAAGCCAGAAGGGACTGGCAGGACATACTTAAGGTGATGAAGGAGAAAAACCTGCAACCAAGATTACTCTACCCAGCAAGGATCTCATTCAGATTTGATGGAGAAATTAAAATCTTTACAGACAAGGAAAAGTTGAGAGAGTTCAGCACCACCAAACCAGCTTTACAACAAATGCTAAAGGAACTTCTCTAGGCAAGAAACACAACAGAAGGAAAAGACCTACAATAACGAACCAAAAACAATTAAGAAAATGGGAATAGGAACATACATATCGATAATTACCTTAAATGTAAACGGACTAAATGCTCCAACCAAAAGACACAGATTGGCTGAATGGATACAAAAACAAGACCCATATATATGCTGTCTACAAGAGACCCACTTCAGACCTAGAGACACATACAGAGTAAAAGGGGATGGAAAAAGATATTCCATGCAAATGTAAACCAAAAGAAAGCTGGAGTAGCAAGTCTCATATCAGATAGACTTTAAAATAGACTTTAAAATAAAGACTATTAGAAGAGACAAAGAAGGACACTACATAATGGTAAAGGGATCGATCCAAGAAGAAGATATAACAATTGTAGGGGGGACCTTGAAGATGGCGGAAGAGTAAGACGTGGAGATCGCCTTCCTCCCCACGGATACAGCAGAAATACATCTACACGTGGAACAACTCCTACAGAACACCTACTGAAGGCTGGCAGAAGACCTCAGACCTCCGAAAAGGCAAGAAACTACCCACGTACCTGGGTAGGGCAAAAGAAAAAAAGAAAAAACAGAGACAAAAGAATAAGGACGGCACCTGCACCAGTGGGAGGGAGCTGTGAAGGAGGAAAAGTTTCCACACACTAGGAAGCCCCTCCGTGGGCGGAGACTGCGGGAGGCGGAGGGGGGAGCTTTGGGACCACGGAGTAGTGCACAGCGACGGGTGCGGAGGGCAAAGTGGGGAGATTCCTGCACAGAGGATCGGTGCCGACCGGCACTCACCAGCCCGAGAGGCTTGTCTGCTCACCCGCTGGGGTGGGCGGGGCTGTGAGCTGAGGCTCGGGTTTCGGTTTTGGACAGAGCGCAGGGAGAGGACTGGGGTTGGTGGCTTGAACATAGCCTGAAGGGGTTAGTGCACCACGACTAGCCGGGAGGGTGTTGGGGGAAAGCCTGCACCTGCCGAAGAGGCAAGAGACTTTTTCTTCCCTCTTTGTTTCCTGGTGCGCGAGGAGAGGGGTTTAAGAGCACTGCTTAAAGGAACTCCAGAGATGGGCGCGAGCCGCGGCTAAAAGCGCGGACCCCAGAGACGGGTGGGAGATGCTAAGGCTGCTGCTGCTGCCACCAAGGGGCCTGTGTGCAAGCACAGGTCACTCTCCACACCCCTCTTCCGAGGAGCCTGTACAGCCCGCCACTGCCAGTTTCCCGGGATCCAGGGACAACTTCCCCGGGAGAACGCATGGCGGGCCTCAGGCTGGTGCAACGTCACGCCGGCCTCTGCCGCAACGTCACGCCGCCTCAGATGCCACAGGCCCGCCCCACACACAGTGCCCCTCCTTCCCCCCCCATCCCCGGCCTGAGTGACCCGGAGCCCCCGAATCAGCGGTTCCTTTAACCCCGTCCTGTCTGAGCAAAAAACAGATGCCCTCCAGTGACCTACACACAGAGGCAGGGCCAAATCCAAAGCTGAGCTCCTGTGAGCTGTGAGAACAAAGAAGAGAAAGGGAAATCTCTCCCAGCAGCCTCAGAAGCAGCGGATTAAAGCTCCACAATCAACTTGATATACCCTGCATCTGTGGAATACCTGAATAGACAAGGAATGATCCCAAATTGAAGAGGTGGAATTTAGGAGCGAGATCTATGATTTTTTTCCCTTTTCCTCTTTTTGTGAATGTGTACGTGTATGCTTCTGTGTGAGATCTTGTCTGTATACTCTTGCTTCCACCATTTGTCCTAGGGCTCTATCCGTCCATGGATTTAAAAAAAAATTTTTTTTCTTAATAATTAATTTTAATTGTAATAACTTTATTATACTTTACCTTCTTTCTTTCTTTCTTTCTTTCCTTCCTTCCTTCCCTCCTTTAGACAACGAATCACCCCAAATTGAAGAGGTGGTCTCTGAGAGCAAGATTTATGATTTTTCCCCCTTTACCTCTTTTTGTGAAGGTGTATGTTTATGCTTCTGTGTAAGATTTTCTCTGTATAGCTTTGCTTCCAACATTTGTCCTAAGGTTCTATCCATCCCTTTTTTTTTCTAAATATTTTTTAATTCAATAACTATATTATACTTTATTTTATTTTTACTGTATTTTCTTTCTGTCTTTTTTCCTTCTTTCCCTCCTTCCTTCCTTCCTTCCTCCCTCCCTCCCTCCTTTCTTTCCTTCTTTGCTTCTTCCTTCCTTCCTTCCTCCCTCCCTCCCTCCCTCCTTTCTTTCCTTCTTTGCTTCTTTCTTCCTTCCTTCCTTTCCTCCTTTCCTTCTTTCTTTCCTCATACTTCTACTAATTCTCTCTACTTTTTCTCCCTTTTATTCTGAGCCGTGTGGATGAAAGGCTCTTGGTGCTCCAGCCAGGAGTCAGGGCTCTGCCTCTGAGGTAGGAGAGCCAACTTCAGGACACTGGTCAACAAGAGACCTCCCAGCTCCACATAATATTAAACAGTGGAAATCTACCAGAGACCTCCATCTTAACACCAGCACCCAGCTTCACTCAACGACCAGCAAGCCACAGTGCTGGACAACCTATGCCAAACAACTAGCAAAACAGGAACACAACCCCACCCATTAGCAGAGAGGCTGCCTAAAATCATAATAAGGCCACAGACACCCCAAAACCCACCACCAGACGGGAACCTGCCCACTAGACAGACAAGATCCAGCCTCATCCACCAGAACACAGGCACTAGTCCCCTCCACCAGGAAGCCTACAAAACCCACTGAAACAACCTTAGCCACTGGAGACAGACATCAAAAACAACGGGAACTACGAACGTGCAGCCTGCAAAAAGGAGACCCAAAACACAGTAAGATAAGCAAAATGAGAAGACAGAAAAACACACAGCAGATGAAGGAGCAAGATAAAAATGCACCAGACCTAACAAATGAAGAGGAAATAGGCAGTCTACCTGAAAAAGAATTCAGAATAATGATAGTAAGGATGATCCGAAATCTTGGAAGTAGAATGGACAAAATGCAAGAAACAGTTAACAAGGACTTAGAAGAAATAAAGATGAAACAAGCAACGATGAACAACGCAATAAATGAAATTAAAAGTACCCTAGATGGGATCAATAGCAGAATAACTGAGGCAGAAGAACGGATAAGTGACCTGGAAGATAAAATAGTGGAAATAACTACTGCAGAGCAGAATAAAGAAAAAAGAATGAAAAGAACTGAGGACAGTCTCAGAGACCTCTGGAACAATATTAAACGCACCAACATTCGAATTATAGGGGTTTCCGAAGAAGAAGAGAAAAAGAAAGGGACTGAGAAAATATTTGAAGAGATTATAGTTGAAAACTTCCCTAATATGGGAAAGGAAATAGTTAATCAAGTCCAGGAAGCACAGAGAGTCCCATACAGGATAAATCGAAGGAGAAATACGCCAGGACACATATTAATCAAACTGTCAAAAATTAAATACAAAGAAAGCATATTAAAAGCAGCAAGGGTAAAACAACAAATAACACACAAGGGAATCCCCATAAGGTTAACAGCTGATCTCTCAGCAGAAACCCTACAAGCCAGAAGGGAGTGGCAGGACATACTGAAAGTGATGAAGGAGAAAAACCTGCAACCAAGACTACCCTACCCAGCAAGGATCTCATTCAGATTTGATGGAGAAATTAAAACCTTTACAGACGAGCAAAGGCTGAGAGAGTTCAGCACCACCAAACCAGCTTTACAACAACTGCTAAAGGAACTTCTCTAGACAAGAAACACAAGAGAAGGAAAAGACCTATAATAACGAACCCAAAAAAATATAGAAAATGGGAATAGAAACATACATATCGATAATTACCTTAAATGTAAATGGACTCAGTGCTCCCACCAAAAGACACAGATTGGCTGAATGGATACAAAAACAAGACCCTTATATATGCTGTCTACAAGAGACCCACTTCAGACCTAGAGACACATACAGACTGAAAGTAAGGGGATGGGAAAAGATATTCCATGCAAATGGAAACCAAAAGAAAGCTGGAGTAGCAAATCTCATATCAGACAAAATAGACTTTAAAATAAGGACTATTAAAAGAGACAAAGGACACTACATAATGATCAAGGGATCGATCGAAGAAGAAGATATAACAATTGTAAATATTTATGCACCCAACATAAGAGCACCTCAATACATAAGGCAAATACTAACAGCCATAAAAGGGGAGATCGACAGTAACACATTCATAGTAGGGGACTTTAACACCCCACTTTCACCCATGGACAGATCATTCAAAATGAAAAAAAATAAGGAAACACAAGCTTTAAATGATACATTAAACAAGATGGACTTAATTGATATTTATAGGACACTCCATCCAAAAACAACAGAATACACATTTTTCTCAAGTGCTCATGGAACATTTTCCAGGATAGATCATATCTTGGGTCACAAATCAAGCCTTGGTAAATTTAAGAAAACTGAAATTGTATCAAGTATCTTTTCTGACCACAACGCCATGAGACTAGATATCAATTACAGGAAAAGATCTGTAAAAAATACAAACACATGGAGGCTAAACAATACACTACTTAATAATGAAATGATCACTGAAGAAATCAAAGAGGAAATTAAAGAATACCTAGAAACAAATGACAATGGAGACACAACGACCCAAAACCTATGGGATGCAGCAAAAGCAGTTCTAAGGGGGAAGTTTATAGCAATACAAGCCCACCTTAAGAAGCAGGAAACATCTCGAATAAACAACCTAACCTTGCACCTCAAGCAATTAGAGAAAGAAGAAAAAAACCCCAAAGCTAGCAGAAGGAAAGAAATCATAAAAATCAGATCAGAAATAAATGAAAAAGAAATGAAGGAAACGATAGCAAAGATCAATAAAACTAAAAGCTGGTTCTTTGAGAAGATAAACAAAATAGATAAATCACTAGCCAGACTCATCAAGAAAAAAAAGGAGAAGACTCAAATCAATAGAATTAGAAATGAAAAAGGAGAAGTAACAATTGACACTGCAGAAATAAAAAAAAATCATGAGAGATTACTACAAGCAACTCTATGCCAATAAAATGGACAATCTGGAAGAAATGGACAAATTCTTAGAAATGCACAACCTGCCAAGACTGAATCAGGAAGAAATAGAAAATATGAACAGACCAATCACAAGCACTGAAATTGAAACTATGATTAAAAATCTTCCAACAAACAAAACCCCAGGACCAGATGGCTTCACAGGTGAATTCTATCAAACGTTTAGAGAAGAGCTAACACCTATCCTTCTCGAACTCTTCCAAGATATAGCAGAGGGAGGAACACTCCCAAATTCCTTCTACGAGGCTACCATCACCTTGATACCAAAAGCAGACGAGGATGTCACAAAGAAAGAAAACTACAGGCCAATATCACTGATGAATATAGACGCAAAAATCCTCAACAAAATACTAGGAAACAGAATCCAACAGCACATTAAAAGGATCATACACCATGATCAAGTGGGGTTTATTCCAGGAATGCAAGGATTCTTCAATATACGCAAATCTATCAATGTGATAAAGCATATTAACAAATTGAAGGAGAAAAACCATATGATCATCTGAATAGATGCAGAGAAAACTTTCGACAAAATTCAACACCCATTTATGATAAAAACCCTGCAGAAAGTAGGCATAGAGGGAACTTTCCTCAACATAATGAAAGCCATATATGACAAGCCCACAGCAAACATCACCCTCAATGGAGAAAAACTGAAAGCATTTCCACTAAGATCAGGAACAAGACAAGGTTGCCCACTCTCACCACTCTTATTCAACATAGTTTTGGAAGTTTTAGCCACAGCAATCAGAGAAGAAAAGGAAATAAAAGGAATCCAAATCGGAAAAGAAGAAGTAAAGCTGTCACTGTTTGCAGATGACATGATACTATACATAGAGAATCCTAAAGATGCTACCAGAAAACTACTAGAGCTAATCAATGAATTTGGTAAAGTAGCAGGATACAAAATTAATGCACAGAAATCTCTGGCATTCCTATATACTAATGATGAAAAATCTGAAAGTGAAATCAAGAAAACACTCCCATTTACCATTGCAGCAAAAAGAATAAAATATCTAGGAATAAACCTACCTAAGGAGACGAAAGACCTGTATGCAGAAAATTATAAGACACTGATGAAAGAAATTAAAGATGATACAAATAGATGGAGAGATATACCATGTTCTTGGATGGGAAGAATCAACATTGTGAAAATGACTCTACTACCCAAAGCAATCTACAGATTCAATGCAATCCCTATCAAACTACAACTGGCATTTTTCACAGAACTAGAACAAAAAATTTCACGATTTGTATGGAAACACAAAAGACCCCGAATAGCCAAAGCCATCTTGTGAAAGAAAAGTGGAGCTGGAGGAATCAGGCTCCCTGACTTCAGACTATACTACAAAGCTACAGTAATCAAGACAGTATGGTACTGGCACAAAAACAGAAAGATAGATCAATGGAACAGGATAGAAAGCCCAGAGATAAACCCACACACATATGGTCACCTTGTCTTTGATAAAGGAGGAAGGAATGTACAGTGGAGAAAGGACAGCCTCTTCAATAAGTGGTGCTGGGAAAACTGGACAGCTACATGTAAAAGTATGAGATTAGGTCACTCCCTAACACCATACACAAAAATTAGCTCAAGATGGATTAAAGACCTAAATGTAAGGCCAGAAACTATCAAACTCTTAAAGGAAAACATAGGCAGGACACTCTATGACATAAATCACAGCAAGGTCCTTTTTGACCCACCTCCTAGGAAATGGAAATAAAAACAAAAATAAACAAATGGGACCTAATGAAGCTTCAAAGCTTTTGCATAGCAAAGGAGACCATAAACAAGACCAAAAGACAACCCTCAGAATGGGAGAAAATATTTGCAAATGAAGCAACTGACAAAGGATTAAACTCATAAATTTATAAGCAGCTCATGCAGCTTAATAACAAAAAAACAAACAACCGAATCCAAAAATGGGCAGAAGACCTAAATAGACATTTCTCCAAAGAAGATATACAGACTGTCAACAAACACATGAAAGAATGCTCAACATCCCTCATCATTAGAGAAATGCAAATCAAAACTACAATGAGATATCATCTCACACCAGTCAGAATGGCCATCATCAAAAAATCTACAAATAATAAATGCTGGAGAGGGTGTGGAGAAAAGGGAATGCTTTTGCACTGTTGGTGGGAAGGTAAATTGATACAGCCACTGTGAAGAACAGTATGGAGGTTCCTTAAAAAACTACAAATAGAACTACCATATGACCCAGCAATCCCACTACTGGGCATATACCCTGAGAAAACCAAATTCATAAAGAGTCATGTACCAAAATGTTCATTGCAGCTCTATTTACAATAGCCCGGAGATGGAAACAACCTAAGCGCCCATCATCGGATGAATGGATAAGGAAGATGTGGCACATATATATAATGGAATATTACTCAGCCTTAAAAAGAAATGAAATTGAGCTATTTATAATGAGATGGATAGACCTAGAGTCTGTCATACAGAGTGAAGTAAGTCACAAAGAAAAAGACAAATACCGTATGCTAACACATATATATGGAATTTAAGGGAAAAAAATGTCATGAAGAACCTAGGGGTAAGACAGGAATAAAGACGCAGACCTACTGGAGAACGGACTTGAGGATATGGGAGGGGGAAGGGTGAGCTTTGACAGGGCGAGAGAGAGTCATGGACATATACACACTAACAAACGTAGTAAGGTAGATAGCTAGTGGGAAGCAGCCGCAAGGCACAGGGATATTAGCTCGGTGCTTTGTGACAGCTGGAAGGGGGGGATAGGGAGAGTGGGAGGGAGGGAGACGCAAGAGGGAAGACATATGGGAAAATATGTATATGTATAACTGATTCACTTTGTTATAAAGCAGAAACTAACACACCATTGTAAAGCAATTATACCCCAACAAAGATGTTTAAAAAAAAAAACAATTGTAAATGTTTATGCACGCAACATAGGAGCACCTCAATACATAAGGCAAATACTAACAGCCATAAAAGGGGAAATCGACAGTAACACATTCATAGTAGGGGACTCTAACACCCCACTTTCACCAGAGGACCGATCATCCAAAATGAAAATAAATAAGGAAACACAAGCTTTAAATGATACTTTAAACAAGATGGACTTAATTGATATTTATAGGAAATTCCATCCAAGAACAACAGAATACACATTTTTCTCTAGTGCTCATAGAACATTCTCCAGGATAGATCATATCTTGGGTCACAAATCAATCCTTGGTAAATTTAAGAAAATTGAAATTGTATCAAGTATCTTTTCCGACGACAACACTATGAGACTAGATATCAATTACAGGAAAAGATCTGTAAAAAAATGCAAACACATGGAGGCTAAAAAATACACTCCTTAATAACGAAGTGATCACTGAAGAAATCAAAGAGGAAATCAAAAAATGCCTAGAAACAAATGACAATGGAGACACGATGACCCAATACCTATGGGATGCAGCAAAAGCAGTTCTAAGAGGGAAGTTTATAGCAATACAATCCTACCTTAAGAAACAGGAAACATCTCGAATAAACAACCTAACCTTGCACCGAAAGCAATTAGAGAAAGAAGAACAAAAAACCTCCAAAGTTAGCAGAAGGAAAGAAATCATAAAAATCAGATCAGGGCTTCCCTGGTGGTGCAGTGGTTAAGAGTCCACCTGCACATGCAGGGGACATGGGTTCATGCCCTGGTCCGGGAATATCCCACATGCTGTGGAGTGGCTAGGCCCGTGAGCCATGGCCACTGAGCCTGTGCGTCCGGAGCCTGTGCTCCACAATGGGAGAGGGCACAACAGTGAGAAGCTTGCGTACCAAAAAAAAAAAAAATCAGATCAGAAAAAAAAGAAAAATAAATGAAGGAAACGATAGCAAAGATAAATAAAACTAAAAGCTGGGTCTTTGAGAAAATAAACACAACTGATAAACCATTAGCCAGTCTCATCAAGAAAAAAAGGGAAAAGACTCAAATCAATAGAATTAGAAATGAAAAAGGAGAAGTAACAACTGACCCTGCACAAATACAAAAGATGATGAGAGATTACTACAAGCAACTCTATGCCAATAAAATGGACAACCTGGAAGAAATGGACAAATTCTTAGAAATGCACAACCTGCCAAGACTGAATCAAGAAGAAATAGAAAATATGAACAGACCAGTCACAAGCACTGAAATTGAAACTGTGATTAAAAATCTTCCAAAAAACAAAAGCCTGGGACCAGATGGCTTCACAGGTGAATTCTATCAAACAGTTAGAGAAGAGCTAATACCTATTCTTCTCAAACTGTTCCAAAATATAGCAGAGGGAGGAACACTCCCAAACTCATTCTACGGGGCCACCATCACCCTGATACCAAAACCAGACAAGGATGTCACAAACCAAGAAAACTACAGGCCAATATCACTGATGAACATAGATGCAAAAATGCTCAACAAAATACTAGCAAACAGAATCCAACAGCACATTAAAAAGATCATACACAATGACCAAGTGGGGTTTATTCCAGGAATGCAAGGATTCTTCAATATTCACAAATCAATCAACATGATACACCATGTTAATAAACTGAAGGAGAAAAACCACATGATCATTTCAATAGATGCAGAGAAAGCTTTGGACAAAATTCAACACCCATTTATGATAAAAACTCTTCAGAAAGTAGGCATAGAAGGAACTTTCCTCAACATAATATAGGCCATATATGAGAAACCCACAGCCAACATCGTCTTCAATGGTGAAAAACTGAAAGCATTTCCACTAAGATCAGGAAGAAGACAAGGTTGCCCACTCTCACCACTCTTATTCAACATAGTTTTGGAAGTTTTAGCCACAGCAATCAGAGAAGAAAAGGAAATAAAAGGAATCCAAATTGGACAAAAAGAAGTAAAGCGGTCACTGTTTGCAGATGACATGATACTATACATAGAGAATCTGAAAGATGCTACCAGAAAACTACTAGAACTAAACAATGAATTTGGTAAAGTAGCAGGATACAAAATTGATGCACAGAAATCTCTGGCATTCCTTTACACTAATGATAAAAAATCTGAAAGTGAAATCAAGAAAACACTCCCATTTACCATTGCAACAAAAAGAATAAAATATCTAGGAATAAACCTACCTAAGGAGACGAAAGACCTGTATGCAGAAAATTATAAGACACTGATGAAAGTAATTAAAGATGATACAAATAGATGGAGAGATATACCATGTTCTTGGATTGGAAGAATCAACATTGTGAAAATGACTCTACTACCCAAAGCAATGTACAGATTCAATGCAATCCCTATCAAACTCCCACTGGCATTTTTTACAGAACTAGAACGAAAAATTTCACAATTTGTATGGAAACACAAAAGACCCCGAGTAGCCAAAGCAATCTCAAGAACGAAAAATGGAGATGGAGGAATCTGGTTCCCTGACTTCAAACTATACTACAAAGCTACAGTAATCAAGACAGTATGGTACTGGCACAAAAACAGAAATATAAATCAATGGAACAGGATAGAAAGCCCAGAGATAAACCCATGCACGTATGATCACCTTATCTTTGGTAAAGGAGGGAGTATGTACAGTGGAGATAGGACAGCCTCTTCAATAAGTGGTGCTGGGAAAACTGGACAGGTACGTGTAAAAGTATGAGATTAGATCACTCCCTAACACCATACACAAAAATAAGCTCAAAATGGATTAAAGACCTAAATGTAAGGCCAGAAACTATCAAACTCTTAGAGGAAAACATAGGCAGGACACTCTATGACATAAATCACAGCAAGGTCCTTTTTGACCCACCTCCTAGAGAAATGGAAATAAAAACAAAAATAAACAAATGGGACCTAATGAAACTTCAAAGCTTTTGCACAGCAAAGGAAACCATAAAGAAGACCAAAAGACGACCCTCAGAATAGGAGAAAATATTTGCAAATGAAGCAACTGACAAAGGATTAATCTCTAAAATTTATAAGCAGCTCATGCAGCTCAGTAACAAGTAAACAAACAACCCAATCCAAAAATGGGCAGAAGACCAAAATAGATATTTCTCCAAAGAAGATATACAGAATGCCAACAAACACATGAAAGAATGCTCAACATCATTAATCATTAGAGAAATGCAAATCAAAACTACAATGAGATATCATCTCACAACAGTCAGAATGGCCATCATCAAAAAATCTACAAATAATAAATGCTGGAGAGGCTGTGGAGAAAAGGGAACGCTCTTACACTGCTGGTGGGAATGTGAATTGGTACAGCCACTATGGAGAACAGTATGGAGGTTTCTTAAAGAACTACAAATAGAACTACTATATGACCCAGGAATACCACTGCTGGACATATACCCTGAGAAAACCGTAATTCAAAAAGAGTCCTGTACCAAAATGTTCATTGCAGCTCTATTTCCAATAGCCCAGAGATGGAAACAACCTAAGTGTCTATCATTGGATGAATGGATAAAGAAGATGTGGCACATATATACAATGGATTATTACTCAGCCATAAAACAAAACGAAATTGAGCTATTTGTAATGAGGTGGATGGACCTGGAGTCTGTCATACAGAATGAAGTAAGTGAGAAAGAGAGAGACAGGTAACATATGCTAACACATATATATGAAATTTAAGAAAAAGAAATTTCATGAAGAACCTAGGGGTAAGAGGGGAATAAAGACACAGACCTACTAGAGAATGGACTTGAGGGTTTGGGGAGCTGGAAGGGTAAGCTGTGATGACGCGTTAGAGTGGCATGGACATATATACACTACCAAGATAGCTAGTGGGAGGCAGCTGCATAGCACAGGGATATCAGCTCGGTGCTTTTTGACCACCTGGAGGGGTGGGATAGGGAGGGAGATGCAGGAGGGAGGAGATCTGGGAACATATGTATATGTATAACTGATTCACTTTGTTATAAAGCAGAAACTAACACACCATTGTAAAGCAGTTATACTCCAATAAAGGTAAAAAAAAAAAAAAGGAACAACAACAGGAATAGGGTAAATAACTAGACATTGGACACTTTTATGGCAGGAAGAAAGAGGGGCTAAACCCTGTTAGAAGATCAAGAAGTCACACATTTCCCATCCTTGGAAGAAGGAAAGCACTACAGGTATGCAGGAAGGCTCCATGGGGTCAAAAATGCAGGGGAGGCCAGACCATAATGTCTTGCTGTTTTCCCTCCCAGACACCCTTGCGATGAAATCCATCTTGACTGAGGTGTGTGTGCATACGGAGGGGAGGGTCCTGAGATAAATTAGCCATGGGGTCAAAGCAAGTCGATTGGCCAAGAAGACAAAGGCCCAGAAGACTGCCCCCTTATAAAGGATTTAAACTTCCCAAAGGCGAGACTTCTGAAACTCTCTTGCTGAGTTCACCAGTGTGTCTTTCCGCATCTACTCTGCTTTTCTAGTAAACACTTTACTTTCTTCTATACCAACTGTCTCCTTGTCAGATTCCTCCTTACAAGGCAAACAAGGACTGGGGATTTAGACTCTAGCTGCTGTCCCTGTGGTCTAGCGGTTAAGATTCCTGGTTTCCACCCAGGTGACCAGGGTTTGATTCCCAGTCAGGGAACTAAGGTCTTGCTTCTAGCCGCTGCTCACTGCAAGCTACCGCTCACTGCTTTGTGTGTCCAAAATCAAAAACACCAAGTATAATCTTCCCTAATATCCCTCTCCTCTGCCTCTCTAGCTTAATTTTATCTTTGCCTCTCTTTCTTCAGACACAGTTGATGGCTATCCCTTCAGGCCTGCTCTCTAGCTCCAAGCTGCTCTGAGACTGGGAACCATCTTCAATCTCTCCTCTCCATCAGCTGCTTCTCCTCAGTCCACACACCCCACAGTCATCCTGATCCTAGAAGGCCCTTTTCCATCAAACATTCCCTACCAGCTCACTGTCAGCCCACTCCTTTCTTCAATTGCTCTCCATCTCTGCCTCTGTAACTTCTAAAACCACCATGATCAGGCTTCCCACCACCAGCCTCACCCAAGGCCATTGAACAGCTCTTATGAAGGTTACCAGGGACTTGCAAAAGGCCAAATCAAAGAGTTTCATTTTAGTTCTTAGCCCAAGAGACAACTATTGCAGAAACTGCTAGTCATTCCAAAATAACAATTCTTTCTTTTAAAACAGAATCCTCCAAACATATTCATTCTCCCTTGCAGCTAGATGTGGCCACTGATCTGTGAGCAGGAGGGAAGAACACAACATCTGGGTTATATCCATAAAATGAAGGGCATGTCTCTACTTCCCATCCCACTTCCTGCTGGCTGGATGTGGGTGTGATGTGACCCACATTTGCCACGTTTGCAATGAGCATAAGACCTATACCCCAGGGGTGTAGAAAAAGAAGGTATAAGGAGCCACAGCTCCAGATGATTTCATGAAGCCCTACCTCCGTGGGTCACCCTTGAGCTCAGAGAGACTAACTGAGTGGCTGAGGATCACAAAGCCAGACTAAAACCCAGGCCCAAGCTTAGTGCTATTCCCAGTACACTCCTTGGTAAAGTACAATCAGTTCTGGGAGGGTGGGCTCCAATAGCCTCTGGTACCACATGCCCACATAACTTCTGTTATCAGGCATCAATTTAGCCACCTAAAGCTCAGCTCTGCAGAGTCTAAAAATATTTCTAGGAGCTCAATGTCTACATACCTTTTTTGGGATTGTCTTTCTCCTCCTGAAGCACTAAAACTTCTCTTTAAAGTGACTGAAACAAGAAAATAAAAATAACTTAACATTTTCCTGTGGCAGATCTTTTATTTATTCACTCATTTGTTTGTTTAAAAAATATCTAACCAATTGTACCTACTGTAAAGACTGTCTTCATTTATTATAGCATCAGCAAAATATAATATTGCATATTACTATTTAATTGACAGGTTTGTTTAAAGGTCTTTTCTCAAAGAAAAGGTGCTAAACAAAGAAACTCCATTGTTAGTAGCTAAAAAGTTCATAAAATATCTGTGTCATAATCATCCTAAATCCTTTACCAAGAAAGCTAGAAGTAACCACATGCAAGTGTAAGGGTCCAACTTTCCTTTATCACTTCCCCACTGACCCTCCCCACCCTTGTTACTGGGGATACATAATATCTTATCATCTAAAAATTCATCTCAAACAGTTAGTAATTAATTGCTTCTAGAATTTCCTACATATGTTTAAATGCACAAATATTTTTACTGCATAATATTCATGTTTTCCCAATCGCAAATCAAGACATTTTATTTATCAGGCAGGAATTTATAGGGAAAACAGAACAGAGTGTTGGAATTTGGGGTTGCCCTAGAAAATCTGGAACATCTATTCTCCATTTTTATGGACCAATTAATTTTCAAAAGGGACAAAGAATGAAGCAAAATCCTTAGAGTTCTACTCTGATCCTTAGGGACATTATTTTAAACCATTTTAAATGAAATTTTCACAGTATAGTCATTGATGAGAGGGGATTATTTAGACTTAATTTATTTCAGAGTATTTCTACCTATCTTATTTAATATTCCATCAATTTACTCTTTTTAAAGAGTTATTCTTTTCTCTCCATTTTCTATTTTAACTGATCTTTTATTTCAGTTTCAGATTTGTTCAGGGAATTGAATCCTATCTTTCTGTGAGGAAGATTCTTTAAATTTTATCTAAATATATCTTTACTTTCTCATACCCCAGTCTGATTTTTTTTTACTGTTTCAAATTAAGAGTAAAGATGAACATATTTACTGAATTTACATAGCTTCTTTTTATAATTCTAAACAATTAAAACATTTATTTTACTTTAGTGTTTTAAGGAAAATATATCCCTTTATATTAATGTAAATAAAATTGTACAAAACTTATTCTACACCAAGACTAATTTCTTCTCCAGGTTTCTGACCTCTAATCAACAGACTCATGAAAGGTCACTTCCATTACTCCTGTGGTTATTTAGTCTGTCTCCAAATAAGTTATCTCCACTCCCCAGTTAGAACCTGCATTTGCTGGAAGAAATAATGAAACTGTTCATTTGACTGGAGGAAATGGAAAACCACAGTGCCCGTTGGCCTTTGGGCTCTGTAAGACTGACAGACACACCTGTCCTAATTAGCATTACACCTGGGAAACAAACTACTCATTTATGTAAGTGTGATGACATCTGCTTGACTCCCAAGTATGATTCCCAGACCTCTACCTGCTGAAATCCCACAAACTGGTAAAAAGAAGGCTTACTGAATGTAGATTCCTTCAAAGGGCTTGAACTGGAGCTGCTTGAGTTATCCAAAGTGTCCAATTCATCATCGAACTCTGAATATATATCTGCACATTAATAAAAAAATAAAGAGCAAATGAACCTTGAAACAGAAAGAAGTCAAGAGTTCATTCTTGTTGTAACCCTTTCACTAGAAATACCTTTCTCAATATGTTCCAAGTTGAAGTTATCATCTGACAAGATTCCAGCACAGGCTCGGTCTTCGTCCTTATCACAGGGGGCCTGGAAGCCCTCAGGCGGCAGGTCTGTGCTTTCTGAAAGCTCACTTTTCAGGCTTCCTGCTCCACTGCTGCTTGCCTTCTCAAAGGATTCCTGAAAGAGAAATTCAGTTGGTAATACCCACGTATTTCCTTTCTTCTGCAGACTTAAAACTCATTAGAATATATATTAAAATGACTAAAATATTATTACAAATATTTGTGCTGAAGTGGCATCCTTAGTTCCACCTATACATATGCTATAGAATTCATTCAGTCCGTAACTACAAAAAGTGGGTCTACAAGCTACCACTGGACAAAAAATAATGGGTGTGGCAAGATGCTGAGTAACAAAGGTCTGTGCAATCTGATGAAAGAAAATGTAGCACTAAGGAATAGAGATGTAGAATAATTCTGGAGGTAGGTGGCCAAGATGGAGGAGTAGAAACACCTTAAGCTCACCTTCTCCTATGGACACACCAAAACAACAAGTATTTACAGAGCAACTATTGAAGAAAAAGACTGGAATCTAACAGAAAATATCTTCTACAACTAAAGATATAAAGAAGGAACCACAACGAGACAGGTAGGAGGGACAGGGACATGGTAAGTCAAGACCCATACCTCTGGGTGGGTGACCCTCAAACGGGAAGATAATTACAATTGCAGAGGTTCTCACCAAAGAGAAATGGGTCTGAGCCCCACATCAGGCTCCCCATCCCGGGGGTCCTGCACCAGGAAGACGAGACCCCAGAACATTTGTTTTTGAAGGCCAGCTGGGTTTACTTTCAGGAGAGCCAGAAGACAGGAGGACACAGAGACTCCACTGTTATATGACACACACAAAAGTTCACACACTCCAGCACCTAGGGAATAAGAAATTACTTGAAAGGAGCCTGGGTCATACCCACCTGCTGATCTTGGAGAGTCTTCCAGAGGAGAAGGAGGCACGTGGAGCTCCCCTGGGGACATGGACATTGACGGTGGCCACTTTGGGGAGCTCGTTCTACCATGTGGACACTGTTGTTGCAAGTGCCACTGTGGAGTCCTCCCTCCAGCTTATCAGCACTAGGACTGGCCCCAGCCCTGCCCACCAGCCTGTAGGAGCCAGTGCTGGGAAGCCTCAGATCAAGCAGATAGTCAGGAGAAGTTATAGCTCCACTCATCAGCAGACCAGTTTCCATAAGCCCCCTGAGCCCACAGCTGCCATGGAAAAAGACCCTGTCCACCAGAGGGCCCAGAAACCAGCCCTATACACCAATGCACAAGCACTAGACCAGGGACCCTCAGGTCTTCCAGCTAGCTACCCTGTGATCTGGTCCCACAAACTAGTGGGCAGATACCAGTACCATGACCACTGCAAACTTTCAGCCTGCCTTGTCAGGACCCAGCCAACCCATCAGCAAGCCTACATCAGCCCTAGGACCTCCTGGGCCTGGGCCCTGCCCACCAATAGACCAAAACCAGTTCTGATAAATCTTGGGCCCCTAAGCCAGTTACCCTGGAATCCAGCCCCACTCACCAGTGGGCCAGCAACAGCTTTGAGAAACCTCAGAATCCACAGCCAGCTGTGTCAGGAATCAGCCCCAAAGCAGGCCAACACTAGACATGGGAACACAGGCTCCACAACACCCACCCCAGGACCCACAGCTCCACCACCAGTGGGCCATCATTAGCTATGTCACCACCAGTGGCTCAGCAGTCAGCTGTGTCATGACCCGGCCCCAACAACCAGCAGCTGACAGGCAACCAACTAGACCAGGGGCCAGCCACACCTACCAGAGCACTCACAGTGGTCAACCTGCCACAAAAGAAGACCCATGCAGCCCACATAGGGGGCAACCCTAGAGCACATAGCTCTGCTGACAGAGGGGAGTGTGCTGCCGGGATGCATAGGATGTTTCCTACAAAAGACTACTTCTCTAAAGTCAGGAAATTTAAGAAACCTACCAAATACATAGAAATAAAAACAGAAAACTAGACAAAATGAGGTGACAGAGGAACATGTTCTCAAAGAAGAAACATGATAAAACCCCAGAAGAAGAACTAAGTGAAGTAGAGAGAGGCAATCTACCCAATAAAGAGTTCAAGGTAATGATTCATGATAAAGATGATCAAAGAAGTGAGGAAAAGATTGAATGAACAGAGTGAGAAGTCAGAAGTTTTAACAAAGAGTTATAAAATATAAAGAAGAACCAAACAGAGATGAAGAATACAATAACTGACATGAAGAAAACACTAAAAGGAATCAACAGTAGATTGGATGATATAGAGGAACAGATCAGTGAGCTGGAAGACAGAGTAGTGGAAATCACTGAAGCTGGAGAGAAAAAAGAAAAAAAGGAATGAGGATAGGTTAAGAGACATTTGAGACAATGTCAAACATGCTAACATTCACATTATAGGGTATTAGGGGTACCAGAAGAAGAAGAGAGAGAAAGGGGCAGAGAATATATTTGAAGAACTCCCTGAACCTGGGAAAGGAAATAGGTATCCAGGTTCAGGAAGCACAGAGAGTCCCCAACAGGATCACCCCAAAGAGGACCACAACAAGTCAATTGTAATTAAAATGGCAAAAATTAGAGATCAAGAAAGAATATTAAAAGCAGCAAAAAAATAGCAAGAAGTTACATACAATGGAACTCTCATAAGACTATCAGTTGACTTTTCAGCAGAAACTGCAGGCCACAAGGGAGTGGCATGATATAGTTAAAATAATGAAAGGGAAAAACTTACAACCAAGAATATTCTACTTGGCAAGGCTCTCATTCAGATTTGATGGAGATGAAGAGTTTTACAGACAAGCAAAAGCTCAAAGAGTTCAGCACCACCAAACCAGCTTTACAAGATATGTTAAAGGTACTTCTCCAAGTGAAAAAGGTCCAACTAAAAACAGAAAAATTATGAAAGGAAAAGTCTCACTGGTAAAAGTAAATATACATGTATGAAGATAGTAGGAAGGTTAAAAGACAAAAGCAGTAAAAGCATTTAGTCAGCAACAAGTAATTAAGAGGTACACAAAACAAAAATGATGTAAAATATGATGTCAAAAACAGAAATCAAGATGGGAGAGAACTTAGATTGCAGGATTGTTAAAATGCAATTTGTTATTTATTTTTTCCTTTTTTAAACATCTTTATTGGAGTATAATTGCTTTACAATGGTGTGTTAGTTTCTGCTTTACAACAAAATGAATCAGTTATAAATATACATATGTTCCCATATCTCTTGCCACTTGCGTCTCCCTCCCTCCCACCCTCCCTATCCCACCCCTCCAGGAGGTCACAAAGCACCGAGCTGATCTCCCTGTGCTATGCGGCTGCTTCCCACTAGCTATCTACCTTATGTTTGGTAGTGTATATATGTCCATGCCACTCTCTCACTTTGTCACAGCTTACCCTTCCCCCTCCCCATATCCTCAAGTCCATTCTCTAGTAGGTCTGTGTCTTTATTCCTGTCTTACCCCTAGGTTCTTCATGACATTTTCCCCTTAAATTCCATATATATGTGTTAGCATACAGTATTTGTGTCTCTCTTTCTGACTTACTTCACTCTGTATGACAGACTCTAGGTCTATTCACCTCATTACAAGTAGCTCAATTTCGTTTTCTTTATGGCTGAGTAATATTCCATTGTATATATGTGCCACATCTTCTTTATCCATTCATTTGATGATGGACACTAAGGTTGGTTCCAACTCTGGGTTATTGTAAATAGATCTGCAATGAACATTTTGGTACATGACTCTATGTGAATTATGGTTTTCTCAGGGTATATATATGCCCAGTAGTGGGATTGCTGGGTCATATGGTAGTTCTATTTGTAGTTTTTTAAGGAACCTCCATACTGTTCTCCACAGTGGCTGTATCAATTTACATTCCCACCAACAGTGCAAAAGCATTCCTTTTCTCCACACCCTCTCCAGCATTTATTATTTGTAGATTTTTTGATGATGGCCATTCTGACTGGTGTGAGATGATATCTCATTGTAGTTTTGATTTGCATTTCTCTAATGATGAGGGATGTTGAGCATTCTTTCATGTGTTTCTTGGCAGTCTGTATATCTTCTTTGGAGAAATGTCTATTTAGGTCTTCTGCCCATTTTTGGATTCGGTTGTTTGTTTTTTTGTTATTAAGCTGCATGAGCTGCTTATAAATTTATGAGTTTAATCCTTTGTCAGTTGCTTCATTTGCAAATATTTTCTCCCATTCTGAGGGTTGTCTTTTGGTCTTGTTTATGGTCTCCTTTGCTATGCAAAAGCTTTGAAGCTTCATTAGGTCCCATTTGTTTATTTTTGTTTTTATTTCCATTTCCTAGGAGGTGGGTCAAAAAGGACCTTGCTGTGATTTATGTCATAGAGTGTCCTGCCTATGTTTTCCTTTAAGAGTTTGATAGTTTCTGGCCTTACATTTAGGTCTTTAATCCATCTTGAGCTAATTTTTATGTATGGTGTTAGGGAGTGATCTAATCTCATACTTTTACATGTAGCTGTCCAGTTTTCCCAGCACCACTTATTGAAGAGGCTGTCCTTTCTCCATTGTACATTCCTTCCTCCTTTATCAAAGATAAGGTGACCATATGTGTGTGGGTTTATCTCTGGGCTTTCTATCCTGTTCCATTGATCTATCTTTCTGTTTTTGTGCCAGTACCATACTGTCTTGATTACTGTAGCTTTGTAGTATAGTCTGAAGTCAGGGAGCCTGATTCCTCCAGCTCCACTTTTCTTTCACAAGATGGCTTTGGCTATTCGGGGTCTTTTGTGTTTCCATACAAATTGTGAAATTTTTTGTTCTAGTTCTGTGAAAAATGCCAGTGGTAGTTTGATAGGGATTGCATTGAATCTGTAGATTGCTTTGGGTAGTAGAGTCATTTTGACAATGTTGATTCTTCCCATCCAAGAACATGGCATATCTCTCCATCTATTTGTATCATCTTTAATTTCCTTCATCAGTGTCTTATAATTTTCTGCATACAGGTCTTTTGTCTCCTTACGTAGGTTTATTCCTAGATATTTTATTCTTTTTGTTGCAATGGTAAATGGGAGTGTTTTCTTGATTTCACTTTCAGAATTTTCATCATTAGTGTATAGGAATGTCAGAGATTTCTGTGCATTAATTTTGTATCCTGCTACCTTACCAAATTCATTGATTAGCTCTAGTAGTTTTCTGGTAGCATCGTTCGGATTCTCTATGTATAGTATCATGTCATCTGCAAATAGTGACCACTTTACTTCCTTTTGTCTGATTTGGATTCCTTTCATTTCCTTTTCTTCTCTGATTGCTGTGGCTAAAACTTCCAAAACTATGTTGAATAAGAGTGGTGAGAGTGGGCAACCTTATCTTTTTCCTGATCTTAGTGGAAATACTTTCATTTTTTCACCATTGAGGATGATGTTGGCTGTGGGTTAGTCATATATAGCCTTTATTATGTTGAGGAAAGTTCCCTCTATGCCTACTTTATGCAGGGTTTTTATCATAAATGGGTGTTGAATTTTGTCCAAAGCTTTCTCTGCATCTATTGATATGACCATATGGTTTTTCTCCTTCAATTTGTTAATATGGTGTATCACATTGATTGATTTGTGTATATTGAAGAATCCTTGCATTCCTGGAATAAACCACACTTGATCATGGTGTATGATCCGTTTAATCTGCTGTTGGATTCTGTTTGCTAGTATTTTGTTGAGCATTCATACATCTATGTTCATCAGTGATATTGGCCAGTAGTTTTCTTTGTTTGTGACATCTTTGTCTGGTTTTGGTATCAGGGTGGTGGTGGACTCATAGAATGAGTTTGGGAGTGTTCCTCCCTCTGCTATATTTTGGAAGAGTTTGAGAAGGATAGGTGTTACCTCTTCTCTAAATGTTTGATAGAATTCGCCTGTTAAGCCATCTGGTCCTGGGCTCTTGTTTGTTGGAAGATTTTTAATCACAGTTTCAATTTCAGTGCTTGTGATTGGTCTGTTCATATTTTCTATTTCATCCTGATTCAGTCTTGGCAGGTTGTGCCTTTCTAAGAATTTGTCCATTTCTTCCAGGTTGTCCATTTTATTGGCATAGAGTTGCTTGTAGTAATCTCTCATCATCTTTTGTATTTGTGCAGTGTCAGTTGTTACTTCTCCTTTTTCATTTCTAATTCTATTGATTTGAGTCTTCTCCCTTTTTTTCTTGATGAGACTGGCTAATGGTTTATCAATTGTGTTTATCTTCTCAAAGAACCAGCTTTTAGTTTTATTTCTCTTTGCTATTGTTTTCTTCATTTCGTTTTCATTTATTTCTGATCTAATTTTTATGATTTCTTTCCTTCTGTTAACATTGGGGTTTTTTTGTTCTTCTTTCTCTAATTGCTTTCGGAGCAAGGTTAGGTTGTTTATTCGAGATGTTACCTGTTTCTTAAGGTAGGATTGTATTTCTATAAACTTCCTTCTTAGAATTGCTTTTGCTGCATCTCATAGATTTTGGGTCATCGTGTTTCCATTGCCATTTGTTTCTAGGTATTTTTTGATTTCCTCTTTGATTTCTTCAGTGATCACTTCATTATAAAGTAGTGTATTGTTGAGCCTCCATGTGTTTGTATTTTTTACAGATTTTTTCCTGTAATTGGTATCTAGTCTCATAGCATTGTGGTCGGAAAAGATACTTGATAGAATTTCAATTTTGTTAAATTTACCAAGGCTTGATTTGAGACCTAAGATATGATCTATCCTGGAGAATGTTCCATTAGCAGTAGAGAAAATTGTGTATTCTGTTGTTTTTGGATGGAATGTCCTATAAATATCAATTAAGTCCTTCTTGTTTAATGTATCATTTAAAGCTTCGCTTTCCTTATTTATTTTCATTTTTGATGATGTGTCCATTGGTGAAAGTGGAGTGTTAAAGTCCCATTCTATGAATGTGTTACTGTCTATTTCCCCTTTTATGGCTGTTAGTATTTGCCTTATGTATTGAGGTGCTTCTATGTTGGGTGCATAAATACTTACAATTGTTACATCTTCTTCTTGGATAGATCCCTTGATCATTATGTAGTGTCCTTCTTTGTCTCTTCTAATAGTCTTTATTTTAAAGTCTGTGTTAAAGTCTATTTGATATGAGACTTGCTACTCCAGCTTTCTTTTGGTTTCCATTTGCATGGAATATCTTTTTCCATCCCCTTTTAGTCTGTATGTGTCTCTAGGTCTGAAGTGTGTCTCTTGTTTTTGTATGGTGGGTCTTGTTTTTGTATCCATTCAGCCAATCTGTGTCTTTTGGTGGGAGCATTTAGTCCATTTACATTTAAGGTAATTATCGATATGTATGTTCCTATTCCCATTTCCTTAATTGTTTTGGGTTCGTTATTGCAAGTCTTTTCCTTCTGTTGTGTTTCTTGCCTAGAGAAGTTCCTTTAGCAGTTGTTGTAGAGCTGGTTTGGTGGTGCTGAACTCTCTCAGCTTTTGCTTGTCTGTAAAGCTTTTAATTTCTTCATCAACTCTGAATGAGTTCCTTGCTGGGTAGAGTAATCTTGGTTGCACGTTTTTCTCCTTCATCACTTTAAATATGTCCTGCCAGTCCCTTCTGGTTTGCAGAGTTTCTGCTGAAAGGTCAGCTGTTAACCTTATGGAGATTCCCTTGTGTGTTATTTTTCCCTTGCTGCTTTTAATATGTTTTCTTTGTATTTAATTTTTGACAGTTTGATTAATATGTGTCCTGGCGTATTTCTACTTTGATTTATCCTATATGGGACTCTCTGTGCTTCCTGGAGTTGATTAACTATTTCCTTTCCCATATTAGGGAAGTTTTCAACTACAATCTCTTCAAATATTTTCTCAGTCCCTTTCTTTTCCTCTTCTTCTTCTGGAACCCCTATAATACGAATGTTGGTGCGTTTAATGTTGTCCCAGAGGTCTCTGAGACTGTCCTCAGTTCTTTTTATTCTTTTCTCTTTATTCTGCTCTGCAGTAGTTATTTCCACTATTTTATCTTCCAGGTCACTTATCCATTCTTCTGCCTCAGTTATTCTGCTATTGATCCCATCTGGAGTATTTTTCATTTCATTTATTGTGTTGTTCATCATTGTTTGTTTCATTTTTAGTTCTTCTAGGTCCTTGTTAAATGTTTCTTGCATTTTGTCTATTCTATTTCCAAGATTTTGGATCATCTTTATTATCATTACTCTGAATTCTTTTTTAGGTAGACTGCCTATTTCCTCTTCATGTGTTAGGTCTGGTGGGTTTTTATCTTGCTCCTTCATCTGCTGTGTGTGTTTCTGTCTTCTCATTTTTCTTATCTTACTGTTTGGGGTCTCCTTTTTGCAGGCTGCAGGTTCGTAGTTCCCATTATTTTTGGTGTCTGTCCCCAGTGGCTAAGGTTGGTTCAGTGGGTTCTGTAGGCTTCCTGGTGGAGGGAACTAGTGCCTGTGTTCTGGTGGATGAGGCTGGATCTTGTCTTTCTGGTGGGCAGGTCCATGTCTGGTGGTGTGTTTTGGGGTGTCTGTCGACTTATTATGATTTTGGGCAGCCTCTCCGCTAATGGGTGGGTTTGTGTTCCTGTCTTGCTAGTTGTTTGGCATAGGATGTCCATCACTGTAGCTTGCTGGTCGTTAAGTGAAGCTGGGTGCTGGTGTTGAGATAGAGATCTTTGGGAGATTTTCGCCATTTGATATTATGTGCAGCTGGGAGGTCTCTTGTGGACCAGTGTCCTGATGTTGGCTCTCCCACCTCAGAGGCACAGCAGTAACTCCTGGCTACAGCACCAACAGCCTTTCATCCACGTGGCTCAGAAGAAAAGGGATTTAAAAGTAGAAAGAAAGAATTAGTAGAAGTAGAAAGAAAGAAAAAAAGAAAGGAGTGAGGGAGGGAGGGAGGGAGAGAAGAAGGAAGGAAGAAAGGAGGGAAGGAAGAAAAAAGAAAGAAGATAAAGTAAAATAAAATAAAGTAAGATAAAATATAAAAAGTTATTAAAATAAAAAAAATAATTATTAGGAGGAAAAAAACACAAAAAAACAGATAGATAGAACCCTGGGACAAATGGTGGACGCAAAGCTATACAGACAAAATGTCACACAGAAGCATACACATATACATTCACAAAAAGCGGAAAAGGGGAAAAATCATAAATCTTGCTCTCAAAGTCCACCACCTCAATTTGGGATGATTGTTTTCTAAAGGAGGGAAGGAAGGTAAGAAGAAATGGAGATAACATAAAATAAAGTTATTAAAATAAAAAATTATTATTAAGGAAAAAAAACCAAAACGGGTAGATAGAACCCTCGGACAAATGGTGGAAGCAAAGCTATACAGACAGAATCTCACACAGAAGCATAGACATTCACAAAACGAGGAAAAATAATAAATCTTGCCCTCCAAGTCCACCTCCTTAATTTGGGATGATTCGTTGTCTATTAATGTATTCCACAGATGCAGGGTACATCAAGTTGATTGTGGAGCTTTATTCCGCTGCTTCTGAGGCTGCTGGGAGAGACTGCCCTTCCTCTTCTTTGTTCTCACAGCTCCCAGGGTCTCAGCTTTGGATTTGGCCCCACCTCTGCGTGTAGGTTGCTGGAGGGCGTCTGTTCTTCGCTCAGACAGGATGGGGTTAAAGGAGCCGCTGATTTTGGGGGACTCTGGCTCACTCAGGCCGGGGGGAGGGAGGGTCACGGAGTGCAGGGCGAGCCTGCGGCGGCAGAGGCCAGCATGATGTTGCACCAGCCTGAGGCGTGCTGTGCGTTCTTCCGGGGGAGTTGTCCCTGTATCACGGGACCCTGGCAGTGGTGGGCTGCACAGGCTCCCTGGAAGGGGGTGTGGTTAGTGACCTGTGCTCGCACAGAGGCTTCTTGGTGGCAGCGGCAGCAGTCTTAGTGTCTCATGTCTGTCTCTGGGGTCTGCACTTTTAGCTGCGGCTCGCACCTGTCTCTGGAGCTCCTTTAAGCAGTGCTCTTAATCCCCTCTCCTGGTGCACCAGGAAATAAAGAGGGAAGAAAAAGTCTCTTGCCTCTTCAGCAGGTCCAGACGTTTCCCTGGACTCCCTCCCGGCTAGCTGTGGTGCACTAACCCCCTGCAGGCTATGTTCACGCTGCCAACCCCACTCCTCTCCCTGTGCTCCGACCGAAGCCCGAGCCTCAGCTCCCAGCCCCGCCCACCCCGGCATGTGAGCAGACAAGCCTCTCGGGCTGGTGAGTGCCAGTCAGCACCAATCCTCTGTGTGGGAATCTCTCCGCTTTGCCCTCTGCACTCCTGTTGCTGTGCTCTCCTCTGCAGCTCTGAACGTTTCCCCCTCCACCACCCACAGTCTCTGCCAGTGAAGGGGCTTCTTAGTGTGTGGAAACCTTTCCTCCTTCACAGCTCCCTCCCACTGGTGCAGGTCCCATCCCTATCCTTTTTTCTCTGTTTATTCTTTTTTCTTTTGCCCTACCCAGGTACGTGGGGACTTTCTTGCCTTTTGGGAGGTCTGAGGTCTTCTGCCAGCATTCAGTAGGTGTTCTGTAGGAGTTTTTCCATGTGTAGATGTATTTCTGGTGTATCTGTGGGTAGGAAGGTGATCTCCACGTCTTACTCTTCTGCCATCTTCCCAGAAGTCCTCCTGCAATTTAAATTGAGATCAGCAACTTAAAATTTAAAAATGTATATCTGTGTGTTTATATATGTGCATATAGCTATATATAAACCTCATGGTAATAACAAAACAAGAATCTATGGTAGACACAGAGAAAAAAGAGAAAAGAATCCCAACATAACACTAAAGATAGTCCTCAAGCCACAGGTGAAGAGAACAAAAGAAGAAAGAACACAAAAATAACTACAACAACCACAAAACAATTAACAAAACGGCAATAAGTACATACCTATCAATAATTACTTTAAATGTACATGAACTAAATGCTCTAATCAAAAGACACAGAGTGGCTGAATGGATAAAAAAGCAAGATCCACATATATGCTTCCTACAAGACACTCATTTCAAATCAAAAGGCACACACAGACTGAAAGTGAGGGGATGGAAAAGGTATTCCATGCAAGTGGAAATGAAAAGAAACCTGGAGTAGCAATAACTAGACAAAATAGCCTTTAAAACAAAGACTGTAAAAAGACTGAAGAATTTTACAATGATCGAGGGCCAAGAAGAAGATATAACAATTTAAAATATATAAGCACCCAACATAAATACCTAAATACATAGAGCAAATATTAACAAACATAATTAGAGAGATTGACAGTAGCACAATAATAGCAGAGGACTTTAACACTCAACTTACGTCAATGGAGAGATCATCCAGACAGAAAATCAATAAGGAAACATTGGTCTTAAATGACACACTAGACCAAATAGACTTAATAGATATACATAAAACACTCCATCGAAAAGCAGAAGAATACACATTCCTTTCAAGTATACATGGAACATTCTCCAGGATAGATCACATGTTAGGTGACAAAATAAGTCTCAGTAAATTTAAGAAAAATGAAATCATATCAAGCGTATTTTCTGACCATAATGTTATGAGACTAGAATCATCTACAAGAAAAAAACGGCAAAATACACAAACACATGAAAGCTAAACAATATGCTACTAAACAACAAATGGATTACTGAAGAAATCAAAGAGGAAATAAAAAAATACTTGTAGACAAACAAGAATGAAACACAACAGTCCAAAATCTATGGGATGCAGCAAAAGCACTTCAAAGATTGAAATTTATAGCAATACAAGCCTACCTTAAGAAACAAGAAAAAATTGAAAAAAATCCACCCAAAACCAAAACCTAACAAACAACCTTCCCCCAAAAAAACCAACAAAAAACCCAACTTAACCTTACACCTAACGGAATTTGAAAAAGAAGAATGAAGAAAACCCAAAGTTAGCAGAAGGAAAGAAAACATAAAGATCAGAGGAGAAATAAATGAAATAGAGATAAAAAAAAAAACCACCCCATGACAATACAAGAAAAAAAAGATCAGTGAATCTAAGAGCAATTGTCTTGAAAATATAAACAAAATTGATAAACCTTTAGCCAGATTCACTATGAAAAAAATGAGAAAAAGACAGAGGGTTCAAATCAATATAATCAGAAATGAAAAATGAGAGGTTACAAACACCACAGAAATACAAAGAATCATGAGAGAGTTCTATAAATGATTGTATGCCAATAAAATGGACAAACAAGAAGTAATGGAAAAATTCCAAGAATTGTAGAATCTCCCAAGACTGAACCCGGAAAAAATAGAAAACATGAACAGACAAATTACCAGTAATGAAATTAAAATAGTAATAAAAAATCCAACAAACTAAAGTCCAGGACCAGGTCCTTCACAGGTAAACTCTACCAAACATTTAGAAAAGAGTTAGCACCTATCCTTCACAAACTATTCCAAAAAGTTTCAGAGAGAGGAACACTTCTGAACACATTCTAAAAGGCCAATATCACACTATACCAAAGCCAGACCAAGATATAATAAAAAAGACAACTGACCAATATCACTGATGTACATAAATGCAAAATTCTCAAGAAAATATTAGTAATCCATATTCAACAATATATTAAAAGGATCGTACATCTTCATCAAGTGGGATTTATCTCAGGGATGCAAGAATTGTTCAAATCCACAAATCAATCACTGTGAAACACCACATTAACAAAGTGAGGAACTCACCAAGAAGGAAAGAGAGAGGACCCAAAGAAAGATAATAAGAAAATGAAAGAAGAGAAATAACAACCAATACCGTAGAAATACCCACAAAATAAAAGAGAATACTATGAACAATTATATGTTAACAAATTGGACAACCTAGAAGAAATGGAAAAGTTTCTAGAAACATACAGCCTGCCAAAACTGAATCAAAAGGAAATAGATAATTGAACAGACCAATCACTAGAAGTGAAATAGAATCTGTAATAATAATTTAAAAAACCCCAACCTCCCTGCAAACAAAAGTCCAGGACAAGATGGCTCCACTGGGGAATTCTATAAACATACAAAGAAGAATATATACCAATCCTTCTTAAACTCTTCCAAAAGACTGAAAAGAAGGGAACACTCCTGCAGTCATTCTATAAAGCCACCATAACCCTGATACTAAAACCAGACAAAGACACTACCGAAAAGAAAATTATAGGCCAATATCTTTGATGGATATCGATGCAAAAGTCCTCAACAAAATATTAGTAAACCAAATCCAACAACATATAAAAATCCTTTTTCATATACCATGATCAAGCTGGATTCATCCCAGGGTCACAAGGATGGTGCCACATATGTAAATCAATCAATGTGATACACCATTATCAACAGAAGAAAAGACAAAAACCACATGATCATTTCAATAGATGCAGAAAAAGCATCTGATAAAATGCAACATCCTTTCATGAAAAACACTCTCACCAAAGTGGGTATAGAGCATAATTCAGAATAATAAATGCTATTTATGACAAAAATACAGCCAACATAATACTCAGTGGTGAAAAGTTGAAAGCCTTCCCACTAGATTCAAGGAACAAGACAAGGATACCCACTCTCATGACTTCTATTCAACATAGTATCAAATTTCTGAGCCACAGCAGTCAGACAAGACAAGGAAATTAAAGGTATCCAAATTGGAAGGGAAGAGGTGAAATTGTCATTATATGCAGATGATATGATGCATATACACATATAGAAAACCCTAAAGACTCCACACAAAAATTACTAGAACTGATCTATGGGTTCAGCAAGGTAGCAGGATACAAGATTAACATACAGAAATTGGTTGCATTTCTTTTCACTAACAATGAAATGTCAGAAGAAGAAAGTTAAAAAAGAAACCCTTTTAAAATTGCACCAAACAAACAAAATAGTACTTAGGCATAAGCCTGACCAAGGAGGTGAAAGACTTATATCCCAAAAACTATAAAATATTTTTAAAGGAAATTGAAGATGATTAGAAGAAATAGAAAGATATCCCATGATCCTGGAATGAAAGAATTAATATTATTAAAATGGCCATACTATCCAAAGCAATCTACAGGTTTAATACAATCCCTATCAAATTACCCATGACATTTTTCAATGAACTAGAACAAATAACCCTAAAATTTATGTGGAACCACAAAAAGACCCAGAATTGCCAAAGTAATCCTGAGGAAAAAAGAAGAGAGCTAGAGGTATAACCTCACAGACTTCAGACAATACTACAAAGCTACAACAATCAAAACTGCATGGTATTGGCATAAAAAGAGACATATAGATCACTGCAATAGAAGAGAGAGCTCAGAAATAAACCCACACACCTACGGTCAATTAATCTTTGACAAAGGAGGCAAGAAAATACAATGGAGAAAAGACAGTCTCTTCATGAAGTGGTGGTGGGAAAGCTGAATAGCTGCATGTAAATAAATGAACTTAGAACACATCCTCAAACCATTCACAAAAATAAACTCAAAATGGCTTAAAGGATTAATTATAAGACATGACACCATAAAACTCCCAGAAGAGAACATAGGCAGAATACTCTTTGACATAAATTGTAGCAATATTTTTTTGGATCTGTCTCCTAAGGCAAAAGAAATACAAGCAAAAATAAACAAATGAGACCTAATCAAAGGAAACAAAACAATAAGACAACCTACAGACTGGGAAAATATTTGCAAGTGATGTGACCGACAAGGGAATAATCTCCAAAATATACAAATATACAGCTCATACAACTCAATATCCAAAAAACAAAAACCCCAATCAAAAAAGGACAGAAGACCTAAATTGGCATTTCTCCAAAAACGGCATAGAAATGGCCAAAAGGCACATGAGAAGATGTTCAATATTGCTAATTAGTAGAGAAATGCAAATCAAAACTACAATGAGATATCACTTCACACCAGTCTGAATGGTCATCATCAAAAAGTCTATAAATAATAAGTGCTGGAGAAGGTGTGAAGAAAAGGGAATTCTCCTACACTGTTGGTAGGAATGTAACTTTGTGCAGCTACTATAGGGAATAGTATGGATGTTCCTCAAAACACTAAAAATAGAGTTGCCATATGATCCAGCAATCCCACTCCTGGGCATATATTCAAAGAAAACTCTAATTTGAAAAGATACATGCACCCCAATGTTCATAGCAGCACTATTTACAATAGCCAAGACATGGAAGCAACCTAAATGTCCATCACTAGATGAATGGTTAAAGAAGATGTGGTATATATGTATACCATGAAATATTACCCAGACATAAAAAAGAATAAAATAATGTAATTTGCAGCAATGTGAATGAGCCTATAGATTATCATACTAAGTGAAGTCAGAGAAAGACAAATATCACATGATATCACTTATATGTGGAATCTAAAAAAAATGACACAAATGAACTTATTTACAAAACAGAAACTGACTCACAGACACAGAAAACAAACTTATGGTTACCAAAGGGGAAAGGAGGAGTGATAAGTTAGGAGTTTGGGATTAACAAATACACACTATTATATATAAAGTAGAAAAACAACCAGGACCTACTCTATGGAACAGGGAACTATATTCAATATCTTGTAATAACCTATAATGGAATAGAATCTGATAAAGAATAACATATATATACAAAAACTGAATCACCCTGCTGTACACCAGAAACTATCACAACACTGTAAATCAACTCTACTTAAAAAAAAAGAAATTGAAGAATAAAAATCATATGATCATATTAATAGATGCAGAAAAAGGTTTTGACAAAATTCAACATCCACTTACAATTAAAAACTCTCCACAAACTGGGTATAGAAGGAACATACCTCATCATAATAAAGCCCATATATGATAAACCCACAGCTAACAGTCTACTAAAAAGTGAAGAGCTAAAAGCATTTCCTCTAAGATCAGGAACAAGACAAGGATGCCCATTCTTGCCACTTTTTTTCAACATAATATTGGAAGTCCTAGCCGTAGCAATCAGACAAGAAAAAGAAGCAAATGGAATCCAAATTGAAAAGAAAGAAGTAAAATTGTCACTATTTGCAGATGACGTGGTACTAAACATAGAAAATCTTAAAGGCAGCACCAAAAACTACTATAACTCATCAATGAATTCAGTAATGTTTCAGGATACAAAATTAATATACAGAAATCTGTTACATTTCTACACATTAAGAACAAACTATCAGAAAGAGAAGTTAGGAAAACAATCCCATTTACCATCCATCAAAAAAAAAACCTAATTAAGGAGGTTAAAACTCCTTAATTGGAGTTGGAAAACTGGGCAACTTTAAGACATTAAAGCATTGGAAAACGCTAAGACACTGATGAAAAAAACTGAAGAGGACAAAAAAGATGACAAGTGATACTGTGTCCATGGATTGGAAGAATTAACATTGTAAAAATGATCATACTACCTAAGGCAATGTACAGATTCAATGCAATCCCTATCAAAATTTCAGTGGTATTTTTCATAGAAGTAGAAAAAAAATTCTAAAGTGTGTATGGAAACACAAAAGATCTTAAATAGCCAAAGCAATCTTGAGAAAAGCCTCAGAGCTGAAGGTATCATGCTCCCTTCAGACTACATTACAAAGCTACAGTCATCAATACAGTATGGTACTGGCACAAAAACGGATACATAGATCAATAGGTTAGAATAGAGAGCCTGGAATAAACCTATGCACTTCTGGTCTATTAATCTATGACAAAGAAGGCGAGAATATACAATGGGGAAAAGACAGTCTCTTCAATAAGTGGTGCTAGGAATACTGGACAGCTACATGTAAAAGAATGAAATTAAAACATTTTCTCACAGCATATAGGAAAATAACCTCAAAATGGATTAAAGACCTAAATGTAAGACTGGAATCAATAAAACTCCTAGAAGAAAACATAAGCAGAATACTATAAAGAAGATGTGGTACATATATATGCAGTAGAATACCACTCAGCCATAAAAAAAGAATGAAATTTTGCTGTTTGCAACCAAATGGATGGACCTGGAGGGTATTATGCTTAGTGAAATAAGTCAGACAGAGAAAAACAAATACTGTATGATATCATTTGTATGTGGAATCTCAAAAAAATAAAACAAACAAATGAATATAATAAAACAAATAGACTCATATATATAGAGAACAAACTAGTGGTTTCCAGTGGGGAGATGGAAGGAGGAGGGGCAAGATAAGGGTAGGGAATTAGGAGACAAAAATTATTAGGTATAAAATAAATAAGATACAAGGATGCTATGTACAGCACTAGGAATATAGCTACTATTTTATAAAAACTTTGAATGGAGTATAAATGGAAAAATTATGAACTACTATGTTATATACCTGAAAGTAATATAATATTGTAAATCAACTATACCTCAATTAAAAAAAACATGAAAAGTGAAATAAAAGGTATGACTGTAATAAAAACATAAAAAATGAAATAAAAGTTTTAAAAATCCACCAAAATTATATTGATTGAATCTTGAACTTCCGGATTCCAAGCATGGCAAGATAAACCACCAAATAGTATTGCTTTCCTTCTAAAAAAAAAAAAAGGTTGCTGGAAATGCTGTTATTCCAGAAATCAAAACTGGCTCTTCTTGGAGACTAATTTTTTTTTTTTTTAATTAATTTATTTATTTTTGGCTGTGTTGGGTCTTCATTTCTGTGTGAGGGTTTTCTCTAGTTGCGGTGAGTGGGGGCCACTCTTCATCGTGGTGTGTGGGGGAGACTAATTCTTATATAATTTTCCCAGCTGAGGCAGATCCTGGAAAGGAATTTAGTGACCAGGTATCCTGATCAAGGATGGGCTTTGTAACCCTATTGTGCTGGGCCCATCCTCAGGAGGGTTAAAAAAGAATATTTATGGGTTGAAAGGCCCCTTACTAAATCCCTGCTTTCAGGGAACCCAGAGCGTGAGTAAAGGATAAGTCATGGGTCATGATACAACAAAGGCAGAGAGAAAATAAAACAAGGGCTTCACAGGCACCATCACATGCACTTGCGGAAGTCTGTGGCTTTGGCATCGCTTTTTCAATTATACTCAGAAATAAACTTAAATATCAAAATAATTTAAAGGTTAATGTCATGAAAAATAAAAGTACATATTCTGATTTGTACCATGGCAAAATTATTACCACCAAAAACAGTAATGAAATCAATTACACAGACTAATAAGAAAAAAATTTTAAGGTAAATATTATTTCCTTCTTTAAACTGACACAATATTTTCATCCATATTTCCAAGATTGCTGAATAAATTGAATATAAGCAGTCATTGCTACTTATACAAAGATCATATTACAAACTTAAAGAATTTCTAAGATATCTTTTTGATACCTCTGGTTTTGTAATATACAATAAATTATGGGTTAGTTCTTTGGAACATCAATTATATTGACTTAATTTTCTATAAGATGAAAATGGATGCAAATATGTATCTCTATAGTAGTAAATATCATGTAATATTTTTCTAACTTAAGATGACTTTTCCTCAACACAAGCAAGAACAGCCTCAGAGAGTCCATCAGAATGCATCCTGAAGAGACTGAAAGATTTCCACTTACTTGAGAGAGAAGAGCCGGCTCGTGCTGACACATGACTGTGTTCCGGTTGGCTTCCATAAAATACCTCTGTGTGCGTCTCCGTTCCCGTTCCAGCTTCTTCTCCAAGGTCAGCTGGGATGCGGATAAATTATCTACATACTTCATCATGACATCTGATATCATGGAGCTGACTTCTACAATATCTGGGCGGGTTTCTGCATCAGGAGTGAGGCATCTAAGGGAAGATAACCTAATTACAGCCCTCTAGTCAAAATCGGGACCAGGCCACGGGGTGTGAAGGGCCAAGTTTAAATTCTGCTGTGTGTCCCCCATGATGTTTGCACCCAAGAGAACCCGGGCAAGGTGGACATCAAGCATAGCTTTGCATCGAAGACCTCTCAAAAGGCATTTGGAAAGTTTGGGGAGGAGAGGGAGCAGCACTGTTCTCTTTGCAGCTAGGCTGGTGGGCAAGGGTTACAGGCTGCATAGGAAGCTGCTCCCAGTCTCAGGATGGGCAGGTGGGGTCTGCGTCTCCTTGTGTAAGTGGTTATTTTCTAAAACCACTCCAACTCATTGGCCAGTTAAACAAAGAATGATCCCAATAATATAGGCCCTGATGATCACACCTGATGCACCAAAAGGAAGGCAGGATTCTTGGGGGGTGGGCAGATAACAACTTTCTGGCCTTTTCCAGCTGTATAGGGGCAATGTCAACAACTTTGATTAGTGAGAGTCTTACAAAACATGATGTCATAAAAATAAAATTCAACCCAGTTACTTAGAGGTTTAAGGTGTGCTTCATAATTTTTAACAGTAGATAATTTGACACATCACATGCTAAAAATTTTCTCGGGGCTTCCCTGGTGGCGCAGTGGTTGAGAGTCCACCTGCCAATGCAGGGGACACGGGTTCGTGCCCCGGTCCGGGAAGATCCCACATGCCGCAGAGCGGCTAGGCCCATGAGCCATGGCCGCTGAGCCTGTGCTCCGCTACGGGAGAGGCCACAACAGTGAGAGGCCTGCGTACTGCGAAAAAACAAAAATTCTCGAATTTTGGCAGTAGGAAATATCAATCAGCCTGCTAAAGGGAGCGTTGTTTCTGTCACAGCTAAACACTAAGAGAAGGCTATTCTAGACGCTTGTGTGACCAATTATCAAGATCACTGGTTAGCATAATTTAAAACATTCTGGTCCTCACTACAATATTTGTCTATCTTTTTAAATTCAAAAGCTCTAATTTCAATGAAGTTATGTGTACTTCTCAATAAAATTTAACTTATTTGGACTTTGACTAAAATATCTAATTTTCACATCTTGTATTTGATTTAGCAACCCAAAGTTAATACAACTTTCAACTATACTAATGTCTCCAGGCAAGATTCAAGAATTATTACTCATAATTACTATTAATAACAGAAGTGAAAATAACACTCTAACTTGTTATTTTTCTAATTATTCGTCCTTGAGTTTTCTTTGCATTTATTTATTTATTTTATTTTTCTTTTATTCTAAATTGTAGATGATTTACAATGTTAGAGTAGTTTCAGGTATACAACATAGTGATTGAATATTTTTATAGATTGTATTCCATTTAAAGTTATTATAAAATATTGGCTATAGTCCCTGTGCTGTACAATATATCCTTATATCTATTTCATATCTAGTAGTGTACCTCTTAATCCCCTTCCCTTATCTTGCCTCTCCCCCAACCCCTCTACCCACTGGTTTGTTCACTGTATCTATGAGTCTGTCCTATTTTGTTATATTCATTCGTTTGTTTTACTTTTTAGATTAATATATGTGATAAGATACAGTATTTTTCTTTCTCTGTCTGACTTAGTTCAACTAGCATGATACCCTCTAAGTCCATCCATGTAGTTGCAAGTGGCAAAATTTCGTTCTTTTATATGGCTGAGATAATTCCTATGTATTTTATTCTTTGTGAAGCAACCATAAATGGCATTATTTTCTTACATTCTCTTTCTGAGAATTCATTATTATATGTTGTTTAAAAATCAACAGATTTCCATATAATAATGTTGTATCCTGATTTACTGAATCACTTAGTAGTTCTAATAGTTTTTTGGTGGAGAACTTAGGGTTTTATATATATAGTATCATGTCATCTGCAAATAGTGAAAATTTTACTTTTTCCCTTCCAATTTGGATGCCTTTCATTTCTTTTTCTTGTCTGACTGCTGTGCCTAGGAATTCCAGTACAATGTTACATAGAAATAGTGAGAGTGGGCATCCTTGTACCTGATTTTAGAGACAATCTAATGATAACCCTGCTGGTATCCTAGGTGGTAGGGCTAGGGTTTTTGTTTTGCTTTTTCTTTTCAGTACGTTAAATATATCATACCACTCACTGTGGCCTGCAATGTTTCTGCAGAAAAATCAGCTGAAAGCCTTATGGAAGTTCCCTGTTACTGACTGTTTTTCTCTTGCTGCCTTTATTTTATTTTTTTTCTTTTTATTCTTTTTTTCTTTATTGGAGTATAATTGCCTTACAATGGTGTGTTAGTTTCTGCTTTATAACAAAGTGAATCAGCTTTACATATATATATATATATATATATATATATATATATATATATATATACTTATATCCCCATATCTCCTCCCTCTTGCATCTCCTTCCCAACACCCTCCATAACCCACCCCTCTAGGTGGTCACAAAGAACCGAGCTGAATTCCCTGTGCTATATGGCTGCTTCCCAGTAGCTATCTATTTTACATTTGGTAGGGTATCTATGTCCATGTCACTCTCTCACTTCATCCCAGCTTACAATTCCCCTTCCCCGTGTCCTCAAGTCCATTCTCTACGTCTGTGTCTTTATTCCTGTCCTGTGCCTAGGTTCTTCAAAACCATTTTTCTTTTAGATTCCATACATATGTGTTAGTATATGGTATTTGCTCTTCTCTTTCTAATGTACTCCACTCTGTATGACATACTCTAGGTCCATCCACCTCATTAAAAATAACTCAATTTCATTTCTTTTTATGGCTGAGTAATAGTCCATTGTATATATGTACCACATCTTCTTTATCCATTCATCTGTTGGTGGACACTTAGGTTGCTTCCATGTCCTGGCTATTGTAAATAGAGCTGCAATGAACATTGTGGTACATGACACTTTTTGAACTATGGTTTTTTCACGGTATGTGCCCAGTAACAGGATTGCTGGGTCATAGGGTAGTGCTATTTTCAGTTTTTTAAGGAACCTCCATACTGTTCTCCATACTGGCTGTATCAATTTACATTCCCACCAACAGTGCAAGAGGGTTCCCTTTTCTCCACACCCTCTCCAGCATTTATGATTTGTAGATTTTTTGATTATGGCCATTCAGACTGGTGTGAGGTGAAACATCATTGTAGTTTTGATTTGCATTTCTCTAATGATTAGTGATGTTGAGCATTCTTTCATGTGTTTGTTGGCCATCTGTATATGTTTGGAGAAATGTCTATTTAGGACTTCTGCCCTTTTTTGGATTGGGTTGTTTGATTTTTGATATTGAACTGCATGAGCTGCTTGTATATTTTGGAGGTTAAACCCTGTCAGTTGCTTCATTTGCAAATATTTTCTCCCATTCTGAGGGTTGTCGTTTTGTCTTGTTTATTGTTTCCTTTGCTGTGCAAAAGCTTTGAAGTTTCATTAGGTCCCATTTGTTTATTTTTGGTTTTATTTCCATTTCTCTAGGAGGTGGGTCAAAGAAGATCTTGCTGTGATTTACGTCATAGACTGTTCTGCCTATGCTTTCCTCTACGAGTTTTAAAGTGTCTGGGCTGACATTAAGGTTTTTAATCCATTTTGAGTTTATTTTTCTGTATGGTGTTAGGAAGTGTTCTAATTTCATTCTTTTACATGTAGCTGTCCGGTTTTCCCAGCACCATTTATTGAAGAGGCTGTCTTTTCTCCATTGTATACTCTTGCCTCCTTTATCAAAGATAAGGTGAACATATGTGTGGGGGTTTATCTCTGGGCTTTCTATCGTGTTCCATTGATCTATATTTCTGTTTTTTTGTCAGTACCATAATGTCTTGATTACTATAGGTTTGTAGTATAGTCTGAAGTCTGGGAGACTGATTCCTCCAGCTCCATCTTTCTTTCTCAAGACTGCTTTGGCTATTCGGGGTCTTTTGTATTTCCATAGAAATTGTGAAATTTTTTGTTCTAGTTCTGTGAAAAATGCCATTGGTAATTTGATAGGGACTGCATTGAATCCATAGATTGCTTTGGGTAGTACAGTCGTTTTCACAATATTGATTCTTCCAATCCAAGAACATGGTATATCTCTCCATCTATTTGTATCATCTTTAATTTCTTCCATCAGTGTCTTATAGTTTTCTGCATACAGGACTTTTGTCTCTGGAGGTAGGTTTATCCCTAGGTATTTTATTATTTTTGTTGCAGTGGTAAATGGGAGTGCTTCCTTAACTTCTCTTTCAGATTTTTCATCATTAGTGAATAGGAATGCAAAAGATTTCTGTGCATTCATTTTGTATCCTGCTACTTTACCAAATTGATTGACTAGCTCTAGTAGTTTTCTGGTAGCATCTTTAGGATTCTCTCTCTATAGTATCATGTCATCTGCAAACAGTGACAGCTTTACTTCTTTTCGATTTGGATTCCTTTTATTTCTTTTTCTTCTCTGATTGTTGTGGCTAAAATGTCCAAAATTATGTTGAATAATAGTGGTGAGAGTGGACAACCTTGTCTTCTTCCTGATCTTAGAGGAAATGGTTTCAGTTATTCACCATTGAGAAAGATGTTGTCTGTGGGTTTGTCATATATGGCCTTTATTATGTTGAGGTAAGTTCCCTCTATGCCTGCTCTCTGGAGGGTTTTTATCATAAATGGGTGTTGAATTTTGTCAAGAGCTTTACTGCATCTATTGAGATGATAATATGGTTTTTATCCTTCAATTTGTTAATATGACATCACATTGATTGATTTGCATATATTGAAGAATCCTTGCATTCCTGGGATAAACCCCACTTTATCATGGTGTATGCTCCTGTTAATGTGCAGTTGGATACTGTTTTCTAGTATTTTGTTGAGGATTTCTGCATCTACGTTCATCAGTGATACTGGCCTGTAGTTTTCTTTCTTTGTGACATCTTTGTCTGGTTTTGGTATCAGGGTGATGGTGCCCTTGTAGAATGAGTTTGGGAGTGTACCTCCATCTTCTATATTTTGGAAGAGTTTGAGAAGGATAGGTGTTAGCTCTCCTCTAAATGTTTGATAGAAATTGCCTGTGAAGCCATCTGGCTTTTGTTTGTTGGAAGATTTTTAATCAGACTCAAGTTCAGGGCTTGTGATTGGTCTGTTTATGTTTTCATTTCTTCCTGGTTCAGTCTCAGAGGCTGTGCTTTCCTAAGAGTTTGTCCATTTCTTCCAGGTTGTCCATTTCATTGACATATAGTTGCTTGTAGTAATCTCTCATGACCCTTTGTATTTCTGCAGTGTCAGTTGTTACTTCTCCTTTTTCATTTCTAATTCTATTGATTTGAGTTTTCTCTGGTTTTTTTCTTGATGAGTCTGGCTAATGGTTTATCAATTTTGTTTATCTTCTCAAAGAACCAGCTTTTAGTTTTATTGATATTTGCTATCATTTCCTTCATTTATTTTTCATTTATTTCTGATCTGATGTCTATGATTTCTTTCCTTTTGCTAACTTTAGGGTTTTTCTGATCTTCTTGTTGCTTTAGGTGTAAGGTTAGGTTGTTTACTTGAGAGGTTTCTTGTTTCTGGAGTAGGATCGTATTGCTATAAACGTCCCTCTTAGAACTGCTTTTGCTGCATCCCATAGGTTTTGGGTCATCAGGTTTTCATTGTCATTTGTTTCTAGGTATCTCTCAATTTCCTCTTTGATTTCTTCAGTAATTTATTAGTTATTTAGTAGTGTATGGTTTAGCCTCCATCTGTTTGTATTTTATAGATTTTTTCCCTGTAATTTATATCTAGTCTCATAGTGTTGTGCTTGGAATAGATACTTGACACAATTTCAATTTTCCTAAATTTACAAAGGCTTGATTTGTGACCCAAGATATGATCTATCCTGGAGAACATTCCTTGAGCACTTGAGAAGACAGTGTATTATTTTTGGATGGAATGTCCTATAAACATAAATTAAGTGCTTCTTCTGTAATGTATCATTTAAAGCTTGTGTTTTCTTATTTATTTTCATTTTGGATGATCTGCCCATTGGTGAAAATGGGGTGTTAAAGTTCCCTACTATGATTGTGTTTCTGTCGGTTTCCCGTTTTATGATTGTTAGCATTTGCCTTATGTATTGAGGTGCTCTGATGTGGGGGCATATATATTTATAATTGCTATATCTTCTTCTTGGATTGATCCCTTTATCACTATGTAGTATCCTTCTTTGTCTCTTCTAATAGTCTTTATTTTAAAATCTATTTTGTCTGATATGAGAATTGTCACTCCAACTTTCTTTTGATTTCCATTTGCATGGAATATCTTTTTCCATCCCCTCACTTTCAGTCTGTATGTGTCCCTAAGTCTGAAGTGGGTCTCTTGTAGATAGCATGTATACGGGTCTTCTTTTTGTATGCATTCAGCCAGTCTATGTCTTTTGGTTGGAGCATTTAATACATTTACATTTATGTAGTGTTTGATATGTATGTTCCTATTACCATTTTCTTAATTGCTTTGTGTTTGTTATCGTAGGCCTCTCCCTTCTCTTGTGTTTCCTGCCTAGAGAAGTTCCCTTAGCATTTGTAAAGCTAAAGTTGTAAAGCTGGTTTCGTGGTGCTGAATTCTGTCAGCTTTTGTTTGTCTGTAAAGGTGTTAATTTCTCCATTAAATCTGCATGAGCTACTTGCTGGGTAGAGTAATCTTGGTTGTAGGGTTTTCCCTTTCTTCGCTTTAAATATGTCTTGCCAGTCCCTTCTGGCTTGCAGAGTTTCTGCTGAAAGATCAGCTGTTAACCTTATGGGGATTCCCTTGTATGTTATTTGTTGTTTTTCCCTTGTTGCTTTTAATATTTTTTCTTTGTATTTAATTTTTGATAGTTTGATTAATAAGTGTCTTGGCATGTTTCTCCTTGGATTTACCCTGTATGGGATTCCCTGCACTTCTTGTACTTGACATTTCCTTTCCCATATTAGGGAAGTTTTCAACTATAATCTCTTCAAATATTTTTTCAGTCCCTTTCTTTTTCTCTTCTTCTGGGACCCCTATAATTTGAATGTTGGTACATTTAATGTTGTCCCAGAGGTCTCTAAGACTATCCTCAATTCTTTTCATTCTTTTTTCTTTATTCTGCTCTGCAGTACTTATTTCCACTATTTTATCTTGCACATCACTTATCCATTTTCTGCCTCAGTTATTCTGCTACTCATTCCTTCTAAAAATTTTTTAAATTTCATTTATTGTGTTCTTCATCATTGTTTGTTTGCTCTTTAGTTCTTCTAGGTCATTGTTAAATGTTTCCTGTATTTTCTCCATTGTACCTCCAAGATTTTAGATCATCTTTACCATCATTACTCTGAATTCTTTCAAGTAGACTGCCTATTTCCTCTTCATTTGTTTGGTCTGGTGGGTTTTTACCTTGCTCCTTCATCTGCTGTGTGTTTCTCTGTCTTCTCATTTTGCTTTTCTTACTGTGTTTGGGATCTCCTTTTCACAGGCTGTACGTTTGTAGTTCCTGTTGCTTTTGCTGTCTGCCCCCAGTGGCTAAGTGTGGTCCAGTGGGTTGTATAGGCTTCCTGTTGAAGGGGACTGGTGCCTGTATTCTGGTGCATGAGGCTGGATCTTGTCTTTCTGGTGGGCAGAACCACGTCCAGTGGTGTGTTTTGGGGTTCCTGTGACTTTATTATGATTTTAGGCAGCCTCTCTGCTAATGCGTGGGGTTGTGTTCCCTTCTTGCTAGTTGTTTGGCATAGGGTGTCCAGCACTGTAGCTTGTGGATTCTTGAGTGAAGCTGGGTCTTAGCATTTACATGGAGATCTTTGGGAGAGCTTTCACTGTTTGAGATTATGTGGAGCTGGGAAGCCTCTGGTGGACCAATGTCCTGAACTCAGCTCTTCCACCTCAGAGGCACAGGCCTGACACCCGGCCAGAGCAATAAGATCCTGTCAGTCACACGGCTCAGAAGAAATGGAAGAAAAAAAGAAAGAAAAATAAATAAAATACAGTTATTAAAATAAAAAATTAAAAAAATAATAATTAAAAAAATAAAAAGTAATAAAGAAAGAAAGAAAGAGGAGAGCAACCAAAGCAAAAAACAAATCCACCAATGATAACAAGCACGAAAAACTATACTAAAAAAAAAAAAGAAAAGAAAAATGGACAGACAGAACCCTAGGACAAATGGTAAAAGCAAAGCTATACAGACAAAATCACACAAAGAAACATACACATACACATTCACAAAAAGAGAAAAAGGAAAAAAAAATCTATATATATATATAAATTAAAAAAAAAAGAAAACATAAAGGAAGAGAGCCACTAAGTCAATAAACAAATCTACCCATGATAATAAACTCTAAATACTAAACTAAGATAAACATAAAACCAGAAAGAAATTATATACAGAAAGCAAACCCCAAGTCTGCAGTTGCTCTTAAAGTCCACCACCTCAAATTTGGGATTATTTCTTGTCTATTCATGTATTCCAGTGATGCAGAGTATATCAAGTTGGCTGTGGAGATTTATTCCACTGCTCCTGAGGCTGCTGGGAGAAATTTCCCTTTCTCTTCTTTGTACACACAGCTCTTGGGGTTTGGCTTTGGATTTGACCCTGCTTCTGCATATAAGTTGCCTGAGCGTGTCTGTTCCCACCACACAGAACAGGTTTAAAGTAGCAGCTGATTATGGGGCTCTGGCTTACTCAGGCCAGGGGGTAGGGATGGGTATGAAATGGAGGGAGAACCTGTGGCAGCAGAGGCCAGCATGATGTTGCAACAGCCTGAGGCACACCGCGCATTCTCCTGGGGAAGTTGTCCCTGGATCACAGGACCCTGGAAGTGGCAGGCTGCACAGTTTCCTGGGAGGGGAGGTGTGGATAGTGACCTGTGCTTGCACACAGGCTTCTTGTGCAGAGAAGGTGCAAGCTAGGGCTTCTTGTCCAGAGCCAGGTGCAAGCTAGGGCTTCTCCTCGGCTCAGTCAGTGGCCATCACCACCCTGTCAAGGGTCCGGTCAGAGCCACAGGGGCTGGAGCAGGAACCCTGAAGAATTTGGGTTTCTTCCAGGTGTGATGGCAGTCTCAACCTTGGTTTGGGGTATGGATTCAGGGCCTGAGGGCTTAAGGCTGTACTTCTTTTCTGATTTCACTTTATCCCTGATGTGCTTGCTTGGCTAGAGGCTGGGTTGTGGCTGGAGGGGTTGATATCACACTACTGAGCTGAGTTTGCTCCCTCCCAAGAGTGCACAGGGACACATGTGCTGGCAATGGCTGCCTACACCCTGGTCAGAGGCAGGGCTTGGATCCAAGCCAGCTCTGTTCCCTCCAAGTGTGCAAACTCTTGTAGTTAGTGGCACCCTCTGCCTTAGTGGAGAGCAGTGCTGGAGCAAGAGGGGCTAGAGCAGGAGCCAGGTGAGGGGTGGGCAGGGGGTGTGATGCAGCAGTCCTGGCTAGCTGGTCAGAGCCCCTGGCAATTTTCAATGTGCTGCCTCCACACTTTGACTGGGAGCAAGTCTGTGTGCTCTTCAAGAGCAGAGGCCCAGTTTCTTACAGCCTTTTGGTAAGCCCCACTGGGTTTCAAACCAGCTAAGGGGCTTGTCTTCCCAGTGTTGTATCCCAGGGCTGGCGTGTCCAATGTGTGGCTGGAATCCCTCACTCCCCAGGGAGGATCCCTGAGGCTGTGATGTCCCCTCCTCTCCTGTGTCCCCGCTAAGGGTGCTGGTCCCGACCACATCACTTCTCCCTTCCTACTGGACTCTGTGTGGATCTTTCTTTACAGGCTTGGTTGCAGAAGAGCTGTTCTGCTTGTCCCCAGGTTGATTTCAACAAGAGCTGCTGTTTGGATGAGGGGAGGTGAGCCCAGCATCCTCCTAATCTGCGACTTTGATCTCTCTCTCCTTTCTTGACTTTAATAACCATGAGTATAATATGCACATCTTAATCAAATTTTAAGTCATTATCATTTCATGCTTTATCTTTATGCTATTTTTTTTCAAGTTCTAACAAAGGGGGCTTGCACCATGGTTATGACAGACATATTTGCTGAATTCTTACTTAACAAAGTTCAGTCTATGCATTTATTATATACAAAATAAGGCAAGAGATTGAGGAGACAGGGCCAACTACATAATTTGGGGGGTGTCCCACATAATTGTGAGGCCCCAGCAGGGAGTGAGGAAGTCAATCTCCCCTTCCCATAGTCCAGCATCCCAGTTGATGGTAGATAAGAAACCCCCCAAGATATTGCAACCTCCATGAGAGCAGGATGCAATTGGTACCTGGATTAGAGGTCAGCAAGAGGCCCCCACTGAATCACCCTCCAAACAAGCCAGGGTGCCACCAGCCTGGTCAGGGATGGCCTCTTCTTTGCCCTACCCCAGATACAACAGGGCACCTGCTCCACCCTGACCATCTCCTTGCCTGCCTCCATATCCTATGCGGGGAGAAGCATAAAGGTGGAACACAGTCCTCCCTTGCTGACACACCCAATCACCATACCAGATAGAGGGCAGCAGCAATGGGACAGGGACAGGAAGGTGGAGCTGGAGGCCAGGCAGAGGCCCAGAGGGCTGGAATCAGGTGGCTGAGAACTTAAGTCAGGGAACTGGAGGGACCACATGTACACTAGGGTCCAAGCCCCCAACACACATGCTCTTTGTCCCATCAGACTTCACTTCTAAAACACAAATTCAAAGATAAAATTATTAAGAATTTCATGACCTTGAATACTGTATTCAAGTTTCTTACTTTCACTTATAATCACAAAAGAAGCTAAATGTTCAACTTCACTTTTAATTAAATCTGGTTCCTCACGTTCACTTAATTAGCAAAAGGGATTAAAGCGGATAAAAATGCTCAGTTGACCAAGTGTTGATTATGACTACAAAAACCCCTTTCATTAGTGCAGATATTCTAAAGTCTTAGTCTGAATTCTAAGTTCTAAATTCTTAGTCTGCAGATATTTAAATTGATTCAAGATACTGTCAGTTGAATTATCAGCTGAGCTTTTTATTTTTTTAAATAAAGCAATATAAGCTAGTTTTACAAATTATACAGTTATATATTATGGTAAATGGAATCCAGAATGGCCTCTGTTCTGGCATTTAGTCATCTCCTCCTCTCCCAAAGTTACTCCCCTTCCTATGTTTGCCATCATCAGAAAAGAAACCACCTGGGAGATGCAGTTTAGCATCATAATTAGGCCTGCAGGCTCTGGGTCTGATTGTTGGGGGTTAAATCCTGGCTTGCCCTTTATTAACTCTGATCTTGGGCAAGGTTTAGCTTCTAAATCCCAGATAGCCTGGGACTATAATCTGTAAAATGGGATAATCATAGTATCTACTACATCACGCTGGTATGGTGATTAAATGAAGCCATCCCTGTAAAGTGCCCAATAAATTAAAAAGAAAATCCACAATTTTCTTTCTCTTCCACCTCCTCCCTCATTCAACCAACACCAAAGCCTGTGGCTTCTACCTCCTAAATATTTCTCAAATCCGTATCATTCCCCTCTAATCCCATGGCTATTGGCCTATTTCATCATCACTTGCTTGGACCACTGAAACAGTCTCTTAAATGACACGCACATCTCTTGTCCACCTCTGATCCATATTGTAAACTGCTACCAGAAAAATATTCCAAAACTGATGACATCACTCCTCTGCTCAGGATTCCTCAATATCCCCTCATGGCCCAAAAGGACAAAATTAAAACTCCCTGCATGTGATACAAGCTCCTCCTAAACTAGCCCTTACCTCCCTCCACAGCCTCACCCCCTCTTCCCCCCACCAGCAACACACCAAATGCTCCTACTTGTTCTTTCCCAAACAGCCCATGGCTCACCTATGCCCCCATTTCTTGGTTATTTTATTCACTCTGCTTGAATTTGGTTTTTGCTGATTATATCTACTCTTTCCCAAACCACATCCCTTATGCGCTTACCACTCTTTTCCAAGTCTCCATTAGGAAGACTTCTTGGACCACCCTTAGACAGACTCACTGTCCCCCTTTTACACGTTCTCATTGCACTGTCTATATTTCAATACGTAAAACTACTGTAACCATTGTATCATAATGGTCTGTTTCACCACTGGAAACTGCAAACTTGTTGAGAGGAGGGACCTGTGTCTCCTTCACCATGATCTCCTCTGCATGTAAAATGGAATCTGGGTCCTGATGGGTACTCAGCAAATGAATGAATGAACAAATGAATGAACAAATGAACTAAGCCTAACATCTAAGAATTTACCTGTCTATAACCTAAAATATTTCTGTATACACTTTTGGAATCTTAGGAATATCTCCTACCAGAAGTTCCAGTTTATCCTCATTGCTGTGAAATGCCTCCCTGCTTAGATATTTCAGAGAAATTCTTAAGAGCAACTGAATGCTTTAATGATCTCTAATCAAATAAGCATAAAATCACGTTTTAGAAAAAAATCTGGGATATTCCACTCATGCTACCCACTTCGTCCCCACTCTACTCTGAGAAACCAGATGAAAGAAGTAAAGGGATAAAATGTTCAACTGTCTTCATTTCATGTTTTAAGAAACAAAGAGGTGGGACTTCCGCAGTGGTGCAGTGGTTAAGAATCCGAATGCCAGTGCACGGGACACAGGTTTGATCCCTGGTCTGGGAATATCCCACATGTTGCAGAGCAACTAAGCCCGTGTGCCACAACTACTGAGCCTGCGTGCCTAAGGCCCATGCTCCACAGCAAGAGAAGCCACCACAAGGAGAAGTTCATGCACCACAAAGAAGAATAGCCCTACCTGCTCACCACAACTAGAGAAAGCCCACGCGCAGCAACAAAGACCCAACACAGCCAAAATTAAATAAAATTAAATCTTAAAAAAAAAAAAAAAGAAACAAAGAGTTGAAGATAGGGTGGAAAATGTAAAGATCCACTTGTCCTTAGAACTAGCCAAAACTAACTTCTTTAGTCCTTATGACTGCCTCTGAAACAAAGTGCCAGACAGCTTATGCAACCAAGCACAGACAGAGAAAACTTAGGCAATGGGAATATTGTGTGCATAAAAGGAAATGTTCTTCCTTTACTTTAAAGCAAGTTCTTACTTTAGAAAGTAAATAGATAACATTCTCTTAACAGTATACTGGAAGGTAAAAATAGTAATGCTGGTACTGAGCAGAGCAGTAAAATATATTTATTTTCTGCATCAAACTCTTCAGGGTTACTAAGTTATTCTCCCAATTTAAAAGTCTGCTAAGGTAAGTAAACAGGAAATTGTATTTGTTCCCTAGTTCTTTTGAAACTTTATTTTTAAAATTATTTATTTATTTATTTTTGGCTGCATTGGGTCTTCGTTGTTGGGTCTTCATTGCTTCGCGCGGGATTTCTCTAGTTGCGGCGAGCAGGGGCTACCCTTCATTGCGGTGCGCAGGCTTCTCATTGCGGTGGCTTCTCCTGTTGCAGAGCTCAGGCTCTAGGCATGTGGGCTTCAGTAGTTGTGGCACGTGGACTCAGTAGTTGTGGCTTGCAGGCTCTAGAGCGCAGGCTCAATAGTTGTGGCGCACGGGCTTAGTTGCTCTGAGGCATGTGGGATCTTCCCAGGCCAGGTCTTGAACCCGTGTCCCCTGCATTGGCAGGCAGATTCTCAACCACTGCACCACCAGGGAAGTCCCTGAAACTTAATTTTTAAAGACTGAAAATCCAAAGCCATTCAAGTATGTAATTGCATGCAACTCACAACTGATTTTGGTTTTATGTGAAATTTTCTGAAGATAAAACTTCACAATGTGAACCACTGTCTTGCATAACTTTAAATGAAAACTACATCTGTTATAGGCTGCACACTGCAATCTTAATTTGTAGTCAGCTTTAAAATTAAATTGTCATTTCCTACTAATTATGGCACCTTAGTGTTTTGAATTAAAAGTGTACTCAGAACATTTCATCTGGAGTCCCCTAATAGTGTTCATTCATCCTCTTAAACACTCTGGTGACAGGGAACTCACCATCCATCAGCAGCCTGCTCCACTGTGGATAGCTCTAATTCTGACACACACTTCCTAATGGTGAGCTCACCTTGCCCCCCCGCCCAGAACTTCCATTCCATGGTCTTGGCTCCATTTGCTGAGGTTCCACATAATAAATCCAATTGTTTTCATATTCTCGATGCCATTCCATTTTCCCAGTTAACTGAAGTATTTTTAAAACATCTTATGATTGTACTCCAAAACTTGTTGACTCAAATTCCAGCCCACAGTGGGAACAACCCACTTCTTTCCATCAACACCACCACTCTAGTCAAAGCCGCCATCATCTTTCAGTGGACAGCTGAACCTGGTTCTCCCTCCCACTCTCATTCCCTTCAGTCTATTCCCTGGAGATCAGCCAGAATGATCTCTGCTAAAGAAATTTTCACTATGTCTCAATCTGTTAATAACCCTTCAGTCCTCTCCTCAATACTGGAGATAAAAATTCAAAACCCTCAGTGTGGCCTGTAGAACCTGTCAACCTGGGTCCTGTCAGCCTCCCAGGTCCATTTGCTGGCTATTCTCTCCCTTACTTGACATGCTGCATCTCCAACTTTTTTCAGTTCTTCAAATTAACAAGCTCTTTTGCTCAGGAAAGCCTTCAGAGATGTGGGTCTATGAAATGCTTTTTCCACTCTGTTTACTATTTGAGAAGTAATGAAGTTCAGGTTTCAGATTACATGTCCTTTCTTCAGAGAAAATCTTTCCCAAATCCCCAAACTAGACCAAGTCCTTCTGTAATCTTTCGTTGCCCCTTTTACCATCCTTCATCAAATTTATCATAATTTTTATATACTTCATTCCATAAATAATAACATTATTAATAACAATACCTAAATTAATTGAGGGCTCACTACATGCTGGGAACTGTGCTAAGACCATCACAAGCATGATCTTATTTAGGCTTCAAAGCAAGCCCATGAGTAGTTACTATTGCTACCTATATATCACAGATGAGGAAAGCGGGTCTTGGGAAGGTTAACGTGAGTGGAAGAGTGGGGATTAGAATCCACTCAATTCTAGAACCTATTGATGTTCTTAACCTTTTCATGATAATGCTGATATCTGACTTTTCCACTAACCTCCTAGCTCCAAGAGGCATGGACACCAATAGCCAGGAAGCCTGTCATAAGCAAATTATGGTCCTGTTTGCCCAATGCCACAAAATCAGAATAATGTCTCTGTACTTTTTCTCTGCACTACCCTCTCCTATTTTTCGTGGCACTCAAATACCTAAGAAAAGGAGAAATTAAATGAGTAACTCTGGTATTCTTGTCTTGACCTCTCTGGAGACTTATTGAATTTTTAAGGCACTTTCCAGAAAACAAATAGAGAACAGGAGATGAGCAGTTTAAATACATTTGTATGGATTCATTAGCAGTAGGGTGGATCTAGTGTAATGTAGAATTTAGATGATTTAGAAAGGGGTTTCAGCTCATTTCCCACAATATTTATAATAATAACTGCCAACATTGCTCAAGATTTACCATTTGCCAAAGCTCTATGCTAAGTGATCTGCATGTTATAATCATCACATCAGCTTAATGAGGTTGGTGCTATTACGATCCCCATTTTACCAGATGAGGAAACAGAGCTGCTGAAAGAATAGTCAAATTGTCTGCTCAGAGTCCACAGTTAGTGAAATTCAGCCCCAGCTGGGCCTGAGGCACTTAATATTGTAGGGCAGCATTGTGCTGAGCAAGGAAAGATTCAAGATATAATCCCACAAACGTGAGGAGTATCTATTAATGCTAAACAATGGGCTGGAAGGAGAAAATAAAAGGGAAAGGGGCATAGCCATGAAAATACGCTTATTACATTGCATCAGAGGTGGTGCCAAGAGCTAGGATAGATACAGAATTGAGATTTAAAGGAATTGGGCAAGGGGATAGACAAAGTTTCCATCTGGGGTGACCCTAGGATTTCTATTATCACAATAAGGATTTGACTCAGCTTGATGGGGCAGAGTAGTAATCTTGGGCCAATTTAAGGTTGTAAAATGGTCCAGAAATAACGATCAGCCAGGTAAATGAGTCATTTATTCATACAACCAGTAAATTGTTAAGGGTCTACTTTGTACTAGGCATTGCTCTGGGCACTGAATAGCTATAAACTAAACTGAAAAAGTCCCCATTCTTGTGGAGTTTTCATTCTGGTGGGGAAGAGAGACAATAAAAGAACAAGTCTGCATGCACATGTATAATGTGTTAGGGGTGGTGGGTGCTGTGAACTTGGTAAACCGGTCAAGGGGACAAGAGAGTCTGGAGAGGTTGTGGGGGCATCAGGGCAGATGCCTTGATTTTTCAGAGACCCAGTTTCCTCAGAAACCAGAGGAAGTAAGGGCCTGTGCCACTGTGTGTATCAGAGGGAAGAGAGTGCCAGGAAAAGGGAAGAGCAGTAGCGAGGAGCTCCCTGTGGTTGGAGTGGAGGGAGCAGAGGGAAAGTGGGAGGGGAAGGGTTAGGGATGAGCTGGGACAAGACCTGTGGGGGCAGAACTTTGAGACTCTATAGGGATAAGGACTTTCATTAAACTCCTACTATATGGATATATGGAGCACTTCTTTCTGAGTTTCTTTGAAAAATTAAAATATTTCTTAAAAATAAAAAGGAAAAAATGCTTGCAATTTTATCATCTAACATGGCCTTTTTCAGTTTCATATGTTCTTGTCCAGTCTTTTCCATATTCTTACATATTTTATGTTTTTTTCATAGTTATAAGTACCTGTACATTTTATTTGTTTTACTTAGTTTCAGATCATACTTGTTTTGTTTTCATTTTTTAATTTAAAAAATTTTAATTAATTTTTTATTGGCATATAGTTGATTTACAATGTTGCATTAGTTTCTGCTATGCAGCAAAGTGAATCAACCATACATGTATCTATATCCACTCTCCTCCAGACTTCATTCCCATATAGGTCATTACAGAGCACTGAATAGAGTTCCCTATGCTATACAATAGGTTTTTATTTATTATCTTTTACATATAGTAGTATGCATATGTCAATCCCAATCTCCCAATTTATCGCCCGCCCCTTTCCCCCTTGGTAACCATAAGTTTGTTTTCTACATCTGTGACTCAATTTCTGTTTTGTAAAGAGGTTCATGTGTACCACTTTTTTTAGATTGCACATATAAGCGCTATCATATGATATGTCTTTCTCTGACTTACTTCACTCATTATAACAATCTCTGGGTCCATCCATGTTGCTGCAAATGGCATTATTTTCTTCTTTTTTATGGCTGAGTAATATTCCATGGTATATATGTACCACATCTTTATCCATTCCTCTGTCAATGGACATTTAGGTTGCTTCCATGTGCTGGCTATTGTAAATAGTGCTGCAGTGAATATTGGGGTGCATGTACACTTTCAAATTATGGTTTTCTCTGGATATATACCCAGGAGTGGGATTGCTGGATCATATGGTAGTTCTATTTTTAGTTTTTTAAGGAACTTCCATACTGTTCTCCATAGTGGCTGTATCAATTTACATTCCCACCAACAGTGTACGAGGTTTCCTTTTCTCCACACCTGTTCCAGCATTTACGGTTTGTAGATTTTTTGATGGTGGCCATTCTAACTGGTGTGAGGTGATTACCTCATAGTTTTGATTTGCATTTCTCTAATAATTAGTGATGTTGAACATCTTTTCATGTGCCTCTTGACCATCTGTATACCTTCTTTGGAGAAATGTCTATTTAGCAGATCATACTTATTGTACAGGTTGATATAAAGCCTTCTGAATAATCAATCTAATGGTTGCATAATATTTCAAGTGAATGTACTACTTCCTCTTGGACACTTGGTTGGCTTCCAAATGGTCCCTATGACTGGTGATGCACAAATATTTTTCTAGCTTTGGATTATTTGAGAGCCCTTCCTCTTCCTCTTAATACATAGTGAATTTGCATAGATATGAGGTATTTCTTGATAATCCCTATAGGTTTGAAGTTATGAGACTAATTACCTGCTGATGATAGTGGTCACCTTTTCAGAATAGATGTCTTCTGGCACTGGTTCATATACCGCCTCCACTATCTGCAAAACAAACAGACTAGAATGATGGAAGTAAAGGAACCACAGGTGCCTTTGAGTGGTGATACTTGGCCACGACACAAGAGTTACTTAACAAGCATCATAATTTCATGCACATATTTTCATCAGAAACAAAAATATCCCAGCAAATTAAAAATTAGCATTAATTAAACTGTTCTTGAGCATAGAATTGTATTCTTCAAGCTGAGTTAAAGTTAACCTCAGATTCATAATAAATGATGTGTAGGATAATACAATATGATAGACTGAGGGCAGTTCAAACTGCAATTAAGAATAAAAGACCAAAAGCAGTTTGATATATTTATTTTTATAATTTTCTATGATAAATTGAAGACAATTATAAGGGGAAATGTACCATAGCACATGATGTAGATTTAGAAGAAAGGAGGAAAAATAAACTGGATCATGTGGTTAATAAAACAATGACTGCTTTTAAGTGACAGTTTTATTAAAATCACAAAGGCTCTACTTAAGAAGAAAAGGAATAGTGTTTTTGGCAACATGAGACCCTTTTGTCTTCCAAGGTTGCTTACTTTTGTGGCCAGGGAGAGCATGTTTGTGCTGTAGAAGGGAGGATTCAGAGTCGCCATCTGATAAAGGATGCAGCCTGCTGCCCAGACATCAGCCTTCTCCCCATACGGCTCACTCTTCAGCACCTCAGGGCTGAATTAAAATAAGGATGTTAATGCACAATGAAAAAGGGAGAAGTCAGTACAGAAAAAAGTTCAATTTTCAAGCTATAGTTGGAGATATAAGAAAAAAATGGAAACTCGGTCATCATTTCAAGTAAACATATTAAGATGTATCTTTGAATTCTCTCAGACTCAGGTGAATCAAGAAGCACAACCAAGCAATTCTAATTTAAGCAATAAATGTCAATAAACAACTCCTATTAAATGTCCTTTTACTTCCAGAAACAATTACCCCTCCATGGTAGACGGAATGATTGGCCCCAGTTCTCTCTATTCTGGAGGTTTTGAATACCCCACTCCTTCTTCTTGGTGGGCAGTGTTTGCTACCCACTCCTGCCCTTGCTTTTGTTGTGTTGGCTAGTGGAATGTGGAAGTGGCAGTGCAACAGATCAGGGCCTCAGTCTTAACAGGTGTTGAGTGCTTCCATTTGTCCCTACAGGAGCTTCTGTCCAAAAGAACATCGTATCCCAGGTAGCTAGGATAGCCCAGCCTAGGCTCAGCACAAGACACATGGAGCAGATCTGCACACATAAACCTGCAGCCTGAAGGAGACCCAGCCCAGGAGACCCACAGACCTGTGAGTCTGACAATAAATGCTTATTGTTGAATGCCACTGAGATTTCATGGTGATTTGTTATGCAGCATTATTATGAGCAAAATTGACTGACATAGCACCATCCCTTTGCTATTCAATGCTAGCTTATAAAGTAGGAAGCAAGACCATATTTAAATGTGTTGCAGAAAATGACAACTTCCATCATGTTCATCTCTTCTGAAATTTCATATCTAGTCTGAATAAGGATGCTGTCAGCCTTTAAATGAAGTTAAGCTGTGAGGGTTTATGGGCTTGACATTTTTTTTAATGTGGAGGGGTGGTAGTTCCCTTGGATATTTTGAACTGATAGAAGTTTCCTCTCTCATATTTGTAGACTGAAACTCAGCAAAGTGTTAAAAGCACTCAGCACACACACACACACACCCTAAATTAAGTAGTCTGATGATTCAGTTCTAAAGTATGTATTTAGGACTGTGCTCAACCCTCTAAATTAATGGAGTAGGAATTAATGGTTAACTTGGGCAGTGGACTAAGATATAAAGAAACTCATAAATTGGTATCAGTACAGAGCAAGTATTGGCTGTTAAGAATAACCAAGGAGTTGCAATTCTTGTGAGATTATGGAGAATGATTCCTGGTTTAAGATTTACATTATGTATTTACAGAAGAAGTGTGATTTCAAGATCTCTCCGTTAAGCATTTCCATAGGTACTGTCTTTGAGTTCAATAATATGGCAATGGGGGAATCTGGGGTGATTTCCAGGGCTCTACTGGTCCTAAGTGTATAAAAGTGTCCCCTGTTGTTCCTCGATCAACTGCTCACATTAAAAAATGCCATAAACGGAAAAAAATGTCTTCAACAAAAAAATGTCCTTGGCTCCACACAAATGGCTCATGTTTTAATCTACTGAGAACTCAGAAGATTTGTTTCATGTTTCCAAAAGCTCAGGAAGCAGGTGCTGTGAGTGCTCCACCCATCACCCCCTCAGATCTCTTTTCCATTTCCTGTTTCTTGTGTGCTTTCACTCTCAACAGCCAGTGTCTGTACTTCTCTGGAGGACAGCCTTCATTTTTCCTCAAAAGATAACTACTCAGTGTAGAGGAAAACTCTTGTAAGAGTAGAATTTACTTAGTTTATTTTTCTCATCATTCCATCTCTTCCTTCATCTCACTAGAGACCACACACTCCTTTCATCCCCACAGGCATGTCCCTTTGCAATATGGCTGTGCCGCTCCTCCCAATAAAAGATGGACTCTATTTTGTACCCCTTGAATCTGGGCTTAACCATATAACTTGCTTTGGCCAAGAAGACATCAGGAAAAGTGATGCAAGGAGAGAATGGAAAAGCACTTACTCTTTGTGGCTTGCTCTCTCTTCCTGCTCTTGAAAACCCTACGATCACAAGCAGGTGATTGAGCCCAGGCTTGCCTGCTGGATGATGAGCATCACATAGCTCAGTTACCTCCAGCACCCCTACCCACAGCCACTCTACCACCACATCCATCAGTGAAGCCTTTGAAAACCAGGTGACCACAATGCACAGGTGAGCCCAGACAACACAGATAAGCAATCCCAGCTCAAACCAGCCCACAATTTGCCAGCGCACAGTATATTGAGAAGAAGAAGAATAAAAAGGTTATTGTAACCACTAAGTTTTGAGGTCCTTAGTCAAAGTTAACTGACATGACAGCTTTCATCAGATTCTCAAAGCTGTCCATGCCTCCCTGAAAAAGACAGAGAATCACTTCTCTGGAAGAGAACAAGAAAGGGCAATAAAAGACAACACAGTTGCCAACTATCACTTTGCTTCTGGGGTACAAGTTCAAATATTCTCTAAGATAAAAGAGTTTCATAATTACAATTAAAAGCAATGGCAAACACAAGACAGAGTCTGATTTCCAAAAGTCACACGAAATGTTCTGCTATGTTATGTGTGTCCCCCCAAAATTCATGTGTTGAGTCCCAACCCCCAGTACCTCAGAATGTAATCGTATATACAGATAAGGCCTGCATGAGCTGATCAGAGCTGCCATTGGGGTGGCCCTAATCCAGTATGACTGGTATCTGTATTAGAAGAGGAAGAGACACCAGGAGTGTGCAAGGAACAACCACGGGAAGAGGCAGGAAGAAGGCGGGGCTGGCATTTGTGAGCCAAGGAGAGGCCTCAGAGGAAACCAAACCTGCCAACATCTTGATCTTGGATTTCAGCCTTCAAATAAATTTCTGTTGTTTAAGCTACCCAAGCTGTGGTATTTTTTTATGGCAACAGGTTCTATGAAGAAAAACTATTCATGTGTTTTTCATCTTTAAAAAGAGCCCAGCTTTTGGGAAATATGGCTAAAGTAATGACTCAATCACTACTTATTTTGGTGATTATTGTTTAGAAAACCATTGTAAAATAATTCACTGTCTTGTAATAATTTCCAATTTCTCCACTTAAGGTGAGCCCAACCACATTTAAAGAAATACAGAGTTACAGCTAGCAATGCTCACTTAAGAGAAAGAAGTTAAATAGTACACACACACACACACACACACACACACACACACACACTTTAAAATGGGTTTTCTCGGGCTTCCCTGGTGGCGCAGTGGTTGAGAGTCCGCCTGCCGATGCAGGGGACACAGGTTCGTGCTCCGGTCCGGGAAGATCCCACATGCCGCGGAGCGGCTGGGCCCGTGAGCCATGGCCGTTGAGCCTGTGTGTCTGGAGCCTGTGCTCCGCAACGGGAGAGGCCACAACAGTGAAAGGCCCGCGTACCGCAAAAGATAAATAAATAAAATAAAATAAAATTGGTTTTCTCTTTCCCAATCAGAAATATTACTCTGTATTTTAAAAACTGGATATTCCTATGTGATTTGGTCATCTAAAATCTTTTAATGGTAAAGTAAGGCATAATTTATGATATTTAATAAAAATAAGGGCTTTTCTGGTAAAGATTAAACATATGCAATTAAATGTGTAAAAAATTACAGCCATTATAAGTTGTACTTCAATTAAAATATTATCATTTTTATTATTGCTGACCTAACGTACATGGTGACTATATTTAATAATAATGTATTGTATACTTGAAATTTGCTAAGAAAGTACATCACAAGTAATGTGATAATTGAATCTTTTGAAGTAATAGATATATTAATTAGCTTGGTTGTATAATCATTTCACAATGTATACAAATATCAAAACATCACATTGTAAACCTCAAACATATACAATTTTTAATTGCCAATAATACCTCAATAAAGCTGGAAAAAATTTTAAGTGAAGCCAGGGATAGTATAGTTAGGTAGGTGGCAAGGACATTCTTTACTTATTACTATATTTTAATAACTAAGTCAACATAGCTCATAATCAGCAGCCTTTGAGAGGGGGCTGGAGGAAAGTTTATCTAAATACTACCTCTGTTTTAAAAAGGCATAAATTTACAAACTGATAATGAAAACAATGTGGAAAAATGATGAGGAAGGAAGGATGCTTAATATAATTTTTTAAAAAGACAGACTGTTTAGAGTTTTAAATTCCATTAGTAGTCCCTCACTGATGTGAACAATTAGGTTGCTAATTGCCAAAGATTCTTATTTACTCATTATTGAAGTAAACAAGGAAAGTATTGAATCTAGATGTTTTTCAAAACAGTTTAAAATATGAACATTTTGCTATTTCACAAATAATTCAATACTATGATGATTTATGTAAGTTGGGAGGGGGACTTCTTTCCTTTAAATGCAACAAAGTACATTCACAAAGTAAATGAAATGAAATGATATGTTAAAAGGTTCTGAGTGTAGACAGTATATTCTTCTTTCCTACAGTGGTCATGTTGTCATCTTTGTTAAAAGTTTGATTATTGTGCTCGTTTTGTCAGCACATATACTAAAATTAGAATGACACGTGAAAATTAGCATGACCTCGGCACAAGGATGACATGCAAATCCGTGATGCATTCCATATTTTAGAGGCAGTAAGATGACAGGCAGAAGATGAGGACTATAGTTAATAAAGTTGTTTCTCATAGGGGTAAAGATTAACAATTTTGATACTGCTATACATGTATACCAGAATTCAACAATTAAGTAAATGAGTGGCAGATGGCAGAAGCCAGGTTTCTCACTATTGGAGTGGAAGAAAGGTTACAGATAAGCAAGGAAAGGAGTAGGGGTACTCTTCAAGGAGGTAACAGATTAGAATTGGAGACAACAGTATAAACCCATGTTTAGCTTAATATTAATATAGATGGTTACATATGAAAATATTTATAGTTATGTGAATATACACAGGTTACTATGCACATATATATATCCTTGCACATATATATCCTATGCACATATATATCCTTTCATTCTGTCAGATGAAAAGGCCTAGAATTGATGACTTCCTAGTAGCAATGAGCACACTTAGCACCAGATCTTGGGTTTTTTTTTTTTTTTGCGGTACACGGGCCTCTCACTGTTGTGGCCTCTCCCATTGCGGAGCACAGGCTCCGGACGCGCAGGCTCAGCGGCCATGGCTCACGGGCCTAGCCGCTCCACAGCATGTGGGAATCTTCCTGGACCGGGGCACAAACCCGCGTCCCCTGCATTGGCAGGCGGACTCTCAACCACTGTGCCACCAGGGAAGCCCCCAGATCTTGGTTTTTAACACCATTCTCCAATGAAAAGAATCAGGACCATTGGAGAAATGACTGATAATAGGACTGGGGCAAGAAATATACTAAATGAATCTGGAGCATCTTCTAGTTCCAGAAAGTTAGTCTAAAGAAAAAAAAAACACAATGATGGGGGTATGCCAGAGGGATATGGAAGACAAGTCAACCAGCTCCCAATGGCCAAATACAATACTTTATTTTGACCAACAAAATAAAGTATTGTATTAGTCAGCTTGGGCTGCCATAATAAAATACCAATAACGGGGTGGCTTAAATAGAAATAAACAGGAATTTATTTCTCACAATTCAGGAATCTGGGAAATCCAAGAGCAAGGTGCTGGCTAATTCTGTTCCCCAATGAGGGCCTTCTTCCTGGCCTACAGGTGGTTGCTGGGTCCTCACATGGCAGAGAAAGAGAGAGAGAGAGATTGAGCAGAGTTTCTGATGTCTCTTCTTATAAGACCACTAATCCCATCATGAGGCCCCCACCTTCGTGACCTCATTTAAATCTACTTAACTTCCCAAAGGCAACAATCTCCAAATAACATCACATTGGGGTTTAGGGTGTTAACGTATGAATTTGGGAGGGGGACACAATTCAGCTCACTGAAAGTTTTATTAGATTATAACCCAGGGTATAAAATAATTATCCATGAGTCCATACTGATATAAATTTTTAAAAACCAAATAAATAAAAAACAGGAGGCAATAGACAAATCTCTTGAAAAATGACAAATAATTTATGTGGAGACTCCACCTTAAGGAAATGAAGCATAACTCCTTACTCCTTAAGTTTGGGGTGCATGTAGTGACCTTCTTTCAAAAAGTACCCTATAGAAAGAAAAAAAAAAGAGTAACTTTACAGTAGAGAGACCTGATAAACACTATCTCCAGCCAGCTGATCAAGATTAACATCAACAGTGCTAAGTCATATTGATAGTATGTACCCATGAAAAGAGAATGGAGCTTCCCTGGTGGTGCAGTGGTTGAGAGTCCGCCTGCTGATGCAGGGGACACGGGTTCGTGCCCCGGTCCACGAAGATCCCGCATGCCGCGGAGCGGCTGGGCCCGTGAGCCATGGCCGTCCTGAGCCTGCGCGTCCGGAGCCTGTGCTCCGCAGCGGGAGAGGCCACAACAGTGAGAGGCCCGCGTACCGCAAAAAAAAAAAAAAAGAAAAAGAAAAGAGAATGGCAGTTTACACCTGTGATCTTTCTCCCCAAACATATTCCAGTCTAATTATTAGAAAAATATCAGACAAATCCCAATTGAGGAAATTCTATGAAATTCTTAACCAATAATTCTCAAAACTTCCAAGGTCATTAAAAACAAGAAAAATCTGAGAAATTGCCAAAATCAAGAGGAGTCTAACGAGAAATAAAAGATTACCTGGTCAACAAGTATCTGTAATATTAAGATGATAGGGTTTTTATTCTTAGAAGAAAAGGTATATGATAAATTGAAAATGAAAATATTTGAAGCAAGAAAACAAATCACTTCTATCAAGTATATCCATCCATTGTGCCACCAATTAATCTTATTATCAAACATAGAATGCTAAAATTACAGGCTATTTCTTCTCCTATGTTACATATACAGTTGACCCTTGAACAATGCAGGGTTTAGGGGTACTGAGGTAGGAGATAGATGGGCCCTTGGGCCAGACAACTGGTGTCTGTCAAGTGGAGTAAAACTGAAGCTTTGTTCTCACCCAGACACTCCAAGGACAAAGCCAGTGGCAGAAGCTGAGCTCTGCTGAAGTAAAGAGATAAGATGACCACTCCTGAGGTCAAGGAACACTTCCTGTCTGCACATGCAAAGGAAGGCTCCTTGGGTGTCAAAAAGGGAGGGGGTGCCACCCCATAATAAGTGTGGACATACACCCATAGGCCTCTGTGGTGGGATCCATCTCAACAAAAAGTTGCACGTGCATCTTGGGGCGGGTGGAAAAAGAAACAAGATAATTAGCCAAAGGTAAACAAAGACCCAGAAGGACTGTCCTATATACAGGATTTAAATCACCTCTTTACTGTGCTCCTCCTCATTAGAGAGGACTCCCACACCCCTTCTCTCTGGGTGTGTATTTCTGCCTAGCTTCTGACTTAAGTAAAATAAACTGTTTCTTTGCGTGCTCTCGCATACCTTGTGCTGTGTCTCTAATAATAAACTTTGTACCTGTTTTTACAGTTTTTGCCTCCTTGAAACATTCTTGCTTTCAATGGGGGTAAGAGCCAGGAGAATTTTGCCTCTAGCCACTAGTCCCTGGTGAACTAGCAGCTAGGATTCCTGGTTTTCATTCAGGCTACCCAGGTTCAATTCCTGGGCAGAGAACTAAGGTGTCTCTTCAGGACTGCTCAATGCTGTCTCTCTGAGATCAGTACGACCCTCCATGTTGTTGAAAATCCATATTTAATTTATAGCTGGTCCTCAGTACCCGCAGTTCCGCACACTCAGGTTCAACCAACCATGTTGTGTAGTACTGGAGTAAAAACTCCAGTAGTGAAGTGAAAAAAACTAGTGAAAAACTCATGTCTCTGAAAAATCTCTCATAGTTCAAACTTGTGTTGTTCAAGAATCAACTGTATACAACATGTCATAAAAGATTTTTAATTTTTCCTTTGAAGTTTATATACTACCTCCTCTTTTTTAAAGACTTATTTTTTTAGAGCACTTTTAGGTTTACAACAACATTGAGAGGAAGTTATGGAGATTTTCAATATACTTCTTTCCCCCACATCCCCTTTCTTTTTTATTCTCGTTAACAGTAGGCTTAAATCGGCTCACACCTGGATTATCACAAAAGCCTTACTCCATTAAAAGTGTTTTCATTTGTTCATTCATTGAAAAATTATTTACTGAGCACCTACTATATACCTCTCTTTCAGAGAGTTTTGTTTTGAAAGAACAGAGAAAAGTGGGTCAGTAGCTGGAAGAGAAAGGGAAAAACATGAGTTTTTGTTTTTTAAGATGGGAAAAAAATGTCAGTATGCTAGTCAATTGGTAGGAATGAGTCACTGGAGGCAGAGAAATTAATGATGCAGAATTGAGAGGGCTTGTCTGGAGAAAATGGTCTCCACTAGGACTGCAGGAGTGCAGGCCATTTAGGGGCATGGGGCAGGCAGCTGGGAGGACATGGAAGCAAAGCCTGTGGAAGTTCTCTTCTGAAGTAGGGAGCAGAGTCTCTAGTGTAAAGGTGAAGTTCAAACTCCTCCCTCTTGCCATTAATCCAAACCTTACTCGGTCAAACACTCTCTCCACAGAAGCCTCTGCACACACTGATTTCTCATTTCACTAATCTCCTGATGCCCCTTCAACTACCCATGTCCTCCGCCAGGCTTGCTCTGCTATTCCCCATCTATGTGGCAGCAGAGGGGGGTTGTGATAAACACTGGATTCCATCAAAACACAGATTATTTGCCATTCATTCATTAGTACTGTGAATAAAAAATGTTGCCTGCCATATCAGCAAACAAAGGATGCTAAGGCCATTAAGCCACTACCACTGACCCCTAGGGTGAGTCCTGAGGGGACCCAGACTGGGAAAGAACAGGACACTGGCCCCAGGTAGCTAAGGTGTATATTAAAGGAATGATTTCAGTAAGTTCAGACTCTTGTTCTTCTCATACCTAGACAAGCACTAAATTCCTTAACTTGAGATGTCTGGTTTCCTTTTATTAACAGCAATCTTTGATGTTCCGAATATTTTGCAAAAACCCCTATATATCCTGGGTCCTCCCTTACCTCTTGGGAGCAGTCGCTCAGACCTATCTGAGAGGCTGTCTTCCAGGCTGAAGTCCTCAGTTTTGTGCCCCAAGCAAAACATACTTCTCAACTTTTAGGTTGTGTATTTTTTTCAGTCAACAGTACAAAACTTGAAAATATATATCACTAGGTAGGTGATAGCATTAACTAAGGAAACAATTTTACTCATATGACAAGAGCATACACATCTTTTGTTAGCTGTATATGAACAGATATGAGAAGAGGCCTTGTTAATTGGGGAAGTGCCATATGCGTGACTACTTTGCCAGTGGCCAACAATTTGGTCAGAAACGACCTAGACAAAAAGCATTCAAGTTAAGACTGACCTAGTTCAAACTCTGACACAGATATATATAAAGGCATAGGAACTTCTAGCTAACTATTTTTAATTTAGTGGTCAAGAAAAAAATCTGGTGAAAATGAAAATTTCTTTAGAAAATGAGAAATTGATCACCAATGAATATTCCCAGTCATTGGATTTTCCATATATTGATAATTATTTTGCTGTTAAAAATTCTTTTGCTTTCTTATTTCAAGTTAATTTTTAGCCGATTATATATGCCCTGTGTTATATGAATTAGGGAGAAGCTGGAATTTGAATGTCTTTAAGAAAAAAAGGACTGGTTGAATAAATTATGATTTATCTAGACAATAAAATGTAATTCAGATATTAAAACTGAAGGTACAGGAAAGCATTCGTTAACATCAGTGTGTGTGTGTGTGTGTGTGTGTTTGTGTGTGTGTGTATGGTTTTCATAAGAAAGGATTTGACATTGGGATGCCAAATTGTCTTCTGTGAGTTTGTTCCCCACCTCAGGATTAGTAGGATTATGAGTGTTCTTAATGGAATTTTTTCTTTATTTTCAGCAAAGAGAATCGTAAAAATTAATAAACAGAAACCTAATATAAATAGAGTCAGGAGACCAAAGTGGGGGTTCTCACACCCTCTGATGACAGCAGAGCCCAACAGGAAGAAGAAAGACTCCTTTCCTGGCCAGGATTCAGCCAATGACAAGCCCTGGACTCTTTGTTTCCTGCAGTCTCCTGACTTCCTTTTCCTCCCTATTGTTGCAGTAAAAATAGAGGTGAGGTTTTTTTCCCTCTCCTGAGAACAAGGAAAATAAAGGGAACAGTGAACAGGCTAGAGAAGGAACAAGCCTGAAAGTGTTAATCACTCATAGTTTTAACTGTTACTAATCTGTAGTGTCTGTAAATAGATTTGTACTTCACAAAGCTAACCTATCACTCCCTGACTCTATGTAAATTACATCCTGCTCCTGGTGTTTACATTCTCTGCACTCCCTTGTAATGAATCACCCCTGTAGCTTCTCAGAAAGAAAGTCGCAGGCCCGATAAACCAGAGATAAATGGACCCAATTACTGGGCTGCCTGACGCCAGCTATGACTGTTTTGAAATAATGCAAGAAGAAGAAAAATGCAAGACCTTCACTACTTTGATCCTTATCATATACCCCAGACTGTGAACCCCACCTATAAAATCCTCTCCAATTCCCCAGGGAAGTGGGCACAGTTCTTGAGGCACTAGCCTGATGTGTTTTCCCCTTTGCCTGGCAAAGGAATAAAGCCATCTCTCTTATCCTCTAAAATCTCTGTCTCCATATTTCTGTTCAGCATTGGTGCACAGAAGCTGAGAGGTCGGCAACACCATGAAGTGTTCTCCTTCCCTCTTCGTGTAGAGACCTGCATGTGGCTTGCTATGTCTGCAGACTTCGAACAGCAATTCTCTGCTGATCCCAAATAAACCCATCTTTGCTGGCAAAAAAAACTAAGTCTTTTTGTTTCAGGTAAACATTTTGGTGGCCCATATAGGGATCAGAGAAGACACCTGACAGCTGTGAGGCTGGTGAGCAAACAGCTGTGGTACCCTCAATTGAGCCCACTGTCACTCACTGCCTTTCTCACCAACCTTGGAGGTTGAAAGTACATCTTTCTCCTGAATCCAAGCTCAGGTCTTCTTTGCATTTGAAGCTCTCCAGGCTTTATTTAGGATCTCTTTAAAGGTTTCATCTTTCTGGTCAAGGCCCTGTTCTGTATGTGAGTACTTGTTTGGCACTTGGGTCTGATTTTGAGATTAGACTATTTCACTGAAACAGGCTGAGATGTTCAACCTATTCCTTTGGGAACAGGGGTTGTTTCTCTGAAACGGTGCTGGGTTTTTCAGCCTTCAGCCTATTCCTTTGGATGCCTGTGGAGACTGCCTAAAATAAAAGCCTCAGTCAGGCTCCTCCAGGACCATGCTGTCTCCTCCTTAGGACCAGGTGGGATTAGCTTGCAAGCTGTTTAAATTATACTACTTGTGCTGTAAACTGTTTAAGCTGTTTGAAAATTGTTCTTTACTCTACAGGAAAAACCTCTAAGAAATGGGATTCCAGTTATCTAAGTATTTTGAAGATGTCTCCCCCATAGGGACTCTGGCGAATTTTATGTTTAAAAAACATGGCCCTGGGCTTCCCTGGTGGCACAGTGGTTGAGAGTCCGCCTGCCGATGCAGGGGACACAGGTTCGTGCCCCGGTCCGGGAAGATCCCACATGCCACGGAGCGGCTAGGCCCGTGAGCCATGGCCGCTGAGCCTGCGCGTCCGGAGCCTGTGCTCCACAACGGGAGAGGCCACAACATTGAGAGGCCCGCGTAACGCAAAAAAAAAAACAAAAAACAAAAAACAAAAAACATGGCCCTTTCTCATGTGCATTTCTAACTAAATGGACTGACCTGACCAAAGGCAATTTAGAATATCAATGGCCATTATGGGGAATTTTTGAAATCCTCAAATCGAATTTCCTTAAATCCAGATTGGACTACAGTAGCTCAAAAATTTCCAGAACTAAGTGGAATGCTGATTTTAACTGGTATTTTGAGGCTTCCCAATGTTATCAAGAGTCTCAAATTGCCTCTTGGTAAAATAAGACTTTAAGATTAACTAAGGCAAACAAATGATAAAAAGATAAAATGGCTCCCAAAGTCTCAGGTTCCTCTCCCTCAGCTTCTTTGTCTCCCTCTGATAACATCTTGTCTCTCTGTTCTGTGCTGCACATGCCTCCCCTAGGCCATCAGTCCCCCAACACTGCTGTAGCAGAAACTAGATGAGACGCCCTCCAGGTTGTTAGCCCTTGTTCAGCCCTTATTCTTTCTGCTTTTTCCCCCTCTCTTTCTTGTTTAATTGCACTCTGAAAATGACTGCCTTCCAGTTAAAGTTGTACTGTGCACCTGGTGTTTACTTCTCCAAGACAACAGTCCCTAACACTCCTTTCCTTTGTGAGCATTCTTCATTCTAGAAAGAAGGTCATGGAACAATAACCTCAAGGACCACCAGAACCACCTGACGCCAGCTCTGATGATCTCAGTGTCTCCAAGAGGAAAGAAAAATGCAAGACTTCATCAGTCCTGATCCTTATCTACAGCCCTATTTTCCACCCTGAAACTATAAGACCCCTTCCTATTTCCCAGGAAGAGGGGCACAGTCTTGAGGGTGTTAGCCTGCTATGGCCTCCTTTGCCTGGCAAAGCACTCTTTTCTACTTCTCCAAACTCTGTCTCAGCGTCTCTATTTGGCACTGGTGAACAGAAGCCAGGTTTCGGCAACAATACTAATTCTCTCACCAAACTTCCCTTTTCTCTGAAACTCTCCCCTCTCATTTTTCCTCTGAAGTTAACAGAAATGGTCCCTTTAATATCAAGCCTTCTGAGAATCCAGAGGCTAAACTTTTAATTTCTTATATTCCCTTGACTGAAGCTGAGTGCCATAGTCAAGGATTTTCCCAAAGTAACTAACGATCTATACAGATTTGCTGAGGGATTTAATATAGTCATTCAGACTTATCAACCTGGTTTCTCTGACTTATATCACCTAGTTCATGTGCTTGTTGGTAAAGGCCAGGCCCAGTATTGGATGAAAATTGCTAATTGGGAAAGTCCTGAAAGGTCTCTAGAATTACAACTGGGAGCCTAGCCCCCTAACTTATTATATGATCATGCTCAGGCAATTGCTAGGTGACTTCAACAAGCAATTTCTAGGGCTTTTCCAAAGCTTGTTGATCAGAACAAAATTCAGGCTTGAACACAAAAATCTAATGAACCTGTTCATGACTATTACAATAAACTTCAGACTGTTTCTAAAGAAAATTCTGGTCTTCCTTCAGATGATGATTCTACCCTAGTAGCTTTTAAATCTATGTTTATTAATGGGCTGAACAGGGACTTTTCCCTTTTAGTAAAAAGGACCAGGATGGAATGCGAAACTATGTCCACTCCAGATTTAGTTAATGGCAAACCAGCTCTCTTGTACTCAAATGGGTCACCTCCAAGGAAGGTCGCCAAAATTCTTACTCTTCCACTCTAGCAACTGAAGGGTCCTAAACGAAACCAAAACCCTTCTAGTTTTTGCTACTATCACAAAGAGCCAGGACATTGGAAAAATGATTGTTACAAATCTACACTTTAGGTGCCTTCAGCCCTCTAACCAGTCTTTCCATCATCTTCCCAATTCTCAGTGATGGGGCTCTGAGGAACTACAGGGCCTCTTCCCAATCCTCCTCCTTAATTGACTTGGAGAAACATTTTTCCAGATTGGGGAAACATTTTTCCAGATTCTGGAAACATTTTTCCAGATTGGGGATGAATCTCTCAGGCTGACACTAGAGCCACACTCTTGGTGCTCAACCCCACTACTATGAAGCAGCCCCTGCCTTGGAGTACTAAAACACTTCAAATAGTGGGATCTCTAATTGAAGCAGGAAAGACAGGGCTGGGCCCAAGGACAGCCTCCTCATGTATAGGCATTAGGCATTCCTGCACATTTGTCTCCTGAAGCCACCATACAAGAGCTGTTTTCCCTTAAACCATCCCTTACTAGTCGAGCACCACACGTGGAAGGTCGTACAGGGTAATCAGCAACATGTGCATTTTGATTGCACGTGCTCCACGGTTTTCATGGTTAAAGTTTCTTGCTCAGATACTACAAAGTTGCTGTTCTAGATGCCATTCCTCCATGCCTCATTAAGTGCAAAATAAGGAGGTGGCTTTGCCTTCTGCCTAATGCCTAGCATGAGGAGGCTGTCCTTGGGCCTGGCCCTGTCTTTCCTAACCCATAATGAACCTCAAGAGGTTCCTGTCTCTGAACCTATTCCCTTTTGTTTAGGCCCTTTGAAAGATACACACCCTTTTCTCCTTAGTTCCTCCACTCCTACATATTTATTAGGCCTAGAATTCTTAGAGAAGTAACATGCTGGAATTTCTTTCTCTTAAAAGGGGGAAATAGTTCTATAAATTGACAGTAGTCATCAAAGTAATTCTCCAGGTGAATTAAATGACCCCTCTACATCTTTTATTTGTTCCATCTCTGATGGTACTAGAGCAGATTCTGGAAATAGTGATCATTTGTCTCTACTAAATCAGCTACCACCTTCCTTACAGGCAAAATCTCAAACTGATGTTGGCAAAATTCTCAGTGCACCTCCCATCAACATTCAAACAGATCCCTCGAACTAGGGCACCTACCAGGCACCGGTGGGGGACCACGGACACCTAAGGAGACGGGAGGAACCCCCAGTGACTGGGTAGGACGTGGCATGGGGGGAGTGAAGGGGGAGGAGAAGTGGAGGCAGGACGAGATTGGCACCCCTGAGGGGTGGCTGGGGGAGAGCAAGGGATCCCACGCCCAAACGGGGAAATTGGGGAACCATTTGAGGGCAGAGGATCAAAAGGGAGTGTGGTCAGATTTCCCCTGCCCACTTGGACCCCCAGGAACCTGTTGAGGTTCTGGGCTTGATCCTCTGTTCGCCGAGGCCCCCTCCATCCCTGCAGATCCTGAGGGAGTGGGAGGGCGGGAAGGGGGAGCAAAAGTAAAGGTCGGACCTCCAGGACCCGCAGTCCTGAGGGGTGGCTGGGGGAGGGTAGGAGTTCCTACACCCAGTGGGACCCACCCACAGTTAGGGATCCAGCTGTAATGGGGGAGACCCTGGGGGAGACAGTGGGGGAGGGGTGTGAAGGAACAGAATGGAATAGGGCCAGTGCTTTCCCTGTCCACTTAGGCACTGGGGCCTGTTGGACTACTGGGCCTAATCCTCTGCCCTTGGAGCCTCCCTTCTAGAGTGCAGAACCCAAGCGCCGCTCCTGCACCCCTATTCAGGGCCCTACCCCTACACTCGGAGACCCCCCTCCAACAAGCTGGGCCTAAACCCAATCCACATAGCCTCACTCAGGGCCCCACCTCCAAACTCCGGAACCCCCACATTCCACAGGCCCACCTATCGACTTGCTGCCTCTCCCCTTCTGCAGAAGTCTTAAGTAGAGGCCCTGCCCCATGCTTGAACATCGCCCCAGTCCACCCAAACCCACGTCCCTGCCTAAATTCTGCCCCCATAGTCAGGGCTTTTCTTTTCTTTTTTCCTCCTTTAGATTGGGGTTCTGTTTTGCCTTCTTGATTCATTGTTGTTGATTCTTTTATATTTTTATTTTTCCTAATAAATCTTTTTTCTAATTTTACTTTATTCTTTATATTTCATTAGTGATCTCTCCTTTTGGATTGCTCACACACACACACTTTTTTTTTCCTTTTTTCTGTTTGGTTTTATCTTAACATGTTGCATTTGTTTCAATTAGAGTTTTATTTTTCCTAATATATTTTTTATCTGTCTAATTTTATTTTGTTTTTTATTCTTTGATATTGTACTGCTCTTCTTTCTTTCTTCCTGTTTTTTTTCTTCACTGTGCCACAAGGCTTGTGGGATATTGGTGCCCAGGCCAGAGGTTGGGCCCAAGCTCCGGTGGTGGGAGCTCCAAGTCCAAACCACTGGAGAAAGATAGAACCTCAGACCTCAGGGAATATCAATCAGAGTGAGGCCTCCTGGAGGTCCTCATCTCAGCACCAAGACCCAGCTCTATCAAACTGTCTGCAAACTCCACTGCTGGATGCTTCAGGCCAAACAACCAGTAAGACAGGAATACAGCACCACCCATCCAAAAAAAAAAAAAAAAAGAAATGAAAAATAAATTTGTTACAGATGAAGAAGTAAGGTAAAACCCTTCAAGACTAAATAAATGAAGACAAAAGAGGCAATCTACCTGAAAAAGAACTCAGAGTAATGATGGTAAAGATTATCCAAAATCTCGGAAACAGAATGGAGAAAATAGAGGAAACATTTAACAAGAATCTAGAAAAACTAAAGAGCAAACAAACAGTGATGAACAACACAATTACTGAAATTAAAAATACTCTAGAAGGAATCAATAACAGAATAACTGAGGCAGAAGAATGGATAAGTGAGCTGGAAGATAAAATGGGGGAAATAACTTCCAGGGAGCAGAATAAAGAAAAAAGAATGAAAAGAATTGAGGACAGTCTCAGAGACTTCTGGGACAACATTAAATGCACCAACATTTGAATTGTAGGGGTCCAGGAAGAAGAAAAGAAAAAGAAAGGATCTGAGAAAATATTTGAAGAGATTATAGTCAAAAACTTCCTTAACATGGGAAAGGAAATGGTCAGTCAGGTCCAGGAAGTATAGAGAGTACCATACAGCTATCAAAAATTAAATACAAAGAAAAAATATTAAAAGCAGCAAGGGAAAAGCTACAAATAACATACAAGGGAATCCCCATAAGGTTAACAGCTGACCTTTCAGCAGAAACTCTGCAAGCCAGAAGGGAGTGGCAGGATATATTTAAAGTGATGAAGGGGAAAAACCTACAACGAAGATTACTCTACCCAGCAAGGATCTCATTCAGATTTGATGGAGGAATTAAAACCTTTATAGATAAGCAAAAGTTAAGAGAATTAAGCACCACCAGACCAGCTTTACAACAAATGCTAAAGGACTTTCTCTAGGCAGGAAACACAAGAGAAGGAAGACCTACAATAACAAACCCAAAGCAATTAAGGAAATGGTAATAGGAACATACTGATAACTACCTTAAATGTAAATAGATTAAATGCTCCAATCAAAACACACAGGCTTGCTGAATGGGTACAAAAACAAGACCCGTACATATGCTGTCTACAAGAGACGCACTTCAGACCTAGGGACACATACAGACTGAAAGTGAGGGGATGGAAAAAGATATTCCATGCAAATGGAAATCAAAAGAAAGCTGGAGTAGCAATTCTCATATCAGACAAAATAGACTTTAAAATAAAGACTCTTATAAGAGACAAAGAAGGACACCACATAATGATCAAGGGATCAATCCAAGAAGAAGATATAACAATTGCAAATATTTATGCACCCAACATAAGAGCACCTCAATATATAAGGCAAATGCTAACAGCCATAAGAGGGGAAACTGACAGTAACACAATCATAGCAGGGGACTTAAACACCCCACTTTCACCAATGGACAGATCAACCAAAAGGAAAATAAATAAGGAAACACAAGCTTTAAATGACACACTAAACAAGATGGACTTAATTGATATTTATAGGACATTCCATCTAAAAACAACAGAATAAACTTTCTTGTCAAGTGCTCATGGAAGATTCTCCAGGACAGATCATATCTTGGGTCACAAGTCAGGTCTTGGAAAATTTAAGAAAATTGAAATCACATTAATTATCTTTTCTGACCACAATCCTATGAGACTAGATATCAATTATAGGAAAAAGACTGTAAAACATACAAACACATGGAGGCTAAACAATACACTACTATATAATCATGAAATCACTGAAGAAATCAAAGAGGAAATAAAAAAATACCCAGAAACAAATGACAATGAAAATACGATGACCCAAAACCTTTGGGATGCAGGAAAAGCAGTTCTAAGAGGGAAGTTTATAGCAATATGACCTTACCTTAAGAGGGAAGTTTATGGCAATACGATCTTACCTCAAGAAACAAGAAAAATCTCAAATAAACAACCTAACCTTACACCTAAAGGAATTAGAGAAAGAAGAATCAAACAAACCCCAAAGTTAGCAGAAGGAAAGAAATAAAGATCAGATCAGAAATAAATGAAACAAACAATAGCAAAGATCAACTAAACTAAAAGATGGTTCTTTGAGAAGATAAATAAAACTGATAAACCATTAGGCAGACTCATCAAGAAAAAAGGGAGAAGACTCAAATCAACAGAAGTAGAAATGAAAAAGGAGAAGTAACAACTGACACTGCAGAAATACAAAGGATCATGAGAGATTACTAAGGCAACTATACGCCAATAAAATGGACAACCTGGAAGAAATGAACAAATTCTCAGAAAAGCACAACCTTCTGAGACTGAACCAGGAAGAAATGGAAAATATAAGCAGACCAATCACAAGCACTGAAATTGAAACTGTGATTAAAAATCTTCCAACAAACAAAAGCCCAGGACCAGATGGCTTCACACATGAATTCTATCATTTAGAGAAGAGCTAATACCTATCCTTCTCAAACTCTTCCAAACTATAGAAGAGGGAGGAAAACTCCCAAACTTATTCTACGAGGCCACCATCACCCTGATACCAAAACTAGACAAAGATGTCACAAAGAAAGAAAACTACAGGCCAATATCACTGATGAACATAGATGCAAAAATCCTCAACAAAATACTATCAAACAGAATCCAAGAGCACATTAAAAGGATCATACATCATGATCAAGTGGGGTTTACCCCAGGCATGCAATGATTCTTCAATATATGCAAATCAATCAATGTGATACACCGTATTAATAAATTGAAGGATAAAAACCATATGATAAACTCAATAGATGCAGAAAAAGCTTTGACGAAATTCAACAGCCATTTATGATAAAAATTCTCCAGAAAGTAGGCATTGAGGGAATCTACCTCAACATAATAAAGCCCATACATGAGAAACCGAAAGCCAACATCGTTCTAAATGATGAAAAACTGAAACCATTTCCTCTAAGATCAGGAAAAAGACAAGGTTGTCCACTCTCACCACTTATTCAACATAGTTTTGGAAGTTTTGGCCACAGCAATCAGAGAAGAAAAAGAAATAAAAGGAGTCCAAATCAGAAAAGAAGAAGTAAAATTGTCCTTGTTTGCAGATGACATGATACTATACATAGTGAATCCTAAAGATGCTACCAGAAAACTACTAGAGCTAATTAATGAATTTGGTAAAGTAGCAGGATACAAAATTAATGTACAGAAATCTCTTGCATTCCTATACACTAATGATGAAAAATTTGAAGGAGAAATTAAGGAAACACTCCCATTTACCACTGCAACAAAAAGAATAAAATACATAGGAATAAACCTACCTAGGGAGACAAAAGACCTGTATGCAGAAAACTATAAGACACTGATGAAAGAAATTAAAGATGATACAAAAAGATGGCGAGATATACTATGTTCTTGGATTAGAAGAATCAACATTGTGAAAATGACTATACTCCTGAAAGCAATCTACAGATTCAATGAAATCCCTATCAAACTACCAATGGAATTTTACACAGGACTAGAACAAAAAATTTCACAATTTGTATGGAAACACAAAAGACCCTGAATAGCCAAAACATTCTTGAGAAAGAAAAACAGAGCTGGAGGAATCAGGCTCCCTGACTTCAGACTATACTACAAAGCTACAGTAATCAAGACAGTATGGTAGTGGCACAAAAATAGAAATATAGATCAATGGAACAGGATAGAAAGCCCAGAGATAAAGCCCGGCACATACTGTCACCCTATCTTTGATAAGGGAGGCAAGAGTATACAATGGAGAAAAGACATCCTCTTCAGTAAGTGGTGCTGGGAAAACTGGACAGCTACATGTAAAAGAATGAAACTAGAACACTTCCTAACACCATACACAAAAATAAACTCAAAATGGATTAAAGACCTAAATGTAAGGACAGACACTATAAAACTCTTAGAGGAAAACATAGGCAAAACAGTGTATGACATAAATCACAGCAAGATCCTTTTTGACCCACCTCCTAAAGAAATGGAAATAAAACCAAAAATAAACAAATGGGACCTAATGAAGCTTAAAAGCTTTTGCACAGCAAAGGAAACAATAAACAAGACAAAAAGACAACCCTCAGAATGGGAGAAAATATTTGCAAATGTAACAACTGACAAAGGATTAGTCTCCAAAATTTACAAGCTGCTCATGCAGCTCAATATCAAAAAAAAAAAAAACCCAATCCAAAAATGGGCAGAAGACCTAAATAGACAGTTCTCCGAAAAGATATACAGATTGCCAACAAACAAATGAAGAGATCCTCAACATCACTCATCATTAGAGAAATGCAAATCAAAACTACAATGAGGTATCACCTACACCAGTCAGAATGGCCATCATCAAAAAACCTACAAACAATAAATGCTGGAGAGGTTGTGGAGAAAAGGGAACCCTCTTGCACTGTTGGTTGTAACGTTATTTGGTACAGCCACTATGGAGAACAGTATGTAGGTTCCTTAAAAAACTGAAAATAGATCAACCATATGACCCAGCAATCCTACTACTGGGCATATACACTGAGAAAACCATAATTCAAAAGGAGTCATGTACCACAATGTTCATTCAGCACTATTTACAATAGCCAGGACATGGAAGCAACCTAAGTGTGTCCATCAATAGATGAATGGATAAAGAAGATGTGGCATATATATACAATGGAATATTACTCAGCCATAAAAAGAAATGAAATTGAGTTACTTGTAGTGAGGTGGATGGACCTAGAGTCTGTCATACATAGTGAAGTAAGTCAGAAAGGGAAAAACAAATACCGTATGCTAACACGTATATACGGAATCTAAAAAAAAAATGGTTCTGTTAAACTTAGGTGCAGGACAGGAATAAAGATGCAGACATAGAGAATGGAATTGAGGACACGGGGAGTGGGAAGGGTAAGCTTGGACGAAATGAGAGAGTGGCATGGACATATATACACGACCAAATGTAAAATAGCTAGCTAGTGGGAAGCAGCTGCATGGCACAGGGAGATCAGCTCGGTGCTTTGCGACCACCTAGATGGGTGGGATAAGGAGGGTGGGAGGGAGATGCAAGAGGGAGGGGATATGCGGATATATGTATGCATATAGCAGATTCAGTTATACAGCAGAAACTAATACAACACTGTAAGGCAATTATACTCCAATAAAGATGTTTAAAAAACAACAACAACAGGGGCTTCCCTGGTGGCGCAGTGGTTGAGAGTCCGCCTGCCGATGCAGGGGACGCGGGTTCGTGCCCCGGTCCGGGAAGATTCCACATGCCGCTAAGCGGCTGGGCCCGTGAGCCATGGCCGCAGAGCCTGCGCGTCCGGAGCCTGTGCTCCGCAGCGGGAGGGGCCGCAACAGTGAGAGGCCCGCGTACCGCAAACAAAACAAAACAAAAACCAGATCCCTCAAAACTTCTTCCAATAATTAATAAATATCCTATAAGTAAAGAAGCACTTCAAGGCATAAAACCCGTAATAGAAAATTACAAGGCTCAAAGCCTCATTATCCGTTCGTTGTCCCTATAACATAGCTATTTTACTGGTAAGAAAACTTAAGGGCTGAGGGTGGAGGTTTGTCCAGGACCTCTGAAATAGGGTGGGACCTGGGACCTGGGACCTGGGACCCTTTGCTGCAGTACTTACTTACACCTGGGCAAAGGTCTCCTAGTCTCCTTGAGCAACAAAATACAAAGAAACTCTAAGGGACTAAAAATAACTGCTTACATGTGTAGTTGGTACAAATTATGAACAACAAGATACAAAAAGACCAAAAACCCAACTGCCACTTCTGAGGTGTCAGGATCAAAAGCAGGTCCTCTGCATGATCCCTGCACACAGCACCACCAAGTGGGGGGGGCAGACCACCGAAGCCACCCCTCCAGTCCGACCCATGTATCTCCCGCTAGGCTCACCCCATTTAAGGGACCAGCTCGCCCCTTCCCCCCACCCCCAGGCTTAGGGAGCGAGCAAGGGACGCTGTTACTTGTTTTTGCTCCCTCCTGCTGCAGCATGAGTCCCAATAAAGCTTATCTGAACTTCTCATCTGGCCTTTTATCAATTTCTATGGATTAAGGAGGCCAAGAACCCTGGTCAGTAACACCTCTGAGCAATACACAACATTGTTATCTCTGGGTACCCTGTTGTTCCTAATCCTGGTACATTACTAACATCCATTCCAACTGGAAGTCAGTTCTTTACTGAAATTGATTTATGCAGTACATTCTTTAGTATTCTAGATGATGAAGCTGGCCAATACCCTTTTTTTTTTTTTAAAGCCAGCCACTTTTATTATCATTCTTGTATTTTATAGGACAAAAAAAAAAAAAAAAGAGGAATGTAGGTTTGTCCTGGTTGCTCTATTTACAACCAGGGCAGGCTCTCTGCGACATCAGGCACAGCAGCTTGTCCGAGGCCCCTTTGCAGATGCAGCCCTGGGCACACTTGGCGCAGCCCGGAGGGCAGCAGGAGCAGCAGCTCTTCTTGCAGGAGGTGCATTTGCACTCTTTGCATTTGCAGGAGCCGGCACACGTGCAGGATCCACCCGCGGTGCAGGAGCAGTTGGGATCCATGGCGAGAGGAAGCGGAGGCTGGGATCTGGAGACTGTGGCACGAAGTATGGCAAGGACATCGAGGGGGCGTGGCCAATACCCTTTTGCCTTCACTTAGGAAGAAAATAATTCACCTGGGCAGTAGTACCTCAGGATTTTGCTGAATCCTTTTTATTTCTCACAAATCCTGAAGGCTGATCTGAGTGATATAAAATTCCCTAGAGTTTCTACTTTGTTGCAGTATGTAGATGACTTGCTTCTTTGCTTTCCTTCTCAAGCCTCCTCACAGGAAGACAGCATTCACTTGTTACAGCTTTTAGCCTTAAGGGGACTTAAGGTCACCAAAAAAAATTGCAGTTTGCCAAACCCAGGTTCCACTTTTAGGGCAGCTTAGAACAGGAGCTACACCCAGATCCAGATAGACTTCATGCTGTCCTAAGTTTCCCCAAACCCAAAACTAAGCACCAACTTCGAGGTTTTCTCAGGCTAGTTGGTGATTGCCAAAACTGGATTCCAAATTTCTCCCTTACGGCCAAACCTCTCAACAATAACAACCCGAACTCAATTTTATGGGAAGAACTGGATGACATAGCTTTCAAGGCCTTAAAAGAGAGTTTGATGAACCCACCTACTCTTGGGCATCCCAATTATCAGATTCCCCTTTTCCTTTTGTATATGAAAAGGAAGGTAATGCCCTTGTGGTACTGACCCAAAAACACGGGGACCACCATCAACCCATCGTATATTATAGTCAGCAACTGGACCCTGTGGCACAGGGATACCCGCCTTGCTTTAGAGCCATTATAGCTACTGCTCTTTTGGTGAAGGCTACTGAGAAAATTATAGTATACCCTTTAACCATTTTTGTACCTCATGCAGCAGAATCCCTTCGGAATTCTCATTATGCCCAACACTTCTCATCAAGCCACCTCACCTCTTATGAAGTATTTTTGTTACCTGTCCCTCACATAATTCTTTTACATTGTAATAACCTTAACCTGGCTACTTTTCATCCCTCCATCACTGATTAATTCCCTTATGACTGTTTAACGCTGATGGACCACCTCCTGACTCCTTGAAATGACCTACAGAAAATCCTTGGGTAAAGGTGACTTTTCATGGTTCACTGGTTGTTCTTATTTAAAAGGTGACAATGGCAAATACTCTGCTGAGGATGCTATTACAACTTATTTTAATGTTGTTGAGTCAGCATCTTTACCTATGGCTACTTCAACCCAACAGGATGAATTGTACTCTTACATGGGCTTGTACTTCAGCCTAGGACCAAACTGCCAATATTTATACTGATATGCTTTCAGAGTAGCTCATGATTTTGAAATAATGTGGAAGAAATGTGTCTTCCTTACTTCCAGAGGAAATGAAATTTAAACTGGCCCCTATGTTCAGGAATTATTAAATGTAATACTGCTACCTGCCACATTCTAAACTTGACTCTCTGGAAGCCAGGGGAAATCACCTTGCTGACATTTCTGCAAGGAATGCTGCCCTTAAAGGGACCAACAGTAGCCAAACCTCTGTCACGGTCCAAAGGGATATTTTCCCAAATGATAGTTTAGAAAAACTGGCTAGAGAAGCCCAACAACTGGCCTCAGGAAAGGAAAAACAACAATTGGAAATTGTTGGAAATTCAACAATTTTTGTTTTGATAAAAGAGAAACCTCTGGTTTGAACCAAGTAACAACCCAGTCCCACCTAAGACTCTAAAATTCTCACTCCTCACCACTGTGCATGCATTCAACCACTGGCCTACTGACAAAATGACAGCCTTCATGAATCAATACTGGTGGGGAAACATAAATGAGGCTACAAAAGGTGCCTGCCTCACTTGTCCCACCTAAAATACAACCCAGAGAAACTGTTCATACTGCTCCCGGACATTTTAAATTGCCTAATGGACCATTCAAGTTCTGGCAAATGGATTTCATACAACTTCCTCTGTTTCATGGATGTAAATATGTTTTAGTGTTGGTCTGTATGTTTTCACACTGAACTGAAGCCTTCCCTTGCAGACAGGCTACCGCCTCCTCTGTGGCTAAAGTCCTTTTGTAAAAGATTATCCCTATCTGGGGAACTTCTTTCAAACTTCATAGGGATCACGAAACCCATTTTACTGGCCAGGTGCTTCAGCACATCTGTATTCTTTGGCTTGTCTTATAGCACTTTCACTGTGATTACCATCCTCAATCTTCTGGTTTAGTTGAATGCAATAATGGCATTATAGGACTCAACTGGCAAAATTTTTAGAGGCCCTCCAAACACCTTGGCCAACAGCATTCATGTTGGTCGTTCTAAATCTCAGATCCACCCTTTCGGAACTCAAACTCTCACCCTTTGAGGTAGTTACAGGACACCCAATGCACTAGGCTCCTGCTTCTTTTGACCCACAACTGATAAAAGGAGAGGTGCTCCAACATTGCAAAGCCCTAATTGCTTCTATTAAAAATAACAAAAAGCAAAATAAAACCATGTTGGGCTTCCCTGGTGGTGCAGTGGTTGAGGATCTGCCTGCCGATGCAGGGGACATGGGTTCATGCCCCGGTCTGGGAAGATCCCACATGCTGCAGAGTGGCTGGCCCCGTGAGCCATGGCCACTGAGCCTGCACGTCCAGATCCTGTGCTCCACAACGGGAAAGGCCACAACAGTGAGAGGCCCCCACAAACCCCCCCACCAAAACAACCATGTTTTGGGTAGAGCAATCTTTTCTCAGTGTACTCTCAAGAGACAAAGACTTTAAGCATCACACATTGCAACCTGGAGATTTTGTCTATTGAAATAGACACCTCCAGAATAAATGCTCTTCACTCTTGCTGAAAAGGCCCCATGAAGTACTGTTAACCAACCCTTGTGCCACAAAACTCCAAGGAAGACTCTCTTTGGATTCTCATGACACACCCAAAGAAAGCACCAAACCCTGACTGAACCTGCACATCACCTGGTGACCTGAAAGTAAAGATTTCCCAGAATAGGAGCAGATGACATCTGACGACACAGCTTTTGCAAGATAGCTGGACCAGGTCTGTTGGAAGTTTGTCACCAAATGTTTGATGATGACATAACACCATCATGTGATCTCCAGTGTCCTTGGTCTTGATAACGTATGGGCTTTAGACAAAAAGTGCCTGAGAGTTCTCCCTCCCACCCTTGCTTGTTACTTGAGTGTGACATCAGTAGGTTTCCAATCTGTGTACTTTCCTTCTGATGTGAGAAACCACACCCTGGAAAGGTCTTTCCTGACTTGGAGGGACAAAAAAGCTGCTGAAACTAGAAAACCTGACTCCTGATCAGTGATACTTTCAGAGAAAGGTCTTGAACAAAAGGGAAAAATATGAAAATTGATATATAGAAACCTCAATTAAATAGAGTTGAGAGACCAGAGTGGTGGCTCTGGTGCCCTGCAATGATAACTGAGCCCAACAAGAAGAAAGACTCTTCTTTCCCAGCAAGGACTCAGTCCATGAAAAGCTATGGACTCTGTTTACTACAGCCCTCCTGAATTCCTCTTCCTCTCTGTAAAAGTGTTCTCCTTCCCCCAGTGTGCTGGGACTTGCATGTAGCTCACCATGGTTGTAGACCCCGAAGCTGCAATTCTCTGCTGATCCAGAATAAACTCATCTTGGTTGGAGAAATATCTGGCGATCTAGTTATTTCAGGTCAACAGAATACACTGCTTTTGTAATAAAGAAACAATAGAAAGCCTGCCGGATTTGACAATATTTTTAGATAATTCTGTTTTAAATAGGAGATTATATATATTATATACATATAATTGGTAATCTAACTTTTCAATTAACAGTATATTGTAGATAGGCTCCTAGGTCAATAAACACATTACTATACTATCACTTACAAATATTTACCTAAACAACCCAACCAGCGTCACATTTCAACTGTACAATAACCACAATAACTGAAAATGAATTAAATAAAATACCAAATACACAGGGAATAAAAGGAAAATATTTTAAATAGGTTAAAATGTTTATATGTCCAAAAACAATGTAAAAATTCCTGAAAATTAGCAATAAATTTTAAAAATCAGTGATGAAAAATAATTATTCATAGTAATTTCTTTATTTTGATTATATTATCGCCACAACCAATTTACTTTTGATCAATTCTTTCCAAATTGCCTGAAGCCCAACTGTGTATGGAACTCTAGGATTTGTAGTGAGGGTGATCATGGGGAAGGAGAATGGGAAGAGAAGAAAGATTGGAAAATATTTTGGGGTCATTTAGAATTTTAATTTGCTCCATCAGTCCTGAAGTAAAAATATATATTTGAGTCAAAAATGCTACACTGAAATTACACTTTAAAAAAGAAATTGGGATTCCTCCTTATCAGATTAATTCATGCAACTTTCCTAAGACATGGAAGGTTTGGAATGAGAAGATTCTTTTGTGGAATATCTATAAGTTTGATTTAAATTGTTAGAACTATGAATAAATAGGAAATAAATTTAGAAAAAAAGACTTAAAGAATTTTTCACTATGTGAAAAATTATTAAATGGTAAGTAGTGACCAGCTGCTTTGCATGGCCACTAAAATCCAAAACAAATGTCAAGTCATAAGAGAAGGACTTCATTTGACATAGGAACACTTTTGGTTTTTTGTCTTTCTTGGTAAAGAAATTTTTATAGGCACAAAATGAAAAGAATTTATAAATCACTTTTCTAAAAGATGTTTTCCCCTTAACCTGTCATGAAGATGGCGAAAAATAAACCAAATAAGCATTTATTAGGTCTTGGCTTCAAGAAAGGAAAACAAATTAAATGGCCTTTTTCAGGTTCCTCTAATCCTAATGCTTCATGGATGCTATTATGAGGCCTATAATGGAAACCAATTAAATATAAATACGGTGAGGAGTGTGGGCAATTAAACAAATGGTTCATGGGAGGTGTGATGATCAAGGTGGCAGGTTAGGAGCATGCTGGGCTCACCTCCACTCATGAACACATCCAAACGACAACTCTTGCTGAAATCAACCTGGGGAAGAGCAGAACAGCTCTTCTGCAACCAAGGCTGTAAAGAAAGATTCACACGGAGTCCGGTAGGAAGGGAGAAGCGATGTGGTCGGGACCTTCACCCTTAGCAGTGACACAGGAGAGGAGGGGACATCACAGGCTCAGGGATCCTCTCTGGGGAGCGAGAGATTCCAGCCCCACATTGGACAGTCCAGCCCTGGGATACAACACTGGAAGACAAACCCCTTAGCTGGTTTGAAACCCAGTGGGCCTTACCAAAGGGCTGTTAGAAACTGGGCCTCTGCTCTTGAAGAGCACACAGACTTGCTTGCTCCCAGTCAAAGTGTGGAGGCAGCACATTGAAAGCTGCCAGGGGCTCTGACCAGCTAGCCAGGACTGCTGCATCACACCCCCTGCCCACCCCTCACCTGGCTCCTGCTCTAGCCCCTCTTGCTCCAGCACTGCTCTCCACTAAGGCAGAGGGTGCCACTAACTACGAGAGTGTGCACACTTGGAGGGAACAGAGCTGGATTGGATCCAAGCCCTGCCTCTGACCAGGGTGTAGGCAGCCATTGCCAGCACATGTGTCCCTGTGCACTCTTGGGAGGAAGCAAACTCAGCTCAGTAGTGTGATATCAACCCCTCCAGCCACAACCCAGCCTCTAGCCAAGCAAGCACATCAGGGATAAAGTGAAATCAGAAAAGAAGTACAGTCTCAAGCCCTCAGGCCCTGAATCTATATCCCAAACCAAGGCTGAGACTGCCATCACACCTGGAAGAAACCCAACTTCCTCAGGGCTTCTGTTCCAGCCCCTGTGGCTCTGACCGCACCCTTGACAGGGTGGTGATGGCCACTGAGCAGAGGAGAAGCCCCAGCTTGCACCTGGCTCTGGCTCTAGCCCCTCCAACTCTGCCCCTACCTCCCACCAAGGTGGTAGCTGCTAGCGCACACTGGGAGAAGACATGGCCTATGCTAATGTCAGACCCAGCTCTCCCACCAAAGCCACTGGGTACACACAGACGTCATAGGGACAGTCCCACACAAGGACACACTTTCAAGATCAGAGTAGGTAACTGTTTCACCTAATTTTACAGAGATAGAGGAAGTCAAACAAAATGAGAAGACAGAGAAGAATACATTTCAAAAGAAATAACAAGAAAAAACCCTGAAAAGAAAATCTTAATGAAACAGAGGTAAATAATTTACCTGATAAAGAGTTCAAAGCAATAGTAATGAAAATGCTAACTGAACTTGGGGAAAAAAAGAATACAAGAACACAGTGAGAATTTTAATAAAGAACTAGAAAATATTAAAAAAAAGAACTGAAGAATACAATAACTGGTATGAAAAGTACAGTAGAGGGAATTAACAGCAGATGAGGTGATACAGAAGATATATTAGTGATCTGGGAGATAGAATAATGGAAATTACCCAATCAGAACACCAAAAAAAAAAAAAAACAATTTTAAAAAAATGAGGCTAGTTTAAGGAACCTCTAGGTCAACATCATGCATACTAACATTCATATAATATGGGTCCCAGAAGGAGAAGAGAGAGAGAAAGGGGTACAAAATGTATTTGATGAAATCATGGCTCAAAAATTTCCTGACACCAAAGAAGGAAACAGATATTCAGGTATAGGAAGCACAGAGGGTCCCAAGCAAGATGAACACAATGAGACTCCCACCAAGACCTATCATAATTAAAATGGCAAAAGTTAAAGAGAGGATTCTAAAAGCAGCAAGAGAAAAACAAAGAGTCAAAACAGTTACAGGGAGCTCCCATAAGGCTTTCAGCTGATCTTTCTGCAGAAACATTGCAGGCCAGAAGGGAGTGGTATGATATATTCAAAGTACTGAAAGGGAAAAAAAAAACTACCACTTAGGATACTCTACCCAGCAAGGCTGTCATTCACAATTGAAGAAGATAAAGGGCTTATCAGACAAATAAAAACTAAAGGAGTTCATCATTACCAAACCAACCTTTCAAGAAGTGTTAAAGGGTCTTCTTTCAGTGAAAAAGAAAAGGCTACTACAAGAAGGAAGAAATTATAGGAAGGGGAAAATCCTTCTGGTAAAGGCTGTGGGTCAACCATTAAATAAGATTAATAGGTTAAAAGATTAAAACACAAAAATTGTAAAATCAACTATAATTACAATAAATATTTAGGGATAGCCACGATGATTTAAAATATGACACCTGGGGCTTCCCTGGTAGCACGGTGGTTGAGAGTCTGCCTGCTGATGCAGGGGACATGGGTTCATGCCCTGGTCCAGGAAGATCCCACATGCTGTGGAGTGGCTGGGCCCGTGAGCCATGGCCGCTGAGCCTGTACATCTGGAGCCTGTGCTCCGCAATGGGAGAGGCCACAACAGTGAGAGGCCCGCGTACTGCAAACAAAACAAAACATGACACCAAAAACACAAAGCTTGGGAAAGGGAGTAAAAAATGTAGAGCTTTTAGAGAATGTATTTGAATTTAAATGACTATCAATTTAAAACAAGTAGATACAGGTCAACATATATGACCTGCATAGTAACCACAAATCAAACCTATAATAGATATACAAACACTAGAGAGGAATACAAACTTAACACTAATGAGGGTCATCAAAGCATAAGGTAAGAGACTAAAAGAAAATGAAAAGAACAGAGAAGAACTACAAAAAAACCCCCAGAAAACAAATAACAAAATGGCAATAAGTACATACCTATCAATAATCACTTGGACTAAATGCCCCAAACCAGATACATAGAGTGGCTGATTGGATAGAAAAAAAAAAGACCCATCTATATGCTGCCTACAAGAGACTCACTTCATAGCTAAAGACACACACAGACTGAAAGTGAGGGGATGGAAAAAGATATTCCATGTGAAACAAAAGGAAAACTGTGGTAGCAATACTCATATCTGACAATATAGGCTTCAAAACAAAGTCTATAATAAAAAACAAAGAAGCACATTATATAATGATAAAGGATCGATACAAAAAGAGATAGAACATTCGTAAACATATACACATCTAGTACGGAGCACCTAAATAACTAAAGCAAGTATTAATGGATATAAAGGGATAAACTGACAGTAATACAATAATATGAAGGGACTTTAACACCCCACTTACATCAATGGACAGATTTTCTGAACAGAAAATCAATAAAGAAACACTGGCCTTAAATAACACATTAGATCAGTTGGATTTAATAGACATTACAGGACATTGCATCCAAAAAAGGCAAAATACACATTCTTTTCAAGTGCACATAAAACTTTCTCCAGGATAGGTCATATTCTAGGCTACAAAACAAGTCTCAAGAAATTTAAGAGGATACAAATTATATCAAGCATCTTTTCCAACCACAATGGCATGAAACTAGAAATCAATTACAGGAAAAAAAGGGGGAAAACAAACATGGGGAGACTAAACAACATGCTATGAAAAAAACTAATGGGTCAATGAAGAATTCAAAGACAAAATCAGAAAATACCTTGAAACAAATGAAAATAAAAGCACAACTTTCAAAATCTATGGGAAAAAGCAAAAGAAGTTCTCAGAGGGAAGTTTATAATGATACAGGCCTACCTCAAGAAACAAGAAAAATCTCTCAAATAAACATCTTAACCTTAGAAAAAGAAGAACAAACTAAGCCCAAAGTCAGCAGAGGAAGGAGATTATAAAAAGATCAGAGTGGGAATAAATAAAATTGAGAAAAACAAAAAAAAAATAGAATAAATCTATGAAACCAAGGGCTAGCTTTTTTTTAAAAAGGAAAACAAAATTGGTAAGCCTTTAGCAATGCTTATTAAGAACAAAACTGCAAGGACCCAAATAAGCAGAATAAGAAATGAAAGAGGAGAAATAACCAATACCATAGTGATACAAAAAAATCATAAGAGAATACTACAAAGGGTTATATGCCAACAATTTGGACAATCTAGAAGAAATGGACAAATTTCTAGAAAAATACACATGCCAAGACTGAATCAGGAAGAAACAGACAATCTGAACAAGACCAATCACTAGTAGTGAAACTAAATTTGGAACAACAACAAAATGTCCAGCAAACGGAAGTCCAAGACCAAACAGCTCAGGGAAATTCTACCAAGCATATAAAGAAGAGTTAATACCTATCCTTCTCAAAGTATCCCAAAAAACTTAAGAGAAGGAAATACTCCCAAATTCATTCTACAAGGCTACGATTATCCTGATACCAAAACAAGACAGACACTACAGAAAAAAGAAAATTACAACCCAAATATCTCTGATTAATAAAGGTGCAATAATCCTCAACAAAATATTAGCAAACCAAATTCAACAATATATAAAAGGGATAGTTCACTGTGAGCCAGTGGGATTTATAGCAGGGATGCTATGATGGTTCAATATCCACAAATCAATCAATGTGATACACCACAATAACAAAAAGAAGGGTAAAAATCACATGCTCATCTCAATAGATGCAGAAAAGCATTGGACAAAATTCAACACCCATTCATGATAAAAACTCAAAAAAGTTGATATAGAGGGAACATACCACAACAAAATAAAAGCCATTTGTTACAAACCCACAGCTAACATCATGCACAATGGTGAAAAACTAAAACAAGATAAGTATGCCCACTCCCACCATTTCTATTTCAAGACAAATATGCCCACTCTCACCATTTCTATTTAACATAATATTGGATATCCTAGCTATAGCAATTAGACAAGAAAAAGAAATAAAAGGAATCCAAATTGGAAGGGAAGAAGTAAAACTGTCACTATTTTCAGATGACATGTATAGAAAACCCTGAAGTCTCCACCAGAAAACTATAAGAGCTAATAAATGAATTCACTGAAGTTGCAAGATACAAGATTAATATACAGAAATCTGTTGCTTTTCTAAATACTAATAATGAACTATCATAAAGAGAAAGCAAGCAAATAATGTCACTTAAAATTGCATCAAAAAGAATAAAACACCTACAAAAAAACTTAACCAAGGAGGTGAAAGACCCATACTCTGAAAACTATAAGACATTGATTAAGGAATTGAATAAATAAATGGAAAGATATCACATGTTCATGGATTGGAAGGATTAAAAAATTTTAAATGTTCATTCTACTCAAGGCAGTCTACAGATTTAATGCAATAACTATCAAAATACCAATGACATTTTTCACAGAACTAGAACAAATAATGCTAAAATTTGTATGGAACCACAAAAGACCCCAAAGAGCCAAAGCAATCTTGAAAAAAAAAGAACAAAGCTGGAGGTATCACACTTGCTGACCTCAGACTATACTACAAAGCTACAGTAATCAAAACACTATGGGGCTTCCCTGATGGCACAGTGGTTGAGAGTCCATCTGCTGATGCAGAGGACATGGGTTCGTGCCCCAGTCTGGGAGGATCTCACATGCTGCGGAGCGGCTGGGCCCGTGAGCCATGGCCGCTGAGCCTGCACGTCCAGAGCCTGTGCTCCACAACGGGAGAGGCCACAACAGTGAGAGGCCCGTGTACTGCAAAAACAAAACAAAAAAAACCACTGTGATACTGGCACAAAACAGATACATAGACCAATGGAACAGAATAGAGAGCCCAGAAATGAAACAACGCACATATGGCCAATTAACCTATGAAAAAGGAGACAAGAATATACAATGGGGAAAAGACAGGCTCTTCAACAAGTGGTGTTGGGAAAACAGTTACATGTGAAAGAATAAAATTAGAACATTTTCTCACACTATATACAAAAATAAACTGAAAATGGATTAAAGATCTAAATGTAAGACCAGAAACCATAAAACTCCTAGAAGAAAACATAGCCAGTGCCCTCTTTGACATAAGTCTTAGCAATATCTGTCACCTCAGGCAAGGGAACAATAGCAAAAATAAACAAATGGACCTAATTAAACTTAAAAGCTTTAGCACAGTGAAGAAAATAATCAACAAATTGAAAAGTTAACCTACTGAACGGGAGAATATGTTTGTAAATGACGCATCTGATAAGGGCTTAATATCCAAAATATATAAAGAGCTAATATAACTCAATATCAACAAAACACACAACTCGATCAAAAAATGGGCAGAATCTAGATAGACATTTCTCCAAAGAAGACATATGGATAGCCAAAAGGCACATGAAAAAATGCTCAATATTGCTAATTATTAGAGAAATGCAAATCAAAACTACCATGAGATATCACTTCACACCAGTCGGAATGGCCATGATGAAAGAGTCTACAAATAATAAATGCTGGAGAGGGTGTGGAGAAAAGAGAACCCTCCTACACTGTTGATGGGAATGTAAATTGGTGCAGTCACTATGGAGAACAGTATGGAGGTTCCTTAAAAAACTAAACATAGAGCTACCATATGATTCTGCAATCCTACTTCTGGGCATATATCCAAGAGAAAACCATAATTCAAAAAGATACATGCACCTTAATATTCATTGCAGTACTATTTACAATAGCCAAGACATGGAAGCAACCAAAGTGCCCATCAACAGAGGAATGGATAAAGATGTGATATATAAATATATATAGATATATATAAAGATATAGATATAATGGAATATTAGCCATAAAAAGGATGAAATAATGCCACTTGCAGCAACATGGATGGACATAGAGATTATCATACTAATGAAGTCAGACAGAGAAAAACAAGTATCATATGATAGCACTCATATGTAGAATCTAAAAAAATGATACAAATGCATTTATTTACAAAAAAGAAACAGACTCACAGACATAGAAAACAAACTTATGGTTACCAAAGGGGAAAGCAGGGAAGCGATAAATTAGGAATTTGGGAGTAACATATACACACTAAAATAGGTAAACAATAAGGACCTATTGTATAACACAGGGAACTATACTCAATATTTTTAAGTAACCTATATGGGAAAAAATCTGAAAAAGAATATATGTATATATAACTGAATCACTTTGCTGTACACCTGAAACTAACAACAACATTGTAAATCAACTATATTTTGATAAAAAATAAATTTTAAATAGATGTATTTAGAGTTCAATTTGTGCAATTAAATCCTGAGTTCACTCAAAATTCCCTCCAAAGCAGATACTGTAATAAAACAATTCGGTTGGGGAGGGGCAGTTATTGAGTGCAGGGAAGTGTGCTATTATTCAGGTAAATCATACCCCACCGGACAGAGAAGCCATAAACAGAAGCAATTACAAGCGAAAGTATTCTCACATCCCACCCATCAAGGCACGATTATGGAAAGCTCTGTTCCTCTCATTCCCTGCCTTTGCATGCTTAGCACTTTTTTCCCTTTCACACTCCTCAGCTGCTTGGGCCTGGCAGGTAGAAAAATCCGAGTCCCTATTAGTACCAAGGCAGCCTCACAGGGAGCAAATATAGAGATGGAGAGGGAGAAGGAGCTATATGTATACACAGCATAAGTAATTCTTCTCTACTGTGACTATTAAGAAATTAATCTGATTATTAGGCACAATACAATCTATATATTCAAATGAGCACTATCCTTTCACATTTCAGACTAATAGCAAACAATCACTATTGTCTAGTGAGTGCTTACCATATGCCAGCCAGGCACTGTTACAAGCACTCAACATGCATCACCACTTTTAATCTCACAATAATCCTAGAAGGTGGGCACTATTAATATCCCCAGATCACAGATGAGGGAACTGAGGCACAGAGAAGTCCAATAACTTTTAACCCTCAACAGCAGACCCAGGACTTAAACCCAGTATTATTCCAGAGCCTGTGCTTTTAATAATGACCCTACCAACCTGCCTGTCAATATTACATTCTTTTTCCAATTATGCTCTTATTCTTGAAGATTCCTCTTTAGCAATTTCCCTCAGGGCCAATATATCAGTCACAGAAGAATACTTGTCTCAATAATTTAGAACCATTCCACATTTTATTTTTTTTAAATGATAACATCTTACTTGAACTCATTATTCACTGTTCTAGTAACTATGGAAGATATAAAGATACAGCAAATAAATAGGAAAAAAATAAAATAGAACAGACCCTAGCACCAAGTATGTACTAACTGTTTCAAACTAAAAACATTCTCACTCGAGGCTTCATTGAGGCAAAAGTCAGAACAGTTCAAAAATATGTTAGTGCTAGGAAACCATCAATGAAATTAAAAGACAACCTACAGAATGGGAGAAAATATTTGCAAATAATGCAACCAACAAAGGGTTAATAACCAAAATATACAAACAGCTCATACAACTCAATATCAAAACACAAACAACCCAAACAAAAATGGGCAGAAGTCTAAAATAGACAGTTTTCCAATGAAGCTGGAAAACAGATAGTTAACAGATAGTTAACAGGCCCATGAAAAGACATTCAACACTGCTGATTATTAGAGAAATGAAAATCAAAGCTGCATGAGGTACCACCTCACCCCAGTCTGAATGGTCATCATCAAAACGTCTACAATAATAAATGCTGGAGAGGGTATGGAGAAAAAGGAGTCCTCCTATACTATTGGTGGGAGTAAATTGGTGCAGCCACTGTGAAGACAGTATGGAGGATCCTTAAAAAACTAAAAATAGAACTATCATATGATCCAGCAATTTCATATCTGGAAAAAAATAAGAACACTAATTTGAAAAAATACATGTACCCCAATGTTCATAGCAGCATTATTTACAATAGTGAAGACATGGAAACAATCCAAGTGTCCATCAACAGTGATTGGATAAAGAAGCTGTAGTATGTACAAGGGCATGAAACTAGAAACCTACCATGGGAAAAGAAATGAGAAAAAAAAATGATTACATGGAGACTAAACAACATGCTTCTAAAACACCAATGAGTCAACAAGGAAATCAAAAAGGAAATTTAAAAATACCTTGAGACAAATGACAATGAAAACACAACCACACAAAATCTATGGAATGCAGCAAAAGCAGTTCTTAGAGGGAAGGTCATAGCAATATGACTTTCCTTAAAAACAAGAAAAGTCTCAAATAAAAAACCTAACCTACCACCTAAAAGAATTAGAAAAGGAACAACAAAAAGTCAGTATTAGGAAGGAAATAATAAAGATCAGGGAGAAAATAAATAAAATAGAGGTTAAAAAATAGAGAAGATCAATAAAACCAAGAGCTGGTTCTTTGAAATGGTAAACAAAATTGACAAACCTCTGGCCACACTCACCGAGAAGAAAAGAGAGAGAACCCAAATAAACAAAAAAAGAAGGGAAAAAGGAGAAATCTCAATTGATACCACAGAAATACAAAAAAAACCCTAAGAGATTGCTATGAACAACTATATGCCAACAAATTTGACAACCTAGAAGAAATGGACAAATTTCTAAAAACATAGCCCACCAAAACTGAATCAAGGAGAAACAGGTAATTTGAACAGACCAATCACTAGAAGTGAAAAAGAATCTGTAATTTTAAAACTCCCTGCAAAACAAAACTTCAGGACCAGATGGCTTCACAGGTGAATTCTTCCAAACATACAAAGAAGAACTTACACCAATTCTTCTCAAAATCTTGAGAAAGACTGAAGAGGAGGGAACACTCCCAAACACATTCTATGAATCCACCATCACCCTGATACCAAAACCAAACAAAGACACCACCAAGAAAGAAAATTACAGGCCAATATCTTTGATGAATATAGATGCAAAAATTCTCAATAAGATATTAGCAAACTGAATCCAACAACACATAAAAAAGATCATACACCATGACCAAGTGGGATTCATCCCAAGTTCACAAGGATGGTTCAATATATGCAAATCAATCAGTGTAATACACCACATTAAAAAAAGAAAAGCAAAAAACCACATGATTATCTCAATAGATGCAGAAAAAGTATTTGACAAAATTCAACATCCATTCATGACAAAAACACTTACCGAAGTGGGTATACAGGGGACATATCTCAACATAGTAAAAGCTATTTATGACGAACCCACAGCCAATATAATACTTAATGGTGAAAAGCTGAAAGCCTTCCTTCTAAAATCTGGAACAAGACAAGGATGCCCACTCTCACTACTTCTATCCAACATAGTATTGGAAGTCCTGGTCACAGTAATCATACAAGAAAAAGAAATAAAAGGTATCCAAATTGGAAGGGAAGAGGTAAAATTGTCACTATATGCAGATGACAGGATACTATATATAGAAAACCCTAAGGACTCCATACAAAAACTACTAGATCTAATAAATGAATTCAGCAAAGTAGCAGGACATAAGAGTAACATTCAGAAATTGGTTGCATTTCTTTAACAATGAATTAGAAAGGGAATTAAAAAAAAACAAACCACCTTTTAAAATTGCACCAAGATCTACACGTGGAACAACTCCTACAGAACACCTACTGAACGCTGGCAGAAGACCTCAGACCTCCCAAAAGGCAAGAAACCCCCCCACGTACCTGGGTAGGGCAAAAGAAAAAAGAATAAACGGAGACAAAAGGATAGGGACGGGTCCTGCACCAGCGGGAGGGAGCTGTGAAGGAGGAAAAGTGTCCACACACTAGGAAGCCCCTTCGCGGGCGGAGACTGCGGGTGGCGAAATGGGGGAGCTTTGCAGCCGTGGAGGAGAGCACAGCAACAGGTGTGCGGAGGGCAAAGCGGAGAGATTCCCGCACAGAGGATCAGGGCCGACCGGCACTCACCAGCCCGAGAGGCTTGTCTGCTCTCCCGCCAGAGCGGGCGGGGCTTTGGTCGGAGCGCAGGGAGAGGACTGGGGTTGGCAGCGTGAACACAGCCTGCAGGGGGTTAGTGCGCCACGGCTGGCCGGGAGGGAGTCCGGGGAAAAGTCTGGACCTGCCGAAGAGGCAAGAGACTTTTTCTTCCCTCTTTATTTCCTGGTGTGCGAGGAGACGGGATTAAGAACGCTGCTTGAAGGAGCTCCAGAGACGGGCGCGAGCCGCAGCTAAAAGCGTGGACGCCAGAGACAGACATGAGACGCTAAGGCTGCTGCTGCCGCCACCAGGAAGCCTGTGTGTGAACACAGGTCACTATCCACAACCCCTTCTGGGGAGCCTGTGCAGCCCGCCACTGCCAGCATTCCAGGATCCAGGGACAACTCCCCCAGGAGAACACACGGCGCGCCACAGGCTGGTGCAATGTCATGCCGGCCTCTGCTGCCGCAGGCTCGCCCTGCACTCTGTGACCCTCTCTACCCCCGGCCTGAGTGAGCCAGAGCCTCCGAATCAGCGGCTCCTTTAATCCCGTCCTGTCTGAGCAAAGAACAGACGCCCTCTGGCGACCTACACGCACAGGCGGGGCCAAATCCAAAGCTGAGCCCCTGGGAGCTGTGAGAACAAAGAAGAGAAAGGGAAATCTCTCCCAGCAGCTGCAGAGGCAGCGGATTAAAGCTCCACAATCAACTTGATGTACCCTGCATCTGTGGAATACATGAATAGACAACGAATCATCCCAAATTAAGGAGGTGGACTTTGAGAGCAAGATTTATTATTCTTTCCCCTTTTCCTTTTTTTGGGTGTATGTGTATGCTTCTGTGTGAGATTTTGTCTGTATACCTTTGCTTCCACCATTTGTCCGAGAGTTCTATCTTTTTTTTTCTTAATAATTACTTTTTATTTTAATAACCGTATTTTATTTTACTTTATCTTGATTCTTTCTTTCCTTCCTTCCCTCCTTTAGATAACAAATCATCCCAAATTGAGGAGGTGGAATTTGAGAGCAAGATTTATGATTTTTTCCTCTTTTCCTCTTTTTGTGAGTGTGTATGTGTATGCTTCTGTGTGAGATATTGTCTGTATACCTTTGCTTCTACCATTTGTTCCAGGGTTCTATCCATCCGTTTTTTTGTTTTTTGAGGTTTTTTCCTCTTAATAATTATTTTTTTATTTTAATAACTTTATTATATTTTATCTTACTTTATTTTATTTTACTTTATCTTCTTTCTTTTTTTCCTTCCCTCCTTCCTTCCTTGCTCCCTCCATCCCTCCCTCCCTCCGTTCTTTCTTTCTTTCTGCTTCTACTAATTCTTTCTTTCTACTTTTTCTCCCTTTTCCTGTGAGCCGTGTGGATGAAAGGCTCTTGGTGCTGCAGCCAGGAGTTAGTGCTGTGCCTCTGACGTGGGAGAGTCAACTTCAGGACACTGGTCAACAAGAGACCTCCCAGCTGCACATAATATCAAACGGCGAAATTCTCCCAGAGATCTCCATCTCAACACCAGCACCCAGCTTCACTCAACGACCAGCAAGCTAGAGTGCTGGACATCCTATGCCAAACAACTAGCAAGACAGGAACACAACCCCACCCATTAGCAGACAGGCTGCCCCAAATCATAATAAGTTGACAGACACCCCAAAACACACCACCAGACGTGGACCTGCCCACCAGAAAGACAAGATCCAGCCTCATCCACCAGAACACAGGCACTAGTCCCCTCCACCAGAAAGCCTACACAACCCACTGAACCAACCTTAGCCACTGGGGACAGACACCAAAAACAACAGGAACTACGAACCTGCAGGCTGCAAAAAGGAGACCCCAAACAAAGTAAGATAAGCAAAATGAGAAGACAGAAACACACACAGCAGATGAAGGAGCAAGATAAAAACCCACCAGACGTAACAAATGAAGAGGAAATAGGCAGTCTACCTAAAAAAGAATTCAGAATAATGATAGTAAAGATGATCCAAAATCTTGGAAATAGAATAGACAAAATGCAAGAAACATATAAAAAAGACCTAGAAGAACTAAAGATGAAACAAACAATGATGAACAACACAATAAATGAAATGAAAAAGACTCCAGATGGGATCAATAGCAGAATAACTGAGGCAGAAGAATGGATAAGTGACCTGGAAGATAAAAGAGTGGAAATAACTACTGCAGAACAGAATAAAGAAAAAAGAATGAAAAGAACTGAGGACAGTCTCAGAGACCTCTGGGACAACATTAAATGCACCAACATTCGAATTATAGGGGTTCCAGAAGAAGAAGAGATAAAGAAAGGGACTGAGAAAATATTTGAAGAGATTATAGTTGAAAAATTCCCTAATATGGGAAAGGAAATAGTTAATCAACTCCAGGAAGCACAGAGAGTCCCATACAGGATAAATCCAAGGAGAAATATGCCAAGACACATATTAATCAAACTGTCAAAAATTAAATACAAAGAAAACATATTAAAAGCAGCAAGGGAAAAACAACAAATAACACACAAGGGAATCCCCATAAGGTTAACAGCTGATCTTTCAGCAGAAACTCTGCAAGCCAGAAGGGAGTGGCAGGACATATTGAAAGTGATGAAGGAGAAAAACCTACAACCAAGATTACTCTACCCAGCAAGGATCTCATTCAGATTTGATGGAGAAATTAAAACCTTTACAGACAAGCAAAAGCTGAGAGAGTTCAGCACCACCAAACCAGCTTTTCAACAACTGCTAAAGTAACTTCTCTAGGTAAGAAAGACAAGAGAAGGAAAAGACCTACAATAAAAAACCCGAAACAATTAAGAAAATGGGAATAGGAACATACATATCGATAATTACCTTAAATGTAAATGGACTAAATGCTCCCACCAAGAGACACAGATTGGCTGAATGGATACAAAAACAAGACGCACATATTTGCTGTCTACAAGAGACCAAGTTCAGACCTAGAGACACATACAGACTGAAAGTCAGGGGATGAAAAAGGTATTTCATGAAAATGAAACCAAAAGAAAGCTGGAGTAGCAATTCTCATATCAGAAAAAATAGACTTTAAAATAAAGACTATTAGAAGAGACAAAGAAGGACACTACATAATGATCAAGGGATCGATCCAAGAAGAAGATATAACAATTGTAAATATTTATGCATCCAACATAGGAGCACTTCAATACATAAGGCAAATACTAACAGCCATAAAAAGGGAAATAGTAACACATTCATAGTAGGGGACTTTAACACCCCACTTTCACCAGAGGACCGATCATCCAAAATGAAAATAAATAAGGAAAGCCAAGCTTTAAATGATACATTAAACAAGATGGACTTAATTGATATTTATAGGACATTCCATCCAAAAACAACAGAATACACATTTTTCTCAAGTGCTCATGGAACATTCTCCAGGATAGATCATATCTTGGGTCACAAATCAAGCCTTGGTAAACTTAAGAAAACTGAAATTGTATCAAGTATCTTTTCCGACCACAATGCTATGAGACTAGATATCAATTACAGGAAAAGATCTGTACAAAATACAAACACATGGAGGTAAACAATACAGTACTTAATAACGAAGTGATCACTGAAGAAATCAAAGAGGAAATCAAAAAATACCTAGAAACAAATGACAATGGAGACACAACGACTCAAAATCTATGGGATGCAGCAAAAGCAGTTCTAAGAGGGAAGTTTATAGCAATACAATCCTAACTTAAGAAACAGGAAACATCTCGACTAAACAACCTAACCTTGCACCTAAAGCTATTAGAGAAAGAAGAACAAAAAAACCCCAAAGTTAGCAAAAGGAAAGAAATCATAAAAATCAGATCAGAAATAAATGAAAAAGAGATGAAGGAAATGATAGCAAAGATCAATAAAACTAAAAGCTGGTTCTCTGAGAAGATAAACAAAATTGATAAACCATTAGCCAGACTCATCAAGAAAAAAAGGGAGAAGACTGAAATCAATAGAATTAGAAATGAAAAGGAAAAGTAACAACTGACAAAAGATCATGAGATATAACTACAAGCAACTCTCTGCCAATAAAATGGACAACGTGGAAGAAATGGACAAATTCTTAGAAAGGCACAGCCTGCCAAGACTGAATCAGGAAGAGATAGAAAATATGAACAGACCAATCAGAAGCACTGAAATTGAAACTGTGATTAAAAATCTTCCAACAAACAAAAGCCCAGGACCAGATGGTTTCACAGGCGAATTCGATCAAATAATTAGAGAAGAGCTAACACCTATCCTTCTCAAACTCTTCCAAAATATAGCAGAGGGAGGAACACTCCCAAACTCATTCTACGAGGCCACCGTCACCCTGTTACCAAAACCAGACAAGGAAGTCACAAAGAAAGAAAACTACAGGCCAATATCACTGATGAACGTAGATGCAAAAGTCCTCAACAAAATACTAGCAAACAGAATCCAACAGCACATTAAAAGGATCGTACACCATGATCAAGTGGGGTTTATTCCAGGAATGCAAGGATTCTTCAATATATGCAAATCAATCAACGTGATACACCATATTAACAAATTGAAGGAGAAAAACCATATGATCATCTCAATAGATGCAGAGAAGGCTTTCGACAAAACTTAACACTGATTTATGATCAAAACCCTGCAGAAAGTAGGCACAGAGGGAACTTTCCTCAACATATTAAAGGCCATATATGACAAACCCACAGCCAACATTGTCCTCAATGGTGGAAAACTGAAAGCATTTCCACTAAGATCAGGAACAAGATAAGGTTGCCCACTCTCACCACTCTTATTCAACATAGTTTTGGAAGTTTTAGCCACAGCAATCAGAGAAGAAAAGGAAATAAAAGGAATCCCAATCGGAAAAGAAGAAGTAAAGCTGTCACTGTTTGCAGATGACATGATACTATACATAGAGAATCCTAAAGATGCTACCAGAAAACTACTAGAGCTAATCAATGAATTTGGTAAAGTAGCAGGATACAAAATTAATGCACAGAAATCTCTGGCATTCCTATACACTAAGGATGAAAAATCTGAAAGGGAAATCAAGAAAACACTCCCATTTACCATTGCAATAAAAACAATAAAATATCTAGGAATAAACCTACCTAAGGAGACAAAAGACCTGTATGCAGAAAATTATAAGACACTGATGAAAGAAATTAAAGATGATACAAATAGATGGAGAGACATACAATGTTCTTGGATTGGAAGAATCAACATTGTGAAAATGACTCTACTACCCAAAGCAATCTACAGATTCAATGCAATCCCTATCAAACTACCACTTGCATTTTTCACAGAACTAGAACAAAAAATCTCACAATTTGTATGGAAAACACAAAAGACCCCTAATAGCCAAAGCAATCTTGAGAACGAAAAATGGAGCTGGAGGAATCAGGCTTCCTGACGTCAGACTATACTACAAAGCTACAGTAATCAAGACAGTATGGTACTGGCACAAAAACAGAAATATAGATCAATGGAACAGGATAGAAAGCCCAGAGATAAAGCCCGGCACATACTGTCACCCTATCTTTGATAAGGGAGGCAAGAGTATACAATGGAGAAAAGACATCCTCTTCAGTAAGTGGTGCTGGGAAAACTGGACAGCTACATGTAAAAGAATGAAACTAGAACACTTCCTAACACCATACACAAAAATAAACTCAAAATGGATTAAAGACCTAAATGTAAGGACAGACACTATAAAACTCTTAGAGGAAAACATAGGCAGGACACTCTATGACATAAATCACAGCAAGGTCCTTTTTGACCCACCTCCTAGAGAAATGGAAATAAAACCAAAAATAAACAAATGGGACCTAATGAAGCTTCAAAGCTTTTGCACAGCAAAGGAAACCATAAACAAGACCAAAAGACAACCCTCAGAATGGGAGAAAATATTTGCAAATGAAGCAACTGACAAAGGATTAATCTCCAAAATTTATAAGCAGCTCATGCCGCTTAATAACAAAAAAACAAACAACCCAATCCAAAAATGGGCAGAAGACGTAAATAGACATTTATCCAAAGAAGATATACAGACTGCCAAGAAACACATGAAAGAATGCTCAACATCACTAATCGTTAGAGAAATGGAAATCAAAACTACAATGAGATATCATCTCACACCAGTCAGAATGGCCATCATCAAAAAATCTAGAAACAATAAATGCTGGAGAGGGTGTGGAGAAAAGGGAACCCTCTTACACTGTTGGTGGGAATGTAAATTGATACAGCCACTGTGGAGAACAGTATGGAGGTTCCTTTAAAAAGTACAAATAGAACTACCATATGACCCAGCAATCCCACTGCTAGGCATATACCCTGAGAAAACCATAATTCAAAAAGGAACATGTACCAGAATGTCCACTGCAGCTCTATTTACAGTAGCCCGGAGATGGACACAACCTAAGTGTCCATCATCGGATGCATGGATAAAGAAGATGTGGCACATATATACCATGAAATATTACTCAGCCATAAAAAGAAACGAAATTGAGCTATTTGTAATGAGGTGGATAGACCTAGAGTCTGTCATACAGAGTGAAGTACGTCAGAAAGCGAGACACAAATACTGTATGCTAACAGATATATTTGGAATTTAAGGGAAAAAAATGTCATGAAGAACCTAGGGGTGAAACAGGAATAAAGACACAGACTTACTAGAGAATGGACTTGAGGATATGGGGAGGGGGAAGGGTAAACTGTGACAAAGCGAGAGAGAGACCTGGACATATATACACTACCAAACCTAAAACAGAGAGCTAGTGGGAAGCAGCTGCATAGCACAGGGAGATCAGCTCGGTGTTTTGTGACTGCCTAGAGGGGTGGGATAGGGAGGGTGGGAGGGAGGGAGACGCAAGCGGCAAGAGATATGGGAACATATGTATATATATAACTGATTCATTTTGTTGTGAAGCTGAAACTAACATACTATTGTAAAGAAATTATACTCCAATAAAGATCTTAAAATGAAATAAAATAAAATAAAATAAAATTGCACCAAAAATAACCCTAGGAATAAACCTGACCAAGGAGGTAAAAGACTTATATGCTGAGAACTATAAAACATTAATAAAGGAAATTAAAGAGGATTCAAAGAAATGGAACGATATCCCATGCTCTTGGATTGGAAGAGTTAATATTGTTAAAATGACAATACTACCCAAAGCATTCTGCGGATTTTACGTGATCCTTATCAAATTACCCATGATATTTTTCACAGAACTAGAACAAATAATGCAAAAATTTATATGGAACCATAAAAGATCCAGAATTGCCAAAGCAATGCTGAGGAAAAAAAACAAAGCAGGAGACATAACTCTCCCAGACTTCAGACAATACTACAAAACTACAGTAATCAAAACAGTGTGGTATTGATACAAAAATAGACATAAGGATCAATGGAACAGAATAGAGAGCCCAGAAATAAATCCACATGGTCAATTAATCTTTGACAAAGGAGGCAAGAATATAAAATGGGAAGAAGTTCTTCAGCAAGTAGTGCTGGGAAAGTTAGCTGCATGTAAATCAATGAAGTTAGAATACACTCTCACACCATACACAAAAGTAAACTTAAAATGGCTTAGTGACTCAAACATAAAACATAATACCATAAAACTCCTAGAAGAGAGCACAGGCAAAACATTCTCTGACATAAGTTACAGCAGTGTTTTCTTAGGTCAGTCTCCCAAGACAATAGAAATAAAAACAAAAATAAATAAATGGGACCTAGTCAAACTTACAAGATTTTGCACAGCAAAGGAAACCATAAAAAAGAAAAATGAAGAAACCTACAGAATGGGAGAAAATATTAGCAAATGATGCGACTGAGAAGGGCTTAATCTCCAAAATATACAAACAGCTCATACAACTCAAAAACAAACAACCCAATAAAAAATGTGTAGAAGACCTTAATCGACATTTCTCTAAAGAAGACATACAGATGGCCGGTAGGCACATGAAAGGATGCTCAATACCACTAATTATTAGAGAAATGCAAATCAGAACTACAGTGAGGTATCACCTCACACTGGTCAGAATGGCTATCATCAAAAAAGTCTCCAAACAGTAAATGCTGGAGAGGGTGTGGAGAAAGGGGAACCCTCCTACACTGTTGGTGGGAATGTAAATTGGTGCAGCCACTATGGAGAACAGTATGGAGGTGCCTCAGAAAACTAAAAATACAATTACCATATGATCCAGCAATCCCAGTCCTGGGCATATACCTGGACAAAACTATAATTCAAAAAGATACATACACCCCTGTGTTCATGGCAGCACTATTCACAATAGCCAAAACATGGAAACAACCTAAATGTCCATTGGCAGATGAATGGATAAAGAAAATGTGGTACACATATACAATGGAATATTACTCAGCCATTAAAAAGAACAAAATACTGCCATTTGCAGCAACATGGATGCAACTAGAGTTTATCATACTAAGTGAAGTAAGTCAGAAAGAGAAAGACAAATACCATATGATATCACTTACATGTGGAATCTAAAATATGGCACAAATGAACCTACCTACAAAGCAGAAATTCATAGAGATAGAGAACAGATTTGTGGCTTCCAAGGGTTGGGTGGGAGGGAGAGGGGTGGACTAGGAGTTTGGGATCGGTAGATGCAAACTATTATATATAGAATGGATAAACAATATGGTCCTACTGTACAGCACAGGAAACTATATCCAATCTCCTAGGATAAACCATAATGGAAAAGAATATTAAAAAACTGCATATATTTCTATAACTGAGTCACTTTGCTATACAGCAGAAATTGGCACAACATTGTAAATCAACTAGACTTCACTTTAAAAAAAGAATTATGAGGGCTTCCCTGGTGGCGCAGTGGTTGAGAGTCCACCTGCCGATGCAGGGCACAGGGGTTCGTGCCCCGGTCCGGGAAGAACCCACATGCCTCGGAGCAGCTGGGCCCATGAGCCATGGCTGCTGAACCTGTGCATCCAGAGCCTGTGCTCTGCAACGGGAGAGGCCACAACAGTGAGAGGCCCGTGTACCACAAAAAAAAAAAAAAGAAAAGAAAAAAGAGAATTATGAGAGAAAGTATGTAGCCGGTTTAATTAATAAAATTCGAGAATTTTAAATTGCTGCAGCCCTTATGAACAGTATGAAGATTCCTCAAAAATTTAATAGAACTACCATATGATCCAGGTATTCCACTTCTGGGTATTTATTCAAAGAATATGAAAACAGTAATGTGAATATTTATATTCACCTCTATGTTCATGATTTACAGTATCCAAGATATGGAAACAACCTAAGTGCCCATCAACAGATGATGGATAGAGAAGATGTGAGATATATATATATACAATGAAATACTACTCAGCCATAAAACAATGCAATCTTGCCATTTGCAACAACATGGATGGACCTTGAACATCTTATGCTAAATTAAGTAAGTCAGATGGAGAAAGACAAATACAGTATGATTTCACTCACATATGGAATATAAAAAAAAAACAAGCAAACAAACCAAAATAAATAACCAAACCAAACAAACCTGGAGATACTGAGAACAGAGTAGTGGTTACCAGATGGGAAGGGGTGGGAGGGGGGTGTGAAATGGGCAAAGGGGGTCAGTTGTATGGTGACAGATAGAAACTAAACTTTTGGTGGTGAACACACTGTACTGTATACTGAAAAAGAAATATAATGGGGTTTTCCTGGTGGCGCAGTGGTTGAGAGTCCACCTGCCGATGCAGGGGACACGGGTTCGTGCCCTGGTCCGGGAAGATCCCACATGCCGTGGAGCGGCTAGGCCCGTGAGCCATGGCTGCTGAGTCTGCGCATCCGGAGCCTGTGCTCCGCAATGGGAGAGGCCACAACAGTGAGAGGCCCGTGTACCGCAAAGAAAAAAAAAGGAAATATAATGTTTTACACGTGATACTTATGTTATAAACCAATATTACATCAATAACTTTTTAAATAAAAAAGGAAGATGTGGTATATATATATATATATATATATATATATATATATATATATACACACACACACACACACACACAATAGAATTCTAGTAAGCCATAAAAAAAGAATAAAATTCTGCCATTTGCAGCAACGTGGATGAAGCTAGAGATTATTATGCTTAGTGAAATAAGTTAGAGAAAGACATGTCATGTATGATATCACTTATATGTGGAATCTAAAAACTAATACAAATAAGTGTATAGCAAAACAGACTCAACAGACATAGAAAACAAACTTACGGTTACCAAAGAGGAGAGGAAGTGAGGAAGTGGGGGTACTGCATTAACAAACTACTGTATATAAAACAGATAATCAACAAGGATATGCTGTACTGCACAGAGAATTATACCAATGATCTTGTAATAACGTATAATGGATTATAATCTAAAAAAATATGAATCACTTTGCTGCACACCTGAAACTAACAATATTGGAAATCAACTATACTTCAATTAAAAAATATGTTAGTGCCTTAGAGCTTGATAAAAATGCACATGGATTTTTAATCACATTAAAGCACAGAATGTGGTACACATTATGTACAATGGAATATTTATATTTTTCAACCATTAAAAAGAAGGAAATCTTGTAATTTGCAACACCATGGTTGAACCTGGAGGACATTATTCTAGTTGAAATAAGCCAGACAAAGTAAAAAAAAAAAAAGTTGATTTCGTATAAACAGAGAGAGTAGAATGGTAGTTGCCACAGGCTGGGGGGAGGGAGAAATGGGGTGATATAGATCAAATGGTACAAATTTTCAGTTATGAGAAGAATGAGTTCTGAGGATCTAATGTATGGCATGGTGACTATAGTTAATAACATGCTACTGTGTTCTTAAAAGTCCCGAGAGTAAATCTTAGTATTCTCAGAACAACAACAAAAAACGCGTTAATTATGTGAGGTGATGGATTTGTTAATTATACTGATCTTGGTAATCATTTCACAAATGTATATCAAATCGTGTTATACACTCTAAATATATACAATTATATTTGTCAATTTTTCCCAATTACTCTTCAACAAAGTTCAAAAAAGACATTTTAAGACAAAACCAGAATAACTTATTTTTACTTTAATAATTCAAAATATTTATTAGTATTCTGTCAGTCTGCTCCTAGAGGAGCAGGGAAACAACAGTGAACAAAACAGTTAACAGCTCTACTGTTGTGGAGTCTGTGTTTTAGTGGGAGACACATGATACACTAATCAAAATACAACATAATGCCAGAGAGAGACAAATGCTATGAAAAAATAAAGGGATAGAGTCTGAAGGAGGTTGCTATTTGGGGCAGATGATCAGGAAAACCTCTCTACAGAAGGGGACATTTAACAGAGAGCAGAAGGAAGAAAGGAGGTGAGCTGCAGCTCTGGAGGAGGAGCACCCGGTGGGCGCACATTAGAAATCTGAAGGCACAGCCGAAGGGACGGCTGACGGGGTGGAAGGTTTGTTACAGTGTGAGGGAGAAATTTCCTTTATTATATTACCATTATTTCGGGTACTGTTCATAGTCATACAAGTACTGGATCACTCATATAGTAAATATTTCTCGCGAGCCTATAAACCACACTCGGGCTCAGTGCTGGGGATAGTGGCCTATCACAAAATAAATATAAAATTCCACCTTGTGAAGGACAAGTGCATGGTGTGTAGGCCAGGGGCATCCTGCCCTGTTTTGGGGGGTTTGCCTGAGAAGGCTACATTCTAGCTGAGAGGTGAAGGGTGAGAAGAGTTAACCAGATGACAAGTGGGAAAAGCAGTATTCTAGGCAGAGAGAGCAGCATGTGCAAAAGCCCTGTGGCCACAGGGAACATGCAGGGAGCAGCTAAGAGTAGTGAAGTCTGGGTGGAGGTACAGCAGGAAGACGTGGCAGAGACAGAGAATGCAGGGCTGTCCTCCTGTAGCCCGACTGAGGACGTGGTCTGTGAACTGTGAGCAGCTGGAGGCCACTGAAGTGTTTTAAGTCAATTAAGAGTCTCAGAGCTTGGAGATTCCTTAAGAACTTGAGAAGTACAGTTAGAAGTTGGGCAGGTTTCACTGTGTCTCTACTTGTTCAGGTTTTCCTACAGGTTTATTTTGATCCATCCAATGAAAACTTTAGCAGCTTTAAAAAAAATTATCTAATGTAATAACATGAATGGGATTACACTAAGCAATAAAGTCTCAAAGAATTCCCATTCCAGGATTAGTCAAAGTTTTCTATTTTTATTAGATCATACTTGTTTATTATGCAGAAATCCCAAATATACATTCTGTGAAGAACTAGCCCAAAATGTATCTCAGAGTGTCAAACTCTAAATTCTGCTCTGAAAATGCAGTTGAAGGAAGTGTACAGTTTTGGACTCTGGAATTGGAGTAAGACGTAGAGATAAAAAATGGAACCAAGGACCATATTTGGAGATTATTCTCCATGAGAAGGATAATAAAGACCTGCCTAATAATGATAATAATTAGATAAGAAATAAGATAAGATAATAATTAGATAAGAAAAGGTGTTATGGAACTTCTGTTCCGGCACAATCAGTCCAGTGCCCATAGCACAATCAGTCCAGTGCCCACAAACCACTTATCTAGCAGCTGAGATATAAAGAATGCTCCGATGGGACTTCCCTGGTGGTGCAGTGGGTAAGATTCCAAGGTCCCAAGGCAGGGGGCCTGGGTCTGATCCCTGGTCAGGGAACTAGATCCCACATGCATGCCACAACTAAGAATTCACATGCCACAACTAAGGATCCCACCTGCCACAACTAAGGAGCCCATGTGCTGCAACTAAGGAGCCTGCCAGCTGCAACTAAGGAGACTGCTGCCTGAAACTAAGGAGCACATGTGCCACAACTAAGGAGCAGGAGAGCCACACCTAAGGATCCTGCGACTTCAGTAGTTGCAGCATGCAGGCTCAGTAGTTGTGGCTCATGGGGTCTAGAGCACAGGCTCAGTAGTTGTGGTGCATGGTCTTAGTTGCTCCGTGGCATGTGGGATCTTCCAGGACCAGGGATCGAACTGGATTCTCAACCACTGCGCCACTGGGGAAGCCTGGATCTGATTATTAATGTTTCCTGTACTGGCTGCTTTCCCTTCTCTGTCTCATTTCCTACCCCCACCCCCACCCCCCACCATTATTTCATGGAATCACCTACTAAATAAACTATTTAACTTGGATTCTTGTCTTTTGGAAAATCCCAAAGTAAGAAAGTAATGGAATGTAATTTAGAACAGAGTTCTTTTAACTCTGGCTTGTGAGCCTAAGTTTATTGTAAAACCTTGTATTATAAAATACAAGGGGCATTTCTAACAACCAGGAGAGAGGAAGGTGGGATAAGGGAGTAGAAATAAATATTTTAAAGCAATTTAAAAGAACAAAGAGCTTGATAGAAAGATGAACGGTCATACATTTGTGATATTCCTAAGTGAAATAATACCTTAACTGTATTAGGAGGTTCAGCTTTCCTAACTCTGTAGTTAATTTTAAAATTAAAAGAAAATATGAATCCATCTTTGGGCTAATAAAACAAAATAGTTGTCATGTTTTAGATTTCTTCTTACATACTCTATAGATTTCCTGCCCCCCACCTCAACACACACACAAAATTATCATAATAGCAATTCTAAACTGAATTCACAGTCTTGGGAATAAATGTGCTTATTTTTAGTTTGTATTTTATTTGTTCTGTAATTTTGATTGACAATCAAATCTGTTCAGGAATATATGATTATTTAACACTTTTATGATTAAGCTTTTATTATTTTTGAAAAAGAATACAAAGTAGAACAAATGAAAACTATTATTCCAGCAACAAGTAATGGGTGAGTCATATCCTTATTATTAAGAGATTAAGTGCCCAGATAAACTATCAGTTTTCAAGGTACAATATTAGCCTGGCCACCAATCTCTACATCTTCCCATGAAGCTAGTTTCAAAAACAAAGATGTAAGAAATTTCTAGCAAAATAAATGAAAATTCACCCCTTAAAAACACTATGTTGCACATTCTTGTATGAAAGCACTTTGTAAAATAGGGCTGTTATTTCCAAATTCCACCCTCCTTGGAGAAGATTCATTCTGAATCCTTCCCCCAGGACTCTGCTGCATAATAGACCAGATTAAAAAATGAAGATGGAAGTGTCTTGATTGCTTGACCCGACAAATGAAATTTCAGAATATTTCCCTCAAATCTGCTACATCTACGGACTACCATATCTGTTTGCTAATTTCGACAGATTCAGACAAATGATATGTGATCAGCAAAAGAAGATTCTCACTTCATGATAATTAATGGATTTCAAAGGAACCCTAAAAAGCATGCTAAAAAGTCTCAATTCATCAAAATAACGCTCATTTACCCAAGAAGCACCAACTTTGTAAATATATGTGTGAGTATATATATCATCACTTATTCATTCACATAATAAAATTTATTCAGCACCTATTATTTGCCAGATGCTGGGACAGGTATTAGGACATAAAAACCCTTTCCTTGACCTTGAATGTCTATAGATGGAAAGAGAGTAAAAGAATCATATATAAAATAGATGCAATAAAATGTTCCAAGTGTCATATTGCATAACAAGTCTACTAATCCATTCACAGATTCATCCAACAACTCTGTACACCTACTGTGTGCTAAAGATCACTTCAATTACAAGTAATTGAGGGGCAGAGTTACCTGAAAGGAAAGATAGTTTGTTATTTTAAACACATAATGGTACAATTCTATACATGTGTATTATCTGGGTAATTGAGGAAAACTTATTAAATATCTTTCCTTTGCAAGCCAAGAAAAGAAATGAAAGCCCAAACCAGTTAAAAAAAGGTGTTAGAGAGCCATAAAATAATTGTCCTTACCAGGAATACAGAATTGTTCCTACAACAGATGTAAGTTTGCTGCTTTCTTGTTTTTGCTTTGCCAGGCCAAAGTCAGCTACAATTCAAGAAACAAAACAATTTGATTATATTTTCCCAGAATTAGCATTGTTCCTTAGCTTTTGACATTCTGCAAAAACAAAACAAAACAAAGAAAAAAGCTATTACAATTCACAAGAGAAAGCTTTTCTTGTTTTCCCTGTCAAAATGCCCCATGCACCAATCTTCTGAACCACTCCCAGCCTTCATTAATTGTGTACGTACATTAGGTCATTATGCTATATATATTGACATAATGAGGCTTCATTAAAAAATATTAAAAGAGTCTTTCTGACTGGAAGATAGGACAAAGTACTTATTGAACTTGTGATTCTACTTTTTTTTTTTTTTTTTCTGTACGCGGGCCTCTCACTGTTGTGGCCTCTCCCATTGCGGAGCACAGGCTCTGGACGCGCAGGCTCAGCGGCCATGGCTTATGGGCCCAGCCGCTCCGCGGCATGTGGGATCTTCCTGGACCAGGGAATGAACCTGTGTCCCCTGCATCGGCAGGTGGACTCTCAACCACTGCGCCACCAGGGAAGCCCCGTGATTCTACTTTTTTAGATTACCCTTCATAATTTTCAAATAAATAAAATGAATCTAATGTTTTGGCATATGAAAGTCATCACCTCATCCGGCTAAAAAATTAAACAAATATGGTAAGCCTACATAATCACCATGAAGGTCTGAAAACCTGAAATGGATGGTATCTATTTGTACAAAGTCATAGTAAATAATAATATTCACAATCATCTCAAAATACTTATATAATAATATAATTATATTAATACAATGGATTCTAATTTTTAAACTAGAACACTAAATATTTATATTTAATATTAGCATTAGCTATATTTTTCAAAGCACCTTCACATACTTCTATTTTTTAAGCCACTCAATAACTTAGATCAAAGTGGTAGAAACAGATATTATTCCTATTATCATTGTATGGATTTACAAACATTTCAAGAGGTTTAATTACTAGAATTAAACAAAAAGACAGTGTTGAACCAGGGCAAAAATTCAAGTTGCTATTCCTAATAAAGTTTGATGTTCACAATATCACTTTTTAAGTGTACTAAATATGTATGGAATTTCACTGTAATGAATTTTAATAAAAAGTATTTGATTATCTATTCTAAAGTGTCTTTGACAGGTTGAAAATATTCTGAAGTACCTTTGACTTCAAAGTAATATTAATTCATGTTATTAATAACAATATCCATTTACAAAACAACAACCTTGAACTAGCACAAATTTAGCTGCTTACATATATTGTCTGTTTTAATACTCAACAGTGCAATAGGAATTATTATAGTTAGTGCCTGTTAGTGCTTAAAGGCAAGGACTCTGGAACCAAACAGTCTCAGTTCAAATCCTGGCTTCATTATGTGCTACCTGAGTAACCCTGGGCAAGTTATTTAATCTCTCTTTGCAATAGTTTTCTTATCTGTAAAATAGTGATTGTAATAATATAGATAGTAGAGCTATAATATTAAAATCTGAATAAGTTAACACATGCAAATGTAGTATAGCATAGTGATAATCAACTAATGTATATCTCTATTTAATCTTCACAACCACCCATTTTATATATGAAGAAACTGAGGCTCAAAGAGAATTAGTGCCTTGCTCAGGGTTTCTCAGGGAGAAATGAACAGAGTTAGACATGAATTTGATGTTGCTCAATTCTAAAGCCCCAAATTCTTATCAAAACAGAATACAATACTGACAACAAAGAAAAATCAGGCCCAAATCATTTTATTTGCAAATTCAACCAAACACTTAAGGGATAAATATCAGTTATGCATAAACTCTACCAGAAAATAGAAGAGGAGAGAACACTTCCTAATTCATTTTATGAAGTCAACATTACCCTGAACAAGTCCATACAAAGACATTACAAGAAAAGAAAAGCACAGAACAGTATTCCCCATGAGAATAGATACAAAAAATAAGTAAATCCAATCTAGGGATATATTAAAAAAGATAACACATAATAACCAAGTGGGGTTTATGCCAAAAATACAATGCTGATCCAACATTTAAAAATTAATCAATATAGTTCACCAGATCAGAACATTAGAGAAGGAAATCATATGAACATCTCAATAGTTGTATAAGAAGAATTTGAGAAAATTCAGTATCTATTCCTTTTAGCAAAGTGGAAAATAGACAGGCATTTCCTTAACCTGATAAATGGCATCTATGAAAAACCTACAGCTAACTTTCTAGTTAATGTTAAAAGATTGAATGTCTTTCCCTTAAGATCAAAAAAACAAGGCTGGATGTTATCTTGACTTATGGTGACCATTTCACAGTATATAACAAATATCGAATCATTATGTTACACAGCTGAAACTAATACAATGTTGTAGGTCAATTATATCTCAATTAAAGCAAAGAAGAAAAATAAAAAAAGATATAGCCATCTTGTTAATATATTGATAGATATTTTGAAGAGATTGTCATATAAGAACATTTTTAATGTGCCTTGATAACTGAATTTTTCAAATAAATCAGAAAACATTCTCTCTTTCCTTTCAAAAAAAAGAAAGAAAGAAAACATACTAATTACAATACCATCATAGGAACAAATATCTAGGAATAATATGACAAAGGACATGAAAGACCTATGCAGGGAAAATTATAAAATTTCGTTACAGAGTCATTAAAGAAGATTAAAATTAATGGAGAGAAAGTCCAAATTCATGGACTGGGATTTTCAATATTATATAGATTTCATTCTTCCTAAACTAATTTATGTAATTCCAATCATATGTCTTCATATTTTGGGCAGAACTTCACAAATTGAGTATAAAATTCATATAGAAATAGAAACTGCCAAGAGGAGCCATGGAGTTTAATATAAAAGAGGACAAAGTTTTCTATAGTATATTAAGAATTATTACAAGGCTATAGTAATTAAGACAAGGTAGTATAAACTCAAGGATACAAAGAGAAAAAGGCAAGGATGTCCACTCTTACCATTCCTATTCAAGATTGTACTACACATCCAAGTAAGTACAATAATTGCATACAAATTTTTGTGCGAAGATAATTTTTTATTTCTCTTTGATAGATTCCTTGGAGTGGGATTACTGGATCCTATGATAAGTGTATGTTTAATTTCATAAAAAACTACCAAGCCAAAATATTTTCCATTGTGTTCTCAACAGAAATGTATGAGAGTTCTAGTTGCTTCTGCCTCCTCACCAGCATTTTAAGTTATCAGGGGTTTTTTAATTAGCCATTTTAACCAGTATGTAGTGATAGCTCAGTATAGCTTTCATTTGCATTTCCCAAATGACGAATGGTGCTGAACATTTTTTATGTATTTATTTGCCATCTGTGTATCTTCTTTAGTGAAGTGCTTGTTCAAAGTTTGACCCATTTTGTCATGGGGTTGTTTGTTTTCTTATTACTGAGCTTTCTTATTATTTGTATTATTGATACTAATTCTTTGTCAGATAGATGATCTACAAATATTTTCTCCTTGTCTTCAACTTGTTTTTTTCATCCTCTTAGTAATAACTTTCATAGAACAGAAGTTTTAAACATTAATGAAGTTCAATGAATTAATTTATATTATGGTTTTTATGTTATAGTTTATTTTCATTTATTTATTTTACTCTGGCTGTGCTGGGTCTTCTTTTGGCAAGTGGGCCTCCCTAGTTGCAGTGTGTGGGCTTTCTAGTTGTGGTGTGTGGGCTCTAGAGCATGCAGGCTTAGTTGCAGTATGTGGGATCTTAGTTCCCTGACAAGGGATCAAACCTGGGCCGCCTGCATTGTGAGCACGGAGACTTAACCACTGGACCACCAGGGAAGTCCCTTGATGTTATAGTTAAGAAATATTTGCCTAGTCCAGGCTATTCTGCTGAAGAGGCCACATAGAGAAGAGGGGTCCTGGTGAATGAGAGGCCAAGTTCCAGACAAAAGCCAGAACTAATTGCCCATCATGTGAGTGAGCCTTCTTGGAAGTGGACTCCCAGGCCAAGTCAAGGCTTCAGATGATGCAGCCCTGGCTGACAGCTTGACTGAAGCCTCATGAGAGACCTTGAGCCAGAATCATCCAGCTAAGCTGCTGCTGGATTCCTGCCCCTTGAAATGGTGAGAAAATAAATGTTTGTTGTCTTAAGCCACTAAGCTTTGTGGTAATTGGTTACACAATAATGGATAATTAATACAACCACTATCACCTAGTCCAAGACACCATGAACTCTCATCCAGGCTACTGAACTATACTTTCTAAGCAGACTCCCCACAGCCATCACTACCCTCCAAAACATAATTCTCCATACCAGAGTCACAATGATCTTTGAAAGACCTAAAGCAGATATCACTACCTAAAGGTTAAAGTTCTTTAAAGGCTTCTGATAGATACTAAGAATAAAGACCAAACTCCTACCAGGCATAAAAGGCCATACATGATCTGGGTTTTCAGAAAGGTCTTTCTTGACCATACTATCAAAAACTCATCCCTGGGCTTCTCTGGTGGCGCAGTGGCTGGGAGTCCGCCTGGCGATACAGGGGGCGTGGGTTCGTGCCCCGGTCGGGGAGGATCCCGCGTGCCGCAGAGCGGCTGGGCCCATGGGCTATAGCCGCTGGGCCTGCGCATCTGTGGCCTGTGCTCTGCAGTGGGGGAGCACGCGTACCGCAAAAAAAAAAAAAAAAACAAAAAAAACAACTCATCCCTTTCCTCAATACTCTACTATTATATTTATTTAATTCTTACTATCTTTCAATCTGAAATTACTTTTTTTGTTTTTATTTACATAATATTCATTTATGTATTGGGGTCTGTAATTCCTAACCAGAATGCAAGATTCATGAGAGCAAAGATTTTGTGTGGTTTATCACTGTAGACAGATGGAGATGTATCTTTCGATACATATATAGACATATATGCATATGTCTGAGTATATTTATCTATCTGTCCTCTCGATACAGTAGTACTACTGACAAATGAGAGGGCTAAGCTCTACAAGGTGTTTTTAAGAACTATGCAAAAGCTAGATGGCTTGCTATAACCTTTCCATTTCCCTATAGTGCAATGGAGAAAACTGGTAGAAATAGCATAGTGTTTCAATATTTTTGGGAGCTCACTATAATTTTGGCATACATAAACTTTGACCAACTTACTATCTAAAATAATACTTTGACTTTTAGTTCTAATGCTACATAGAAATTATCCTGTTTCTATAAAAATGCCACTGATTTTGAAAGGCAAAAAACCAAGGAGTGGCACTCACAATGACTCTACTCACTCCAGTTAATTGAGATAATGGCAGAAACTTGGACAGCTGTCTGCAAAATCACTGATGGTCAAGAAGTACTCTTAAAGAGGAAAAAATCTAATATTGTTTGGCTATTTAGAAAATTCTGGTAGCAGCATTAATGTTTTTATTACTCTTTCCACATCTGTGACCATATTTGGAGTGGAGGAAAAGGTTTTATTTCAGAAAGTGTGGTCATAACAGCATTCATGTGCTAAAATAGAAATTTTAAAATGACAACAGAAAACATTTTATATATAGCACATATTAAAAAGGGTAAAAACCCTCTCCTTTGGTAGAACAAATGATACCAAAAATGTTAAAGACTGTAGAATCTTTATGTTACAGCCTGAAGCTGTCAACTTTCAGATGGAAAAGATGTGTGGTTGAGACCCTAGATTCTTTCTCTGTTGTTTACTATCTGTGCAACATTGGTCACATCACTCACTACTCTGTGTTCTCAAAAAAATGGCCTATAAACTTCTCGCAGGGGTTGCTCAAATAAAACTATGACAATAGATGAGAAGCACTTGGAAATACTGCACAGATATAAAGTGTTCCCATTCTTCTCCACATGAGCTTTCATCCATCACATGTCTGTCAGAAGCTCCCAAGTTCACAGCCAAGACAGAAAGCCCTAGTCTTTGTCTGGGGATTCACCACTAGCCCTGTGAAGCACCTGCCTCTTCACACCCCATCTGGGATATCCCAAACCACAGATAACATCACATCTTCCCCACTTCCTAGGCTTGAAATCTCTGACACATCTCTCTTGCTCCTATACTTACTCACTCACCAGGTCTTATATCTGAATTTCCAATTGTTTCTGTGATCACAGTTTAAATATGCCCGTAGCCCAGGCCCTCTCTACTCCTGCAATAACTCAGGTGTACCTCATCAGAAAGCTTTTCCTTATAATCCATTCTACAAAGTATTTAACAGTGGAAAAATCTACCAACCCCTGCCTTCATCACAGTAGGTCCCCATTAAGTACCAGAAGGTCTCCTGATTACTATTCTTTATAAAGTTTCCAGCTGCCCTATCTGGCCTTCAAGATGGTACATGTACTCACTGATTCACTCATTTGTCCAACAAGTATCCACTAAGTATATACTGTGTTCCAGGTAACGGGCTAGGTACTAAAGATAAGATAGTAACCACATCAGAAACCATCCATATTGACACAACCCTTAGGACCAGTGGCAGAGATACACATTAAACCAAGAATCACACATATAAATGTAAATTTACAGTTAGGATAAGATCATTAAAGAACAGGTAGATATATGATATTATGAGAGGGTAATGTAAGGGACACAGCTGATTAGGAAAAGCTTCTGTGATAAAATGGTGGTTGAATGAATATATGAAGGAGGGCAGGTGTTAACTAGGTAAGAAAAGAAAGTGGAGAAGAGACTTCCATGCTGAGGAAGCTACATATACAAAGGTCCTGTGATCAAGGGAGCATGGTCCATTGAGGAACTGAGAAAAAGCCAGGCTTGCCAGAGGGTAGAGAATCAGGGATAAAGGACTCTGCAGGCCATGCTCAGGTGACTGACCTCTCTCATTATCAGCCAATCTAAAATGTCCACTCCAACAAAGTATTGGCCTCACCCTTGTACCACACTTGATTATGAGCACCTGGGTGCCCTTAAGCCTGCCTTTTCTTTGCCTGAAATGGCTTCCCTAAGGGAATACTATAAAGAGACTCAGTTAAAAGATGAACTCTAGAAGCAGACATGGTTCATCCCTGGCTCTGTCAACCAATTACTTGGGTGATTTAAGCAAGTTTCCTAACCTCTCTAAACTTCTTCATTATCTGTAAAGATGGGAATGTACTTGAGAGTATTGGATGAGACAAAGGATGTATAACTTTTATCTCATAGTAAATAATCAAGAGATGTAGTTATGGGCAGTTTCTCCTATCCTTCAAAGCAGAGCTAAAATTTGTGTCATTTTAAAATGTCTTCCCTGAGCAAAATAAAAACAAGGAGTGACTCTGACAATTTTAGGAAGTGATAAGTTAAGATCCCCATAATACTTGGCAATGACAGAAGATTCTGCTTGAGCATAACTATACAAGAAGCCAGAAGAAGGATGTCCACCTTGCAACCCCACTGCATCCACTATTCTGCCCTTTCCTTCTGCTTCAGTAAATGCAGAGGTAACCTTCAACTTTCATAGCAATGGAATTATCAGTAACATCCTGTCAGTGTAGGGCTGCACAGGGGATGAGAAGTGTTTCCCAGAAAGATGCTCAGAAAGTTTTCCTCAGAAAATCCCTGTCCCACTGGCACATCTGCCTCTGTAGATCATGCAGATTTCTAATCCCTACCCCCAAAACTTCCCTCTGATCTTCCTCCAAATGAAGTACAGCTGATATTTACAATATTATTTCTAATTCAACAAGTGAAAGTCTAATCAAGTCTAAAATGGAATTCCCTAAAATCCAGAAAATAGTTAACAAAATGGCAATAAGAACATACCTATCCATAATTACTTTAAATGTAAATGGAATAAATGTTCCAATCAAAAGACATAGAATGGCTGAATGGAAACAAAAACAAGACTCACGTATATGCTGCCTATAACAGACTCACTTCAGACCTAAAGACACACACAGACTGAAAGTGAGGGGATATAAAAAGATATTCCATGCAAGTGGAAATGAAAAAAAAAGCAGAGAAAGCAATATTGATATTAGACAAAATAGACTTTAAAACAAAGATTTGTAACAAGAGACAAAGAAGGACATTACATAATGAGAAAAGGATCAATTCAACAAGAGAATATATACTTATGTATACATACGTATATACATATCCAACATAGGAGCACCTAAATATATAAAGCATATATTAGCAGACATAAAGGTAGAAATTGACAGTAACACAATAATAGTGGGGGACTTTAACACCCCACTTACATCAGTGGACAGATCATCCATACATAAAATCAGTAAGGTCTTAATGACACATTATACCAGCAATCTGGTATAGATTAGATATATTAATCTGTATATTAATAGATATATACAAAACATTCCAACCAAAAAAAGCAGAATACACATTCTTTTCAAGGGCACATGGAATATTCTCCAGGATAGATCATGTGCTAGCCCACAAACCACGTCTCAATAAATTTAAGAAGATTGAAATCACATAATGCATCTTTTCTGACCACAATGGTATGAGACTAGACATCAACTACTAAAAAAGAAAAAAAACTGTAAAAAACACAAACACGTGGAGTCCAAACAATATGCTACTAAACATCTAATGGGTCAGTGAAAAAAATCAAAGAGAAAAAAAAAAACCTTGAGACAAATGAAAATGGAAACACAACAATCCAAAATCTATGAGATACAGCAAAAGCAGTTCTAAAAGCAATACAAGTCTGTCTCAGAAAATAAGAAAAACCCTAAAACAAAATCTAATCTTACACCTAAAAGAACTAGGAAAAAAAAAACAACAAGCAAAACCCAAAGTTAGTAGAATGAAAAAAATATTACAGATCAGAGTGGAAATAAATGAAATAGAGACTAAATACACAATACAAAAAAAATCAATGAAATAAAGAGTTGGTTCTTTGAAAAGTTAAACAAAATCGATAAACCTTTAGACAGACTCATCAAGAAAAAAGGGAGAGCACCCAAATAAATAAAATCAGAAATGAAAGAGAAGTTACACCTGACCCCACAGAAATAAAAGAACCATAAGAGATAACAATGAACAATTACATGTCAATAATATGGGTAACCTAAAAGAAATGGATAAATTTCTAGAAACATACAATCTCCCAAGACTAAACCAGGAAGAAATAGAAAATATGAACAGGCCAATTACCAGTAAGGAAATTGAATCAGTAATAATAATAATAAAAAAAAACTTTGAACAAACTAAATTCCAGGACCAGACAGCTTCACAGGTGAATTCTATAAAATATTTAAAGAAGAATTAACACCTATCCTTTCCAAATTATTCCAAAAAATTAAAGAGGAACAAAATACTTCTGAACTCATTCTGTAAGGCCAGAATCAACCTGATACCAAAATCAGACAAATACATCACACACACACACACAATTTACAGGTCAGTATCACTGATAAATATAGATGCAAAAATTTTCAACAAAATATTAACAAACTGAAGTGAACAATACGTTAAAAGGATCATACACCATGATCAAGTGGGATTTATCCCAGGGATGCAAGGATGGTTCAACATCCACAAATCAAGCAATATCATACACCACATTAGCAAACTGAAAAATAAAAATCATATGATCAATCATCTTAATAGACGCAGAAAAAGCTTTTGACAAAATTCAACATCCACTTATGATACAAACTCTCAAAAAAGTGGGTATAGAGGGTACATACCTCAACATAATAAAGACTATATATGACCTTTATTTACTTTCATCATTTACTCAATGATGAAAAGTTGAAAGAATTTCCTCTAAGATCAGGAACAAGACAGGATGCCCACTCTTGCCACTTTTATTCAACATAGCATTGGAACTCCTAGCTATATCAATCAGACAAGAAAAAGAAATAAAAGGAATCCAAATTGGAAAGGAAGAAGTAAAACTCACTGTTTGCAGGTGACATGATACTATATATACAAAATCCTAAAGATGCTACCAAAAACTATTAGAACTAATAAATGAATTGAGTAAAGTTGCAGAATACAAAATTAATATACAGAAGTCCATTGCATGCTTTACATTAACAACAAATGATCAGAAACAGAAATTAAGAAAACAATTCCATTTACAATTGCACCAAAAAAGAATAAAATACATAGGAATACACCTAACCAAAGACCTAAAAGACTTGTACTCAGAAAACTATAATACACTGATGAAGAAAATTGAAGACGACACAAACAAATGAAAAGATACACCGTGCTTATGTACTGGAAGAATTAATATTGCTAAAATGACCATATTACCCAAGGACATCTACAGATTCAATCCAATCCCTGTCAAAATACCAAAGCCATTTTTCACAGAACTAGAACAAATAATTCTAATTTCTATGGAAATTAGACCCTGAATAGCCAAGGTATCTTGAGAAAAAAAAGGACAAAGCTGGAGGTATCATGCTCCCTGATTTCAAACTATCCTACAAAACTACAGCTATCAAAACAGTATGGTACTGACACAAAAACAAACACATAAGTAAATGAAACAGAATAGAGAGCCCAGAAATAAACTCATGCTTATGTGGTGAATTAATCTATGACAAAGGTAAGATTATAAAATGGGGCAAAGACAGCCTCTTCAATAAATGGTGTTGGGAAAGCTGAACAGCTACATGCAAAAGAATCAAACTGGACTACTTTCTCACACCATGCAAAAAAATAAATTCAAGATGGATTAAAGACTTAAATGAAACCATAAATTTCCTCGGAGAAAACAGGCATTGTTTGGCATTGACATTGGTCTTAGGATTTTTTTTTTATATGTCTCCTCAAACAAGGGAAATAAAAAAGCAAAAATAAACAAATTGAACTACATCAAACTAAAAATCTTTTGCACAGCTATAGGAGATACCAAGAAAATGAAAAGGCTGCCCACTGAATGGGAGAAGATATTTGCAAATGACATATAAATATATAAACAGCCATACAACTCAACATAAAAAAGAAAACTAAAATTATAAGACACTGATGAAAGAAATTAAAGATGATACAAATAGATGGAGAGATATACCATGTTCTTGGATGGGAAGAATCAACATTGTGAAAATGACTCTACTACCCAAAGCAATCTACAGATTCAATGCAATCCCTATCAAACTACCACTGGCATTTTTCACTGAACTAGAACAAAAAATTTCGCAATTTGTATGGAAACACAAAAGACCCCAAATAGCCAAAGCAATCTTGAGAACGAAAAAGGAGCTGGAGGAATCAGGCTCCCTGACTTCAGCCTATATTACAAAGCAACAGTAATCAAGACAGTATGGTACTGGCACAAAAACAGAAAGATAGATCAGTGGAACAGGATAGAAAGCCCAGAGATAAACCCACGCACATATGGACACCTTATCTTTGATAAAGGAGGCAGGAATGTACAGTGGAGAAAGGACAGCCTCTTCAATAAATGGTGCTGGGAAAACTGGACAGGTACATGTAAAAGTATGAGATTAGATCACTCCCTAACACCATACACAAAAATAAGCTCAAAATGGGTTAAAGACCTAAATGTAAGGCCAGAAACTATCAAACTATTAGAAGAAAACATAGGAAGAACACTCTATGACATAAATCACAGCAAGATCCTTTCTGACCCACCTCCTAGAGTAATGGAAATAAAAACAAAAATAAACAAATGGGACCTAATGAAACTTCAAAGCTTTTGCACAGCAAAGGAAACCATAACCAAGACCAAAAGACAACCCTCAGAATGGGAGAAAACATTTGCAAATGAAGCAACTGACAAAGGATTAATCTCCAAATTTTACAAGCAGCTCATGCAGCTCAATAACAAAAAAACAAACAACCCCATCCAAAAATGGGCAGAAGACCTAAATAGACATTTCTCCAAAGAAGATATACAGAATACCAACAAACACATGAAAGAATGCTCAACATCATTAATCATTAGAGAAATGCAAATCAAAACTACAATGAGATATCATCTCACACCAGTCAGAATGGCCATCATCAAAAAATCTATAAACAATAAATGCTGGAGAGGGTGTGGAGAAAAGGGGACACTCTTGCACTGCTGGTGGGAATGTGAATTGGTTCAGCCACTATGGAGAACAGTATGGAGGTTCCTTAAAAAACTACAAATAGAACTACCATATGACCCAGCAATCCCACTACTGGGCATATACCCTGAGAAAACCAAAATTCAAAAAGAGTCATGTACCAAAATGTTCATTGCAGCTCTATTTACAATAGCCCGGAGATGGAAACAACCTAAGCGCCCATCATCGGATGAATGGATAAAGAAGATGTGGCACATATACACAATGGAATATTACTCAGCCTTAAAAAGAAATGAAATTGAGCTATTTGTAATGAGATGGATAGACCTAGAGTCTGTCATACAGAGTGAAGTAAGTCAGAAAGAAAAAGACAAATACCGTATGCTAACACATATATATGGAATTTAAGGAAAAAAAATGTCATGAAGAACCTAGGGGTAAGACAGGAATAAAGACGCAGACCTACTGGAGAACGGACTTGAGGATATGGGGAGGGGGAAGGGTGAGTTTTGACAGGGCGAGAGAGAGTCATGGACATATACACACTAACAAACGTAGTAAGGTAGATAGCTGGGGGGAAGCAGCCGCAAGGCACAGGGATATTAGCTCGGTGCTTTGTGACAGCCTGGAAGGGTGGGATGGGGAGAGTGGGAGGGAGGGAGACGCAAGAGGGAAGACATATGGGAACATATGTATATGTATAGCTGATTCACTTTGTTATAAAGCAGAAACTAACACACCATTGTAAAGCAATTAAAGCCCAATAAAGATGTTTAAAAAAAAAAAAAAAGAGATGAATGGATAAAGACAGTGTGATATATACATATATATATATATATATATATATATATATAAATACACACACACACACACACAGTGGTGGAATATTACTCAGCCTTAGAGGGCATTATGCTTAGTGAAGTAAGTCAGACAAAGACAAATACCATAGGATTGTACTTATATATGGAATCTAAAAATCAAAACAAACAAAACAAATGATAACAAACACATAAATAAAGAGAACAAATGTATATGGCCTGCCACTGTTTGTGGCATGATTCAAGAATCTAAAAGGCTCCAATGCCTTCATTACACTTAGGAGGGTAGGCAGACTGATCAGAAAATCAGATGTGTAGTACCATACATTGCTGAATTAGTCTCTGTAAAAACAGACACTCCCACCTACTCTCAATGCTGCTTCAGAGAACACACTTTGGGAAATCTCCCAGAATAAAAATAATGTGTCCAGAACACATCAGATTCTACTTCTTATATTAAACATTTTCTCAAAGAACTAAATTATATCCCAATATGCCCATATGAAGACACACACTAAAATAATCTCTAGTTTATTATCTTTCATCTTTGGTGCTTTTATATGGACATATAAATCCAAAACTCCTGATTAACCCAACATTGGAAAGTCTTTATTTCTAAGTTTTTCCTAAAGTGGTAAAGATTTGGTGCCTCCATATTCTCTCACCCAGCCTATTGTCTCACCAGAAGAGACTAACCACCAGCGTTAGGAACTCACCCTGCTGTGACTTTCTCCCGATTACTATTCTCATCTTTTCCTCAATGCAACTGCTATTCAAATCTCAGAATTGCAGAATGACCCACTAATGGTCATAAAATCAATAATCTTAAAATTTTTTTAGAAGTTGGATTTGACTGAATTTGCTTCAATACTTCTTCATGGCAATATAAGGAAACTGTGGTGGACTTGACAGAAAACATTCTTGTTTTTTAGTAACATGAGGGTGACATGAGAGAAATTCCAGAAATTCTGTGGCTACCCTTCCAACAAAAGATGCTATGAGGGTATGCAATACAAGTGACTCAATATTCTGTAGACCTTTGAGAGCACTCAAGTTCTGTGTCAGCTCAAACTCGTATAGACACTAAATCTGATTAATAGGAAATAAACCACAGAACAGGCTCAAAACAAGAACAGGTCAAGAGACCTAACTAATTCATTTTTCCTCTAATGACACAGATTTCTCAGCCACAGTTGAGCCAACCAACAATAATTAAAATCCTCTAATCCTTTAGAAACATTTAAAATGCCAGAGATTCTTCAATAGCAAGACAGGTCTAATTTGATTTCTCAAATTTTGGTGACATTCAGAAAGTAAAATCTTTCCTTTAGATAACTTTGGGTTACACTGTTTGCTAAGATGATAGTGGGAACTGCTTGTATCTTTCCCCATTTATGGACCTGCTTTCCACCTTAATCCCCAATTCCTCTTGCATTAAAGCACTCTGCTTAGGCGATCTTGGCTATCGTATCAAGATCTCAAAATTCATTCATTCACCTGTTCATTCATTCTTCTATCTATTTATTCAACAAATATTTATTAAATGCTTTGAGAGGAACAAAGTCAAGGAAATTGGTTTCCCTTAACTCAAGGAGGGATTGGCAATAAACCAATGTCTTATGTGCAATGAGCGAGGCCAGGCCAGTGTACTAAGGGAGCCCAGACTCGGAACCTATTGGATGTGGACATCGAAGATGCCACCTGGAGGAGTGGCATTAGAAGTGAGTAGCAGCAGGGCATTCTGGACAGAGAGAGCAACACTTTGGAAGCCACAGAGCAATACAACCACAGACTGGTCTATTCAGGAAACAGAAATCTGTCCCATGAGTCCAGAGCAAAAGGCAAGGAGAGATCAGGAGGAAAGGGCCTTGGGTGCCCTAGGGAATCTAAACTGTATCTTAAATGTCATGGGGAGCTACTTGAAGAATTTTAACCAGGAAAAGCCTATAATCACATTTCTAACTTAGCATGTTAGAAATCTCACACCTTAAATTTCCTCACCTAATTCTCTGTCAATGGTGTCACAATCTTCATAAACTCAGACTCTTTCTCAACTGTTGTCACACCTCATTAACTGGCTAGCAACCTTTTTAACTCTGGGTCCCAAATAACTGCTGAGTATAATCCTTCTGCCATATCCTTTTCTTCTGCTGCCATAGGTAAAACTTACACGTCTTTACGGAAAATTGCAAGAGCTTTAGCGGCAAATACCACAGACTAGCTCTCCAAAAGTCATTGACCACCCCCACCTCCCTTTCCCATCTCCAGCTGTACAGGCTGGGCACTCACCTAGAGAGTCTCCCTTACAGTCAGGGGTGGTTGCATGAGTTCGCTTTGGCCAAAATAATGTAATAAGTCTAACAGGAATCCCTGTGAAAGACCCCTGTGAAAGATTTTCTTCTATGATAAAAGGAGTAGCTATCCAAAAAGAAGAATCTGATTTTTCACCCTAGCTGCCACCCTGATTCCTGTCTTTGGATTTGGTAATAATGCCTGGAGCTCTGGCCAATCTGCTGAAGAAAATGGAGAGAAAGGACAGAAAAACCTAGATTGTAGCTGACCTCCTTGAGCTGCTGAACCAGTCCTGGCACTGCTCACCTCCACTCCCTTTGTTATGAGATAACTACGTGTCCTCGTGTATTAAACCATTGGCATTCTGGCTTTTTGCACCCAAATATATCCAAACAGATCCACCTCCTATACTGGGGATCTGTCTCCAGTCGTTCTCCACAGTGCCCCCTCACCTGCCATCACAATGATCTCTCCAACCCAAATCTGATCACATAGTTTTCAGTCTGAAATCTTGAAGCTAAATCTCTAAACAGATGTCAGAGTCCCAGCTCTCACCCACCAAAGCCTCTACTGAGCATCTTGCTAGCCCCTCGGCACGCTGTACTGCTTTGGGTCTCTAATCCTTTGCATTTGCTGTACCCCTACCTGAAACGCTGTTACCTGTCCTGCCCAGCTCCTCACCAGAAGGCTCCCCCAGGCGGAATTAGTCACATTTTCTCCTGTGCGTGATAGTTGTGGAAGACTATATAACTGCTCACCCACATTCTTTCTGGGGGAGGAACATATCCTCACCCTGGTGAACTTGGCTTGCTTTGACCAATGAATTCTGAGCAGAAGTAATATCTGAAACTTTAGGGCAGAGCTTTGAGAGCTGAGGTATGGTTTGCCATGCTCTCTCTTCCCTACCTCTGATGTGGAAGCAGGTATGGAGGTCTTCAGCCAGCCTGATCTCTGAGCACAGCTCCCTTACTGACCTACAATGCTCATGTATTATGAACAAGATAGAGACCTTGCTGTTTTAAGCCATGGTGGACAGACTTTTTCTATAATGGGGCAGATGACAAATATTTAAGCTGTTGGGGCCATATATGGTAACTGCCATATATTCTTCCTTTTAACACCATTTAAAAATGTAAAACCCTCTTAACTCACAGGACATAAGAAGACAGGCCACAGCTGGATTTGTCCCACAGGCTGTAGTTTGCCACTGTTTTAAGCTGCTGAGACTTTCACATTACTTATTACTACAGCATAACATGTCCCATCCTAATATATTTTGTATAGACAATACTCTAGGCTTTATCACCCTGTAATACAACTATAAGCTCCATGAAGATAGTGAGCATGTCTGGAATGCTTGCCTTGTTCACCACAGGATACAGCAGCTCAGAAAATAATTGCTGAGTGAAGAACTGAAAGTCCTTCCCATAAGACTCAGGGGACAGAGACCATGGCTTTCATCTTCTACCCACCCCCACATGTCTAGCATACAATGGCATTTGATGAGCATTTGAGCCTTTGATAAATGTTCCATTGACTTGAGTATGCCCTTGTTATTACCAGTAGCAACAGCCACATGTTACTGGAGAAACATCTAGAAATATGCACGGCCTGTTTGGTTGTAGGATGAACATGTGACCTCTTGAGTCATGCGTCAAAGCCCATGTCTGAAATCTATTACCTACAGCTTAATGAGTTTTGTTTTTTCCTTTTTCTTCCTTTTATATTTGGGAGCAGGGAAGAAAAGGGGGCATGCAGGTTTTACATTAAAATGTGTATTTGAAAAGCCAAGAAATGTGAAATGGTGGGTTCAGAGGCAAGTTCCCTTTCAGCAGATTCTCTCCTACTTGGCAGCAGGCAGCTGGCAGCATTTAGGGCCAACTTTGTGCTTCACCTGGTGTGTCCCTGAGTCAGGGTCTGCTCCCTTGTGTGGCCTCCAAGTCTATAAATATACTCAGGGGCGAGATCTGGGCATGTTTCATGGCCCAAATCATTGAAAAATCCAATCTTTTAAATGTAAACATATTTAGACATTAAATTAGATACCATTTGTAAAACTACACATACCCAAATATGTTATTACTTTCTTCTGCCTCATGAAGGCAAACTCCACTTGCTATATAAATAATTGCAAACCAAGCTCAATCTTAAATCATCTCATTCACCTACATTGAGAAAAAAGAGGAGAAGAAGGCAATTTTAGTTTTTCTACAACTCTTTTTTCTGGTCATATTTTCAATATATTTTGTCTCATGCATCTTAAACATCACTTGGTAATTCTGTGCTTCTTTTCTGGGAGTAAGTAAACCTAGCAAAAGAAAAGAGAAAAAAAAAATACGACACAGTTGTCCCTCTTTGGTGATATGCTTTCACGTGTGTACCACGGCCTATTTTTATAGGCTTTATGAATTGCAACTTTATTTAAACCTCTCAAATTATGGGAATTTTATACATTTGGTTTCAAATTAATGCCGTAAGATTTTAATTTAACAATAACCCTTCTTAGAAACAAGAGTCTCTAATGTCCATATTTATATCAATAGTGATAAACACTGAAAAACATATTTCATCACTATATTTTATTTTAAATATTTTTAAATAGTGATGTCAGTTCTCTATGGATTATCTTCATAGTCATAAAATCATTTTATACTCATTGAAAATAATGGCAGCCCATTTATGTCCTGCAAATAATTACTTTAGTGGAGAGAAACTGAACTAGGATAAAATTCTGTTCTGAGATTTATCACTGCTTCTTTATTTGAAACTAGAAAAATATTGCCTCACTTAAAGCTAAAAAGTCTAAAAAATTGAAAATAATTTTTAAATTAATAACACTTAAGTATAAGCCTAATAAATAGTAATAAGAATAAGGTTAGGCAGACTTGCAATGAGGGGCAGGACAAAGAAAAAAAATTAAGGTTTTATTATTTTTGTAAAACAAAGTAACTTTTTCTAGGGAATCCTTTACAATTTGAGTGTGAGTAAAGTATAAGTATATTTATTAAAGTTATAGAGTAAACAAGGGAAGTGGGGTATTTTGTTAAGTTCAATGTGTGGACTTAATAATGTAACTAGCCTGCCCATTTTAGGTTAAAGGATGGACTGGCTTATGTGTTTATCTCCTCTAGCTCTCAAAACCTTGCTAAAGTGAAGGGAAAGGAATTTTCCTTGAAAAGATACCCACAGGGACAATGAGATGTGACAACAGAGGATGATATATTCCAATGAATTTTTGGAAGATGGGAAGTAGAGGAAGGATGGTACACAGCAGGCGTCCTAACCCATGTGCCTGAGAATAGAAAGGCCAAAAGGGTGCTGCCCAAGGCAGAAGTACAAATCAAGTCCCCAGGTCCTGTCCCATACTCACACATGGTGCTACCAGTAAATTGAGTTCTCTTTGTCACTAGAAGAAAAATAGACATTTATTTTGCAAAGAAACTGAACCAGAAAAGCACCAAGCAGAGTGAGGCTGAACTCATGGGCATTCAGTGAAAATCTACCAACTGAACATTGCTCCCTGAGACCTCTTCATCCACACTGCTCCCAGAATGACAGCAGACAGAAGGACATCATCTCAGGCAAGATATTGGGAGTGCATTATCTGGAAAAAGTTTAAGCAATGACATTGGGGGTCTCCTAAGGAAATTTTTCACTGTGCTCTAAAGTCCACCAGATGACACCCTTAACTGGAACACACAGCCTTTTTAATATCTTTCTCATAAGTATTAAGGGCCAGCTTAGATCAACAGATATTTGAGGAAAATCTCCAACAGGAAATAGAGAGCACATGAACCAGGGGAAAAAAAAAACAAAGATGGATCCAAAAGATACAGAAACAATTCAGGGTGTGGAAGAGAAAAGTCTATATTATACTGAGAGAGAATAAAATCAAGATTCCATGAAAATGGAATAAGGAACAAGATGAAATTTGAGGGGATTAAAAATATATTAATCAAAATTAAATATTCAATATAATCACTAGAAAATAAAGTTATAGAAATAACTCTAAAGTACAAAGAGCTGAAAACTAAGAGAACAATTATTTTAAAAATTAGACTACAGCAAGTCCCCGACATACAAATGGGTCCTGTTCTGAAGTGCGTTCATAAGTCCAATTTGTTCGTAAGTCCAACAAAGTTAGCCTAGGTGCCTAACTAACATAATTGACTATAGAGTACTGTACTGTAATAGGTTTATAATACTTTTCACACAAATAATACATAAAAAACAAACACAAAAAATAAAGGAAACATTTTTAATCTTACAGTACAGTACCTTGAAAAGTGCAGTACAACAGCTGGCATATAGGGGCTGGCAAGTGACCAGGCAAGAAGAGATACTGACTGGAGGAGGGAGAGGAGGTGGGAGATGGTAGAGCTGAAGGGTCATCAGCAATAAGAGATGGAGGGCAAGCTGCAATTTTACTCACACCTGACATTGGTGGAATGCACGTTCACATCTTTGAAAGTTCACAACTTGAAGGTTCGTACATAAGGGACTTATGTATTTAGAATATACAACATCTAAGAATAATAGGAATTCTAGAAGAGGAAACACAGAAAGCAGATGGAAGAAAAGTAGTGAAAAAACAGTGCAGGAAAATTTCCCAGGAGTGAAGTTTTAAGTCTCCAGATTGAAGAGTAGACCTAGTTTCAGACACACTGAGTGAAAAGAGACCCATCCAAAGCAGTGGATAAAGTGAGCATCCTAAAAGTTTCCAGAGACATAAAACAACTCATGTATCAAGAAACAGGAATTAGGAGAAGAGGAAGTCTGCAGGGAAAATTTGGGGCAAGACTTTTCTCCCATAAAAGGAGCCCTTTTTGTCTTACCTTAAATGTAGTTGAGTAATCAGAGAAAGTCAAATACTATATGATATCACTTATATGTGGAATCTAAAAACTATAACAAACTAGTGAATAAAACAAAAAAGAAGCAGACTCACAGATATAGAGAACAAATTAGTAGTTACCAGTGGGAAGAGGGAGGGGGGAGGGGTGGGGGATTAAGAGGTACAAACTATCATGTATAAAATGTATAAGCTACAAGGATACAATTGTACAATACAGGGAATATAGCCAATATTTTATTTTAACTATAAATGGAGTATAACCTTTAAAAGTTGTGGATCACTGTGTTGTACACTATATTGTAACCTACAGTATTGTATATCAACTATACCTCAATACAAATAAATCATTCTTTTAAATGTGGTTGAGTGAAAACAAAAACAAGAAAAAAAAAAAAAGAAACAGGAATTAGAATACCATTGGATTTTCTAACAGCAAAACGGGATACTAGAAGACTGGAGTAATGCCTTCAAAATTTGGAAGGATAATCATGTTCTTCTGAGAATATTACACCTAGCCAAACTAACAACCAAATATGAGGGTCCCTCAAAAATATTTTGTGACATATAAGCATCTAAAAATTAAAACTTCCAGTGGTGTTGGGAAAACTGGACAGCCACATGCAAAAGAATGAAACTGGACTGCTATCTTATACCATACACAAAAGTTAAGTCAAAATGGATTAAAGACTTGAATGTAAGACCCAAAACCATAAAACTCCTAGAAGAAAACGTAGGCTCCTTGACATTGATCTTGGCAATGATTTTTAGAATTGACACCCAAAGCAAAGTAACTAAAGCAACTAAAGCAAAAATACACAAGTGGGACTTCATCAAACTTCATCAAACTTCTGCACAGGAAAGAAAACCATTAACAAAATAAAAAGGCAAGCTACTGAATGGGAGAAAAGATTTGCAAATCACATCCAATACAGGGTCAATGTTGAAAATATATAAAGAACTCATACAACTTTGTAGCAAAAACAAAAAAATCCCAAAAACAGTCTAATTGAAAAATGGGCAGATCTGAATAGATATTTTCCCAAAGAAGACATACGATGGCCAACAGGTACATGATAAGATGTTCAATATTCCTAATCATCAAGGAAATACGAATCACAACCACATGAGATATATCACTTCACACCTGTTAGAATGGCTATCATCAAAAAGGCAAAAAACAAAAAAAAACAAGCATTGGTGAGGATGTGAAGGAAAGGGAACCCTTGTGCACAGTTGGTAGGAATGCAAATTCATACAACCACCTTGGAAAACCTATGGAGGTTCCTAAAAATATTAACAATAAAATTATAATAGATCTAGCAATTCTACTTCTGGGTATTTATCCAAAGAAAACAAAAATATTAATTTGAAAAGAGTTAATTGCAGCATTACTTAAAATAGCCAAGATATGGAAGCAACCTAAGAGCTATCATAAATGAGTGAAAAAAAAAATGTGAAATGTATGTGTGTATATGTATCTATATCTACATATATTTATTCATATGTATATATGCATTATACACACATATATATACATGTATACACATACATACATACATATATGATTCAGCCATAAAAAAGAATGAAATCTTGCCACTTGCAGTAACATGGATGGACCCTGAAGGCATTATGCTAAGTGAAATAAGTCAAAGACATACTGCATAATCTCACTTATATGTGGACGGTAAAAACCAACAAACAACCCCCCCAAAAAAAAACAATGGAGGCACTTCTCACACACTCCAGTTGTGGCAGCTTTATTCCTCCCTGGCCTGAGTGAGCAAGTGTGCTCCAATCAGCTGCTGCTTTCATTCTCTCTTGCCTGGGCAGGGAACAGATGCCTGAGGGCAGCCCACATGCAGAGGTGAGGCCAAAACCAAAGCTGAGCCCCAGGGGCGGTGCGAATAAGGAAGAGGAATGGAAATCTCTCTGTGCAGCTGCACAAGCTGTGGATTAAATCCCCATGATCAGCTTGGTAAACCCTGTGTCTATGGAATATCTAAGGGACAACGAGTGCTCCCACAGCTGAGACCAGTCCAGCTCTAGCAGCTGTGGACTTTGGGGGCAAGTACACATAGGAGTCGGGCCAAGTCAGAGGCTGAGCTGGCCCCACAGTGCCCATAGTGGGTCCAGAGACCTATCTAGAGGTATTGGAAGGCCTCCTGGGGAGGTGGGGTTGGCTGTGGCTCATGGTGGGGGCAAGGACACTAACAGCTGAGGCCCCAGGAAAATATTATTATTACTGTTATTTTTTGTTTGGTTCTGTTGCTGTTATTGTTTTTATTTATTTTTTCTTTATAAACATTTTTTAATATATTTTTTATTTTTCTACTTTTACTTTACTTTTTGTTATTTTGTGTTTTTTTTCTTGTTTTTGTTTTGTTTTTAGATATAAACATTTTTGATCATTTTTGTGTGTTTTACATTTTCTTTGCTTTTTTTTTTTAGTTTGTTTCTGCTTTTGTGTTGCTTTTTGTTTTTGTTAGTTTTGTTTTTATTGTTCGTTTTCACTTTGGGGTTGTTTTGTTTGGTTGTTTTCTTGATTTTAGTTTTCTTTATTTTTCTCTTTGTTTTTATCATTTGTCTTGTTTGTCTGTCTTCTTTTCCTTTTTTTTTCTTCTTCTTTTTTTTTTTTGCGGTACACGGGCCTCTCACTGTTGTGGCCTCTCCTGCTGTGGACCACAGGCTCTGGACGCGCAAGCTCAGCAGCCATAGCTCATAGGCCCAGCTGCTCTGCGGCATGTGGGATCTTCCCGGACCAGGGCACGAACCCATGTCCCCTGCATCAGCAGGTGTACTCTCAACCACTGTGCCACCAGGGAAGCCCTCCTTTTTTTTTTTTTTTTTTGCTGTGCCACTTGCCCTGTGGGGTCTTGGTTCCCTGGCCATGGGTCAGGCCTGAGCCTCTGGGGTGGGAGTCCAGGACACTGGACCACCAGAGAATTCCAGGCCCCATGGAATATTAATTAACATGAGCTCTCCTGGAGGTCTCCATCTAGATACCAAGACCCAGCTCCACCCAACTGCTTGCAGGCTCCAATGTATACAAATATCAAATCATTATGCTGTTCACCTGAAACTAATATAATGTTATATGTCACTTATACCTCAAAAATTTCTAAATAAGAAAATTTTTTAAAGTAAAAATTATAACTTCCAAAGCACTTTTTCCTAGGAAAGTACTAGAAGATACACTTTGGCAAAATAGGGGAGTTAAAAAAGAAAGAGAAAGAGACAGGATGTAGGAAATAGAGACTCTGATCAGAAAAGGAGCATGGGAATTCCCTGGTGGTCTAGTGGTTAGGATTTGGTGCTTTCACTGTGGTAGCCCAGGTTCAATCCCTGGTTAGGGAACTGAGATCCCACAAGCCACACAGTGTGGCCAAATTAAAAAAAAGAAAAGGAGCACGAAAGTTCCAGGACAATGGCTGTGCAGCAGACCTAAAGTCAAACCTGGTCTACATTACAGCAAAGAGGTGTAGGAAATGGGTGTCCAGGAAAAAAAAAAAACTGAGAGTAACTGTCATGTTTGACCATGTGGAAATAGTACAGAGAGGGCTTTTATAATCCTTTTAGAAGATTTGGGAAGAAGAAATAAAAGGTACACAGAAAACTAGGAAAATAAACAAGAAGGCAATTATTAACTCTAGAAAAAACAAAAGGTCTATAAGGAAGGAGAGGTAATCAACATTGAACAATAATTACACAGTAGTAATAATGTAAATACTGAATGCTGATTTAACCCCAAATTGTGCTATAAATGTATTGCAGGATGGCAGATGGGGACAAAGAAAAAATAAGAAAATTGAATCTTCAACTATCACAATGGAAAGCCAGATACCAGAAGAAAGAGCTAAAAAGACTGAAAAGTGATTGTTTTAGGGAAATGGAATTGGGGGTTGCAAAGAGGTAGGCTTTTCTTTATAAGATTTTTAGCACTATTTTATTTTGTAAACCATTTTTATGTGTGCTACTGGTTAAAGAAAATAAATATAAAAATTACTTAAAATAAGTTTAGAAAGAAAATAAATCAGGCTACTACAATAAAAGATTAATCCAATGTATTTAAATGTAACCAAAGGAAATGACTGCAGCTAATCTTAGTAAGAAAATGGAATGTGGGGTTGGCTATTACTCAGAAAATATGACCTGAATAGTCATCTTAGAAGGATTAAACAGATCTATTAAACTATTAAACAAATCTATTTAATACTATTTAAAATTATATATACTGTTTGCTATGAAATTCAAACACACAATTTATAATAATCCTTATTAACTTATAAATTAAAATATCTACAAGCATATAAATAGTATTAAGGAAACACAAGTGTAATTTATAAAAAGTAAAAAGCCTATGATGAACAAAATTATGATTAACTTCTAATGATTAAGCAAATGTGTATCTGAGATGAAGAGTCACAATTATTTGGTCTCATCTCACATTTCACAAAGCACTGGCTTGAAATATTTCCAAGTAACTTTGCATTGAAGGTTATCAATAAAACTTCTGTTTTAGGATATTTTTTATTTTTTAAACTGATATAACACGTTCTACTCTAAAAAATCTGGACAGTGAATCTAATCGTTGTTACTGAGGATGTGGTTATGGGTAAATGTGTACATTTGGAATTGCCTTCATGAGGAATCAGATTCTTCCAAAACTAAGAGACTCAGCTTTAAAATGTTGTCAAATGACTTTCACATCAATAAAATTTAGGGCAGTGGCCTCCAAAGCTGCATGCCTAAGGCAATCCACTGGTGGGTGGGGGTGGGGTGAAAAATATCAACACCCCTATTTTGAATTTTAATGTACCCCTTTATAGTTTATTTCTGTTGACTGTATGTACCATAGAATAATTATACAGTGATATGTGTACAGAATTCATAAATAAGCATACATATTGATATACTGGAGTGTATTATCAAAACAATTTACTAATGGAATTTCATGATCACAAATATTTGCAGACCACTGATTTAGAGATGTCTCCCTACTTACAGTTGGCAAACCATTAATAGTCCATGGGAGTAACTTAAGTGTTCGTGAGTGAAGAGGGCAGGAGAAAGCTAATATATCGCTCTAAGCTAAAAAGTTCATTTTAACTTATGATTAAGAATTAGACAACTTACCTGCTACAGTTGAAAATATTGTGATAAAAAGTGAAAATGTTGAAGTATACAAATGGCTGGATTTTTTACAGCCCTTGATATGTACATTTGTCACCCATATGTCACAGGCTATATTAAAATAGTTCAACAATGTGCTCATGTGGTGGTTCTAAAAGGCTTTGTTGACGAAGAAGTGTTCTACAGAAAGGAAAAAACCTAGAAACCATTGATTTAGGAATTAAATGCCCAAGCAATCTAAGAGTATTTTATTCTCTCATATAGGCAAAATACAACTCAGTCATCAAGAACTACACTAGTCACTGTCCAATACAGTATCCATTAGTCACATAGGGATATTTAAATTAACTAAAATTTGATAGAATTTAAAATTCATATCCTCAGGCACATAGGCTATCAGACACATTTCAAGTGCCTGATAGCCACATGTGGCCAGCAGCTGCCATACCAGACAGTGCAGACAGAGAACGTGCCATTCAGTGCAGAAAGTTCTATCGAACAACTCTGCCCTAGAATAATATTCAGAGACTCTCAAGTTGAAAATTTTCAGATTTTTATACTTACTAACTGTTACTCTGTCCTTATCCCCCAACATAATGTTGTTTGGCGTCAGGTCTCTATGGATGATCCTCTTCTCCTTGTGTAAGTACCGAAGAGCTAGGCACAACTTCAAACAGCAAAGAACAAACAAATGTTATTTCCCCTATATATACAGATAAGACAGCCACTCATGATCACTACACACAATTCTAGGAAATCAGCTCAGAAGTTTACTGTTTCATAGAAAAAGTTAATGAAGATAAAAGATACCTGTATAAATATTTTCCATAGTCTCTCTTCAGCAAAATGATGTTGTTTTTCCTTCAAAGAACTGAAATGCTCTCCAAGAGGTGCCCCTTCTATAAGCTCCATAACTATATACAACCTATCATCTATATAAAAAACAAGAAAAGGTAATAGAAATAAATTCAATATAGACATTTTGAAAAAACTTATGAATTAGAATCCAAGTTTCCCAATGGGTGTTCAGGGCACAACACAAAAGAGTTAGAGACATGGACCCAATCAGCTCTGGGGGGGCTGGGGGCGAGGGGGTCTTGGGGACAACTGGAGCCCAGCAACAGTCTCTTTCAGCTACAGGCAACCTCCTAGCATAAGTTTACGCTGGCAAACTTTATCATTTTCTATGTACACCAGGATGTGGAAGGGTTGAGAGGCACCAAAGAGAGCAAGTAAATGATCCCAAATCATGGAGGATTCCCTGAAGAACAGGTAAACCCAGCTTTCCTCTCAATGGTCTAAAATTTACCCTTAAATCAAGCCAGACATTCAGACATTAAACTGCACTGTTCTTCAGTCTCGTAGATTTACCTTACAGTATTTTACAATGAAATCATACTATGGTTAGCAATGACCCCACTGGATATACCACCCATGATGGAAATTTCTGTGATGCCAGCTCAAGAGCTGAGAAAGCTGGCCTCCTCCAGATTTCAGCTCATGGATCCCAGGAACCTCACATAACTGACTGGGTTTGTCTCTTTGCTTTGGATGCCAAGAAACAGAAGTAAATTCTACTTTCTCCTCCAAAGTCAATATGTAACTATTAACAACAGTATGTGATATGTATCTTTTGTAATGTTTTGGATGTATGTAAAATATGTATATATACAACATTTACAAAAATGAAGCCACACCATACATATTTTGCAACTTATACTTTTTTCATTCAACATTCTTATATGTTCGTCAGTACGCACAGACCCACGCCATTCTTTCTGTTGGTTACATAGTATTCCACAATACAGATGTATCATAATTTAATCATTCTCCTAAAGATCGACATTTATATTGTTTCCAATTCTTCATAATCCCAAGAAATATTTACTGTATGTACTAATCTTGCCCCTAACATTAATTTTCTCACCTTTTATCATGATTTCTTAATCTATTTTATCTTAGGTTTTTTGTTGTTGTTGTTTGTTTTTGCGGTACGCGGGCCTCTCACTGTTGTGGCCTCTCCCGTTGCGGAGCACAGGCTCCGGACGCGCAGCCTTAGCGGCCATGGCCCACGGGCCCAGCCGCTCCGCGGCATGTGGGATCTTCCCGGATCGGGGCATGAACCCGTGTCCCCTGCATTGGCAAGCGGACTCTCAACCACTGCGCCACGAGGGAAGCCCTATCTTATGTATTTTTAAGCCACTGCCAATTCTTTTTGGAAGAAGTCAGGTTATTTTGTTTTTAAATTAAGACAAGTTATGTCACTTCAGTACAAGTCAGAAGCTAGTCTAGATCTCTTTATGATGGGCTATGCACTAAATTATGGGAAATTATTCTAATATCAAGAACAAATGGCCAAGGGGGCAGGATGTACTGAGGAGTTTCAGCACTGAGTTCCTCTGAGTCAACCAGAGGAAGGGAGATGGGTAAAATCATAACATGGCAAAGTACACAACAGGTTTGCATAACAATAGCACTGATAAAGAGGCAGCAAGGAAGCCCCTTTAAAGATTTATTTTGAAATTTCACAGGTGAAGCATATAAGGTCTATTAATATGTATATTACTTCAGTCAAATGTCCTATTTTTTTAAAACAAGTGACTGAGTTTGGTTTCATCTCAAGATTTGATTCCATATTCCATCATCCGAATGATGATGCAGAATCAGTCAGGGCTCCATCGCCACCTTGTGGCAATTACCTGAACTTGAAGAAAAAGAAATCTCAAAAAACCTATATCCAATTTATTTGGGGGGTGGAAAATGTCATTTTTTCTAAAAGATGACAAAAAAATGTCATTCTTTCTTAAAGAAGCTACCAACCTTTAGTTTTCTTTTCTCCTGATCCTACTATGGGCTTTTTGTATATGAAAATAGCAATAATTATTATTTTGGTTTGTTCATGCAGTCTTACATATAGGGATCTAAGAATTTTATAAGTATCTTTTGATCATTGATTATCAGTGTCTCACTGATCAAGAAATGTCATCCAAGGTCATACAGACAACAAAAAAGGTAGAGAAAATAGTCGACTAAGCTTATTTTGTAACATTCTAAAATAAAAATATGTAAGTAACATAGATACATTATTAGAAATATCATGGAAACTCACACTTACTTTCCAGAAATGTTTTGTAATAGCGTACAACATTGGGATGATAAAGCTATAAGAAAATAAATAACAAACATTATACTACTTCAAAATATAAACTTGTTTTCACAGACAATTTAGTTGGATTTCATACTTGAAAACAACAAAGAAATCATCATATTTATATTTATTTATAAAACAAAGCATTTCAAGATATCATCTAATTTTTCAGAATTCTTTTTATTTGCTGCTAACAAAACTGTTCTGAAAATAGCAATCTCCCATATAGCCTTACCAAATAGAATTGAAAACTGACTGTGCTTTATCACCTAATTTAACTAAATTAGAGGACTGTAGAACTGGAAGCTATCTTAAGAATTCATTTAACACTTCCTGTTCCAACATCACACACAGATTGCATAGAGGAGAAAACTGAAATGAAACAATTAATTTTGAACACATATACCTATGCTCTTAACCTCCCCCTGCCACTTAAATGTTTATATACACTGTGTCTATTTACACGACTGGTGTCTTTCTATGCTCTCCAAAATTATTAGTTTGAAACTGAAATAACCTAAGAGTTATTAACTCCATTAAAATAATAATAATAATTGCCAAGGACTCCATCCTTGAACAAAATTAGGTCAGGCTCCTCAGAGTCCTCCTCTGGACCAGGCCTCCTCCTTGGCCTGCCTGGTTTCAGCAAGAATCCTGCTAAGCCAGTTTAGTGAGCATCTCTGCCCCCTGGATATCCAATCAAGTTCCTCATCCCCCCATCTTCGTTACCTAATCAAGTTTTTCTTCCCCCAACCTGATAACTAACCAAATTCCTCTTAGTAACTTTCCATCCTTTGACCCCCCCCAGCCCTGCCTTTTGGTTGTAACTCCCCAGCCATCCCTGTTGTGTTCAGAGTTGAGTTCAGTCTCTCTCTACTCTAATAGTTGGACTTCTATTGCAGTGGTCCTGAATAAGGTCTTCCTTGCCATCTAAAAGTTCTTATCACAAGGAAAAAATGTGTAACTACGTGTGGTAGATGTTAACTGGACTTACTATGGTGATCATGTCACAATACATACAAATACTGAATCATCATGTTGTACACCTGAAACTAATATGCAGTCATATGTCAATTATACCTCAACAAAAAGTGTCCAGGCACCAAAGAGAGCAACAATTTCTCTTTGGCATAGTTTACCTCAGAATGTAACATGGAAATTCTATTTTTTTTTGATGGAATTTCTTTAATAGATGTATTCCTATTCAGATTATCTTATTTCTCCTTGTATGAGTTCTGGTAGTTTGTGTGTTTTAAGAAATTGATCCATTTCTCCTACATGGTCAAATCTGTGGCTATAGAGTTTTATGCAGTATTTTTTTTTTTTTACCCTTTTAATGTTCATGTGATCAGTAAGGATGACCCCTCTTTCATTTCTGATATTGGTAATCTGTGTCTGTCTTTCTTTTTTTTCCAAGATTAGTCTGGCTAGACGTTTATCAACTTTACTGGTCTTTTAAAGAATAAACTTTTAATATTGTTGATTTTTTATATGGAATTCTTGTTTTTTATTTCATTAATTTCTGTTTTACTTTTATTTCTTCTGTTTGTTTAAGGCTTGAATTGCTCTTTTCTTTAAGATGGAAACTTAGAATATGGAGTTTAGATAGTTCTGTCTTTTAATACATATATTTAATATTTTATATATATATATGTATATGTATCTTTCTAAACAGTGCTTTCATTGCAGCCCACAGATTTTTATAAGTTGTATTTTCATTTAGTTCAAAAAAATTTCCAATTTATATGAGACTTTTTCTTGGAGCAATGTGTTATTTTGTAGTGTGTTGGTTTTTTTTTTACATTTTTATTGGAGTATAATTGCTTTACAATGGTGTGTTAGTTTCTGCTTTATAACAAAGTGAATCAGTTATACATATACATATACATATTTTCCCATACCTCTTCCCTCTTGCATCTCCCTCCCTCCCACCATCCCTATCCCACCCCTCCAGGCGGTCACAAAGCACCGAGCTGATCTCCCTGTGCTATGCGGCTGCTTCCCACTAGCTATCTACCTTACGTTTGGTAGTGTATATATGTCCATGCCACTCTCTCGCTTTGTCACAGCTTACCCTTCCCCCTCCCCATATCCTCAAGTCCATTCTCTAGTAGGTCTGTGTCTTTATTCTTGTCTTACCCCTAGGTTCTTCATAAAATTTTTTTTTCTTAAATTCCATATATATGTGTTAGCATACGGTATTTGTCTTTCTCTTTCTGACTTACTTCACTCTGTATGACAGACTCTAGGTCTATCCACCTCATTACAAATAGCTCAATTTCATTTCATTTTATGGCTGAGTAATATTCCATTGTATACATGTGCCACATCTTCTAATAACATAATAATAACATAATAACATCTAATAACATAATAATTTTCTACAAGAATACTAAATTTTTGTGGTTGTTTATTTACAATTTGAGTTTCTAAGTAAAATGAAATTTGTTTTATCTCAGAATAGTCACTGGTACCTCATAAATGGCTTGCATCTCTTTCTGGCCTTTCTTCTTTTGAAGGAGAGTCTACTGGTTGTCCACCAAAAATCTGCTCTCACACTCCTCCACTCCACCGACTTGTAGCAGGATGTGCTTCCCCACCACAGATCACACCTCTCAGCCTCTCTCACAGCCTCAAGGGGCTCATCCTTGAGTTCTCCCCAGTGGAGTGTGAGGGGAATCCTATGTCTGAACCCAAAACGCCGGGTGCACCAGCAGATATAAATGTGCCTTGGCAGGTGCAACGGGAGAGGAAGAGTGGGCATCCCTGTGTGACCTTATGGAGCAGAGCACCACACCCTGGACTGACGGGAAGACAAAACCCATTGCACGGTGAGACCTCTCCTTCAAGCGCATGCACTTTGGGGCTTCTTTGTTACTGCAGCTTAATCTTAATATTAACAAATACACTCTCCCTTTCTAGTCCCATTTCTCTCACTTCTGTCTGCCATTACCTCCTCCTTTTTGACCTCAATTTACTGTCCTTTCATTGGTTTAAGCCCGTGGTGCAAGCACAGTTCTACAATTTTGAGCTCCCTCAAAGTTCAAGCAGAGGCCTCTTATATGGCCTCACCCTGACACTTTCTTTCCTTAGAAAATATACTAAAACCAATAGTCTACCTCATCAACTAGCAAATGGCCAGCATATTTTAAACAATATGGAACTAGGTAAGCAATAGAACCATATTCTAGACCTAGCTCACTGGCCAGGACTACATCCAGATTTGGGTTCAAGTGAAGATATTAGACCAGCCTAGGGCAAAAGTCATGCTCTAGCCTTGTGCTATGAAACAGCACACCACCCAAGGCTAGAGTGTTGGAATATGAGCAAACACTGACTTTTCAAAATCTAATCTCTTTGTACATAAAAGTCAACTATAAAACAACCTATTAATGATATTTACTGTAAATTATAAATTGGAGTGGAACTAGAGATTTCAATGAATAAAGATCTTCATATTTATGGTTCTTTATGCCCTAGCACAGATGCTATGCAAATTTAACTATTTGAAAACAAAGAGCCATGAACTGATAGGTCTCCCCAGGAGTTACAAACAGTATTCATAATGAATGTATAAATAAAGAAATTTGATAAAAAACCAATGTGTTCTTTGATCACAAAAAGAATTCCCATTTCTCTCTGACACGTTTATTCTTTTTCCTGAAACAAACCTTCATAATGATACATGAGTTGTGAACATTATGTTAGAATGTTTTGCTCATGTCAATAAATAATAACCCATCTTGAAAATTCACATTTTAGATTACATAAGCCATATCTGAGGAATGTTAACAACTTGGTTCCATTTGACAAAAGTCAGGGAAGTCTTAGTCATATTCTTATGCATGTAACAAAGTAACCAAATATTCTACAATATAATAAGAAGGAAACGAATATGCTTTCTCATATATAATACTCTCTGTGCTGTGAACTCGATTGTTCTGCATCCCCGGCCCTGATATAGTTATGTCTATGGTTCAATGTCAAGCCTTAGGAGAAAACCTGGTGATTGATATCACCTCAATGCCAATTATATTAAGCAGAACAAGTTCTTACACAGCATGGACAAGGACAGCACATGAATTCTACTTTTTTTGATGACATTTATTTAAGGAAACCGTCTTCATAAACAAAAGCATTTACCTGCTCTTTAATTATGGTTAATTCAGAAACAATATTCCTTACACTGCTGTCTCGATCTTTTTTATCCTTTCCAAATGCTGGGTTATGTAAATTGACTTCTTTCATTGCTAAAAGATTTTGACCACTATGCTTCCTAACCTAAAATAAAGGAGACAAAAAAAAAAAAAAAAAAAAGAATGGTTTGGGAGTAGAGAGGGGAAGAAAGTGATTAGATTAATAAGGTCACATGATTAAGCCAAGTCATCTAAATAAGTCATATATCTTTAAAAAGTAAATTTGTATTTACACTAAGCTCACCTCAAAAAAATTGGTATATCCTGGATCAGTCTGCAATATTTCATAGGATTTTAACTGGTAAATACAGAAACACTGGTGTGAACTTGGAGAATGTGTCATGCATTGGGACAAGCCATTTTGACTATTTGTATGAGAGATTAGTGACAGCTTTTGTCTTCAAAGGTCAGTGACCAATTTCTAGAGCTGAGAGCTAAGGTAAGACAACATCAGTGCAGCTATCTGTTGTACAGAAACAACCATTCTAATTTTTATATATATTTGTTCACTGACAAGGGCTCCAATTCACTTGTGTGTGGGTGTGCAGGGAGACATGCAGTTTGTTTGGGAACATTGGAAATGTTGTTCAAGGGCAAGGTCACCTTGTAAACACAGCCAAAAGCTCCACTTCCAAGATGATCCAAAACTGCATAGTTGCCTATATATTTCGAAGGAGCTTTATTCTGATTAACGCTTTCAATATTTTCAGCAATTTGCTTCAGTTCATCCTCCTAACCAAAATGAAAAGGAAATGGGTTGCTATGATAAATGCATCCTAACTGCATAGCAGCCTGACAAAATATTTAAAGCTCAAAACTTACCACTAATAAATTCAACTTTGATACTAATTCTTCATAAGCACTGATATCACGAACATAATGTCCTATGTCAATGAAGATCTCAAACAAGTCGGTGGGGAAAAGTCTACAGAGAAAAATACACACACATACTTCCTATAGGAGTTAGAAACTCTGGCCCATTCCTTCCCTTTTGGACCTGGCTCACTTATAGGTTAATTACATTAAATACACTGCCAACAAATGGGGGAAATAATACTCACCAACTTATCTCATGAAAATAAACTAGAGACACAGTTCTTAAGAGGTAAGGAAAAACAATTGGAAAGGAAAGTTCCAGAGATCTACTGTATGACACTGTGCTTATAGTTAAGAACACTGTACTGCACACAAAAATTTAAGAGGGTAGATGTCATGTTATATGTTTTTTGCTACAATAAGATATGATACAGATTTTATAAAAATCTTATTTGTAAGACATTTGGGGGTGTAGTATTAAATATACTAGGAATGAATGTTTATTGGGTGTTTATTGAGCACAGAGCACTTTCACAAATACAATTTGATTTAGTCCTCATGAAAATAAAATTAAAATACAGGTGAATAAAAAAATGAAGAGATTTATGCATCATTTCCAAGCTACTGGTTTCAAGGGTTTAGGTTTATTAAAATCTTTAAGTCCACCGATGTGCATGATTTAGGGTCTTGAAATGAAAGGTTATAATGAATAACGAATACTTCCTTTTCTTCCCCTAAATTCAACTGTTATATAGAAATAAAACAAAAAACATAAAATGCCCCATTCTTCCAAACAAAAGACGTTATATTAACTCAAGATTTTATTTCCATTTTGCCTTATCAATAAAATTCTAGTAAGAACTTGGGCCTACGATTTGGCTAACCTGCCACCTCTATGGCACGCAGACCACACCTGTAGGTAACCATGGTCTGCTTCCCAAGGTGGTGGTTTTTCTGTCATGCTCACCACACAACCTCTGATCCAGGAACATCCAGCCTCCTCCCCTTCAAATGGGTTCCTATACTGTTAAGGACATCCAGACAAATACTTTCTTTTCTATTGATTAAAAGGAAATGACTAGATCAACTTTGGACATTTCTGAATGGGCAAAAACAAGCACATATTTTTATTTCATCCATTAAAAATATTAATGTCTTAAAAAAGAGAGAAAAACTAAAAACCATAGCAGTTACATGTAATTAAAAGAGTTGTGTTGATGTGATTCGTGTGCTTTCCTCATCATTTTGTGAATTTTCAGTGTTAAGATATCACTAGGGCTGCTCAGTATTATCTGTGGATTATAAGAAATCTGAAGGCACATGTTTTGCATACTGACTCTTTATTCTCTTACTGTTTGCATCTAAATCAGGTACATGAAAACAGTTGACTCTAATGATCACTGATCACTTAAATTTCTCTAAGCTCATACCTTTTAAAGAGTGGTCTGTTTCTTTCCATACTGAAGAGAAACCTCAAGGCTCTGAACGCATAACACTGGAAATAAAAGGATATATGATTCTCAAATGGTAGCTGAACAAAGTAAAACATTTTCAGGATAGCATGATCATGAAGTGAACATTAACATGGCTTTTTGGTGAGTGTGGCTGGTCTCTGTGGGAGCCACAGCTTGTAACTGAAAACAGACAACATCAACACCTGGGCCAGTTCTCATGTTTAAAAAGTATTTGCGTTGTGGAAGGCTAGGGATCTGGGCCTTGTTTCACTCAGTGCCTGTCATTAGTTCCTTTCTAGAAAGTACAGAAGGAGCAGAGAGACAAGAAATAAAACTCCTACGCCGAGAAAACCAAATGTCCCAAGATTTCCAGGAGCTCAAGGTTTATTTTCCTTCTAGCCTGCTATGTATGCCTCAATATTTATATAGTTTCTCTGAGAAAATAAACACTAGAAATAATGACATATAAAAATAGCCACAGGCACACTGGACTCAAACTTGACAAATTGGTCTCTTGAGTAAGCATTCCCCAGATAGAACCATCTACAGTAACTCCTGAGAACACTCAGAAAGAGGCCTGTGAGACTTTAACAAAGAAAAATAAACACTGGACATTTTGCAGTGCTGAGAAAAAAGAGAGAGCCCCAGGCTTGCAGCTGTACCTGTACAATAGGCCACCACTGGGGTGACCAGGGTCTGCTGAATTCGAATCTGGAATCATTTCATGAAATTAGTGATCTGAATACAGAAGGGTCACAAACAAAACTGTCTGGAGAAGCCAGGCAGATAACAAGACCACATGAAGGAGACTGGTGAGAAAGCAGTGGAGACTGTGAGAAGTGAGGAACATGCATGTGCCTCGAAAGAATTTCCATACATATTCTTTAAAAGCCTCTACTGGCTTAACAGAATACATGTGCAGGAGGGAGTGTACTTTACCATGGTCCAGCACAGTGTCATGCATCAGTGCTGTACTAGAGAAGTCAGTCCCACGCCTGTGTGTTCTCAGTGGTAGCTCTCCAAAATCTCTGCCTGCCAGCCCACAGATACCACCAAAAATTCTCTGCTAGGTTTGACCATCATTCTGGCTGAAAGCTCTTAAATCAGATTGAAGGCAAATGTTGTTTTTACTTCCTGTTCTAACGACTTGAAAAAAAGATAAGCTGCAGCTACTGCAAAGGATTACTTTAAATTGATTTTATCATGCCAATGTCTTTGGGGACACTTGCCCCCTGGTGTCCACTCCTCAAAAAAGCACATAGGATCCTGCATAATGTGGCCCCTTCTTACCTTCCAGGCCTCATCTCGTAAGGTAGGGGTCCCCAACACCTGGACCATGGACCGGTACTGGTCCGTGGCCTGTTAGGAACTGGACCGCACAGCAGGAGGTGAGCAGCAGGTGAGTGAGCAAAGCTTCATCTGCCACTCCCCATCGCTCCCCATCGCTCCCATTACTGCCTGAATTCTGCCCCCACCCCCGCTCCCGTCCATGGAAAACGTGTCTTCCACAAAACCAGTCTCTGGTGCCAGAAAGGTTGGGGACCACTGTCCTAAGGTACTCCCTCTGCCCCACACCCCACACCCACCCCACTGAGCAGCCTAAGCACACTCTAAGCTGCCAGGCTCCCGTCCTTTGTCCACGCTCTTCTCTCTCTGTGGATGCCCGTCCGCCCTGGAGCAGATATCATGGGTGCCCACTTCTATCCCTTTACTCACCTGACCAGCACCAGCTCATCCATCAAGATCCATTTTACAGGTTTGCCTTTGTAAAGGTGAAATGCTACTGACTGTGGTCCGTGCTTAAAGATGGCACATAATTTTCCCCGTAGCATTATTTTGATACATAAGCAATGTTTTTAAAACATAGAACTTACAGATAAGCAAAGAAATGTCTAAATAAAATCACCTAAATCCCTACAGAGAAACTACTGTTAAGCCTTCTACATTGGTTTTTGGGTTTTTTTTTTTTTTTTTTTTTTTTTTTTTTGCGGTATGTGGGCTTCTCACGGTTGTGGCCTCTCCCGTTGCGGAGCACAGGCTCCAGATACGCAGGCTCAGCGGCCATGGCTCACGGGCCTAGCCGCTCTGCGGCATGTGGGATCTTCCCGGACCGAGGCATGAACCTGTGTCCCCTGCATCGGCAGGCAGACTCTCAACCACTGCGCCACCAGGGAAGCCCCTCTACATTGTTTTAACAGCATTTGTTTCCATGCCAGCCTCCCTCACCAGGTATTCTTCCCTCTCGGTCAGTACAGGGGACCAGTGCTAACCTAAAAATTCTCAAATTCATAGATTATATTACCAAAATTTCCCCAGATTCCAGTAACTTGATATTAAAGAATAATGGATATGTTTATTACCTGTAATAGATTAGTTTTTGCTGCATTCTTTTGTTTATTTCGTAAAATTAATTTTGCTATTGTATATATACCATTTTCCTGGAAGAATAAAGATGCCATGTTATCAGTGACCAGCAACAGTGCTATGGAGATACACAGCATAAAGAAGGAAGGAACAATTTTAAAATATTAAAGAAGAAATGTTAGTATAATTTTGGAATCAGGAGTAAATATTACAGGACAATACTAAAAATGTCAGTGTAATACTTTTAAACATCAAAGACTATAACCACATCGTAAAATCTCAACTGTCGTTAAAGATTATAAATAACAAAGTATATCAATTAAAAGTGATTTAAGTACTTTAAAAACAAAAAGTAGGGGGCAAAAAAAGGGGGCAGAGTAAAGGGATCCAAATGTCTTTATATTTTGCATTTTAAATATCTAATTATGAAATATTTCTCCCTTTATTGTTTTGTTAAACAATATGTAGATAAACTAGTATAGAAAAGAAGATAGAAAAATAAGAGAAAAATCATAGATCTTTAAAAATGAAAGTTATTTGTATAAATGGTTAACATCTTTCTAGCCTTATTCTAATACAAATACAGACATGGGGGAATGAACAAAAAGTATTACCTTATTGCTACATTTTTTATTATCTATTAAATACATAATTTACTGAACTCTACTCTATGTGGGCATTTATATTATAACTGTGAAGAGCTTTACCTGCCTTACTACATTTAGTCTTCATAGCTGTTCTGTGAATTAGTCTGTAATTTCCTTGTTTTATACATGACAAAGTCAAAACTTAGGCTAAATATTTTTCCAGAGGCCAAGACAGCAAGCAATGATAACAGGACTGAGCCTCCCCCTTCCTCAGCAGCCACCCTGACCTGCTGAGCTTCCCCAGGGACTCTGATCACTGCTGACATGATCCTTTACTAACTTTATGAATTTATGTATTTTTAAGTTGATGTATCGAACAAAAAAAACTTTTCTCTGTAAAATTCAACAAGCAGGAAATAACTTTTATAATAGAAACACATACAAGGGTTGTATACAAATGTGTGTATTCACATACACACACACACATATGACTGTATATGTAGTGAATTGGTTAATGAATTATGCTTTGTGTGCTCTGTGAAATCAGTTTCCTGGCAATAAATATTTTGTTTGGTGTGTTTCAATCACCTCTAGCTGAATAACTTCATGTCCTCTTAAAGTGACTGCTATCCTTAACTCATGGTGTCCTATGCCTCATAGGAATTAAAACAATTAAATTAAAACAATTCAGAATACTGGGTCATATGGTAGTTCTATTTGTAGTTTTTTAAGGAACCTCCATAGTGGCTGTACCAATTCACATTCCCACCAGCAGTGCGAGAGTGTTCCCTTTTCTCCGCACCCTCTCCAGCATTTATTGTTTCTAGATATTTTGATGATTGCCATTCTGACCGATGTGAGATGATATCTCATTGTAGTTTTGATTTGCATTTCTCTAATGATTAATGATGTTGAGCATTCTTTCATGTGTCAATCCCACTACTGGGCATATACCCTGAGAAAAACATAATTCAAAAAGAGTCATGTACCAAAATGTTCATTGCAGCTCTATTTACAATAGCCAGGAGATGGAAACAACATAAGTGTCCATCATCGGATGAATGGATAAAGAAGATGTGGCAGATATATGCAATGGAATATTACTCAGCCATAAAAAGAAACGAAATTGAGTTATTTGTAGTGAGGTGGTTGGACCTAGAGTCTGTCATACAGAGTGAAGTAAGTCAGAAAGAGAAAGACAAATATAGTATGCTAACACATATATATGGAATATAAGAAAAAAAAATGTCATGAAGAACCTAGGGGTAAGATGGGAATAAAGACACAGATCTACTAGAGAAGGGACTTGAGGATATGGCGAGGGGGAAGGGTAAGCTGTGACAAAGTGAGAGAGTGGCATGGACATATATACACTACCAAATGTAAAATAGATAGCTAGTGGGAAGCAGCCGCATAGCACAGGGAGATCAGCTCGGTGTTTTGTGACCACCTGGATGGATGGGATAGGGAGGGAGATGCAAGAGGGAGGAGATATGGGAACATATGTATAACTGATTCACTTTGTTATAAAGCAGAAACTAACACACCATTGTAAAGCAATTATACTCCAATAAAGATGTAAAAACAAAAAACAATTCAGAATAGCTTTAATAAAAAAAGATAAAGAAAATGAAATAGACTGCACGTAATATAGGGAATAAACACCATCAGTTACCTACATGGCAGTTCTTTTTAAGCTGAGTTAAAAGAGGAAGGACAAGAATATAAAATGGAATTCTACATGTTAAATAAGACATATTACAATATTTTTAAGCCATGTTCCAGGATACAGGTGTCACCTGAGGTGGGCTCCCTCCATCATGACAGGTCCTGGCACCCTGTCCTCTCACCTGAACCACCTGGTGGGCGTTGGTGTCGTCGAGCACCAGTTCCGTGAGGGCCGCACAGCAGGCTGCAACGAAAACCACCAAATGCCATGTCTGTCGTGGCCATGGCGGCACGTGCACATCAGCAATCTCGCTCCCTGCCTCAGAGAATTTTGTTGGCAGAGCCATCCCTCAGAAAACACTAATTTTCCTTCTGGCAAGTCTCTGGGAGAAAGGCACCTGAGTTGTGCTGGCTGGTACCTCTCCTCTTCGTGCATCTCACATGCATGCACACCCCATGGCAGCCTGTGGGGCACCCTTAATGCACCCCGCTGTGCATGGAGTGGGGGAGGCAGGCACCGTCAGCCCCATACCCAACATGTGCCCTGTGTGGAGCACGTGCTCAATGTACATGGACAATGGTCAGGTAAATAGTGCGTACTTTAAATATATTATCCAAATTAACCCTTATAATCCGAGTATGAACTACTTTAGAGGGCTAACAGGTTAGGCCACAGAACTTGGCAAGCAGAGGAAAGTTTGGGGTGTCTTTAACCTGCAAGTCCAACACTGGTACCAAGAAGTTTCAGGCATCCACATGAATTTAACTTCACATTTTTTAAGTTATAAATTGGGCCTAATTAATATTATCATTATAATTTTATAATAGAATAATACAAGGTTAAACAGTATCAAATAATGAAACATAATATAAATACCTGCTTGAAGAGAGAAAGTATTTTCTTGTATTTCCCGAGGGCTGAAATCTTCTGACAAATGAAGCTGCTGGATTCGGCCTGCCGCATTGGCACTAGACAGGCTTCCAATGGAGGAACAATCAGAAACAAAATTTCTGTCCCTGAAAAAGAAAAGTTAATGCACAGACCAATTTATCAATGGTAGTTCATGGTCAGTGCTTTCTGATTCCCGTTTTATAAATCTTTGCCTCCCCAGGTCATAAAGTTTTCTCCTGTGTGACCTTCCAATCCACTCAGACATGATTTTTGTGTGAAGTGTGAGGTAGGAGTCATCTATTTTTCACATGGCTGCCTTTGTTTTGAACTCTATTCTTCTGCCATTTACTTGAATACATCTCAGTCTTCATCATTCTGAGTTTTGTCTTTTTCCATTAAATTCCAATCTTCTTTTATTTTAGGAAAGTTCTCTTCTATTAGATGATTGAGGCTTTCCAAATTTTCCTTTTGTTTTGTTCTCTACCTTAGGGATATCAATTATCCACGTGCTGAGAACCCATCTTCTGCAGGCCATATCCTTCATTTTATGCTGCTCTTATTCCCTTGTCTTCCTCCTCTGCATCGTGTGTAAGTTTTCAAGCACGCCCTTCCTTTCACTAACTCCACATTCTTTCTGGTACTCAGTCTCTGCATGTTGTTCAGTCCTCATCTTCTTTCCCAGCTTCACAATCATTCTATTCTCCTTTTTACTATCCTATCATCTCATCTTTAATCTCATTTCATAAACTTCATGTTCTGTTTAATGTCTTTGATAAAATAAAGCATTTGTTTTTCTGTTTACTTAGTGCAACATCTTCCACAATAGATCATTCGTCTGTCTTTATCTGCTTTGTTCCATTCTGTTTTACATGGTTGCCATGTTTTTTCATACATTTATTTTTATGGCAGCAGCTCTATGTAGATTTCTATATATCCAAACGTAAAGTGGATGGAGTCTCCCTGGCCTCCCTCCTGTGTCATCTGGGCCCTCTGCCCTTCTTTCGGGGAGCATAGGGAAGGTAATGGAATAGTTGCAGTCAATGATCTTTAATTACGTTAAAACTTGAATTTTAGGGATCACTCTATCTGACCAAGAGTATGTAACCTTTTAGTAACTGCCTTTGAGTTTGGGACTGCAGGTGAATGGGCATGAACAGATTTCCTATAAACCACCTTGACAACAGAGGCTGTTCATACTCAAGCCAGCAGACAACCTGGCAACCTCACCCCTTGTACCAGCTCCAGGCAGCCCATCTCTGAAAGGATATTGTTTACACAGCTGGGGTAATAAATTCTCCCAGAGCACTGAGCCATAGTTAACATAGAGTAAGTATTGACATACATCTTCTTCTCAGGGAAGAGATTTCTAACATTATACCATAGAAGTGGACTGGGAAAATTACTCTTTAGATGTGAAAGAACTCTTTTCTATCAAGAATGGTTTCCTCCAAAAGAGGAAAACTAGTACCTTATATTAAACTCAGTTCTATGTGGTCAAAAGGCAGGTTTTGTTCTTGAAGTATTGCTTAACTATTATATAATTTAATTTTATCATCAAGAAAATAGCTGCTCTCCACGAGGGCTACCCACAGCCACTGTAATACGTATGATGGACCAAAAATAACCACCACCATCATCCTATAAACTCAAGTGGAAAAAAACCTTTGCAATCATAATTACTTTGACTGTGGGGCTAGCTCATTATGCCACGATACTAATGAAAGATTTATAATTTATACTTTAAAGTACTTGAGATTTTTATGTGATATTCATAAAAGCAAGTAGATTGTTAACAGTCTACACATTATTTCCTTGGTTTTGGTAATGACAGAAATTGTTCACAAAGCCACTGTTCATATCTCTAGTCTGTTCTTATGCTTTGGAAAGTTCCTTCAGAGAATGGAGCTGATGACACATAGCTCCACAATATCAAGTTATCAGGCACAATAAGCACAAAGTCTGAATAATATTGATTTGATAACAAGTCATATTAAAATTGATGTTACTCTGCTTTTATTAGAATGAACTTTATTTATATACTACAGATAAATGTGATCTTTTTCCAGGCAGATATAATCCTTTTCAACTTTGATTCAGCACCTAGGGGGATGAATTATGCTCTATAATAATTTTAGGTAATAGATCCTTCCCATTGGTGGTACCAGTAATATTGTTATTCAATACTTCAATACAAGTAATACAATACCATATCTACTATTTTTTGTTATTGTTATAGTTTTTGCAACATAATTCAGGAGAATTTCAGTTTGAAACTATTTTAACAAGCCATTCCTTCCCCAGATTTATGGCTTTGAATACGACCAGATTCTTTTTTTTTTTTTTTTTTTTTTTTTTTTGCGGTATGCGGGCCTCTCACTGTTGTGGCCTCTCCCGTTGTGGAGCACAGGCTCAGTGGCCATGGCTCACAGGCCCAGCCACTCCGCAGGATGCGGAATCTTCCCAGACCGGGGCACGAACCCGCATCCCCTGCATCAGCAGGCGGACTCTCAACCACTGCGCCACCAGGGAAGCCCCAGATTCTATTTTTAAAAGAGAGACAACAAGGTCTTAATCCACCTCAGAGCACTGCCACGGAGATTAGAGAGAAAAGAGGGGCAACTGGACCAGGGTCAGTAACATGGAATCATTTGAATAACCGTATTTCCCCCTATTTTAACTAAGGATCATACATCCGTTACTTTAATGCAGGCTGGTGATTCAAAAAATATGTCAGGGCTCCCAAGGAGCTGAAAAGGTGAATGCTCCTGACATTGATTTAGAGCCTGTTTGCAACAAGTAAAAATGACTCTGTAGAACATGAATGACCAAAGAATGGGAGGGAGCCAGCTGAGCACATGCCCACCCTGCCCTCGAACAGCTGAGACCCCAGCCTTCATCAGCCAGAGTGAAGCAGGCCAAAGCCTACTCTGACTCACCCTCGTAAAATATGAAGAAGCTGCTTGATGCCTCCCCAAATGCGAATTTCCACACTGGTCTCAGGGTCCTCACAAATCTGAACCAGGATCCAGACGACGCTCCACAGAAGCTGTAGGTGGTCTGAGTGCAGCAAGCTGAGGAGGATGGGGACCCCCTCATAGAGCTTCACCTGCTGTCTCACCTGGCGCTCGGCACAGAGCAGGCGCAGCAGCTCAGCCGAGAGCCTGCGAGGGATGGGCGGGAGGGGAGACTCAGCTCAGTGGTGGCTTGACTTGATTCACACGGAGCTGCCGACATGCACGGACGGTCGCGCCAACAGGCTCTATGTCACAGTCAGCTCATGTTCTCTGTAGAGGCCTGGATCACAGCCAAGTGTTTGCAGCTCTATGGGCCATACAGTCTCTGTCATGAGTACCCAGCCATGCCAACATGTGCAAAAGCAGCCACAGACAACACATGAAAACCAATGGGCATGGCTGTGTGCCAATAAATCTTTATTCACAAAAACAGGCAGGGAGCCAAATTTAGCCTGCAGGTCATAGTTTCTGGACCACTTTCTAAGTCATATCCTCATGGTATCCCCATTGGTCTGGCTAAAAACCTACTAATGAGCAAACAGGCATCAAGTACATACAATGGGACCTGAATTATGCTCAAGACAAAAGAAATATAAAAGCTTTATCCTAGTCTTCAGAAACTTACTATGTGATTGCAAAAATAAGACAGTAATACCTGATGGCAAAAACACTATGATCCAGGGAAATTAAATGCAAAGTGCTCAGTGAATATCTGGAGAGTAAAATAAAGATAATGATGGCATAAGACATAAGGTTCAACTAAGCTCTGAAACATTATGATTATAGACGTTTCATAGAGCTGTCCTGAATCCTCCAGGCTCACACTCTGAACACTCTTCCTGGATGGTGTTATTTATTCCTATGGCTTCAAACACTCCCTCTACCCTGGCACTGTGATCTCAGCCCAGGCAACACTCCAAACCTACAGAGGTTCCAGCAGTCACTTAACTGTTTCACAGGCACTCACCCCACTGTTTCTAAACTCAGTCATTATCCTCCTCCCCAAATCAGCCCTTCCATTTATGTCCCCGATCTGGACTCAGGACACCACAGTCTTTTCAATTTCCAAGCCAAAGACTGGGAATCCTCCAAGACACTCCCTTCTTCTCCAACCAGTGGAGAGCCTTTGGTGCCCCCTGTTTCCTGGGCAAGCACTGGGGTTAATTCTTCTGTGAGTCCTGCAGCTAGCTAAACCCACTGCCCCTCCATCCTTGTGAGCCTCGATTATGCTCAAGATATAAGCTTCTCTGTCACTCTCCTCTCCAATATTTCCATTCTTATCCTGCTTCACAATTCCTTTCCCTGAGCTAATTTTCCATGGCTCCTCTCCCTCCCAAACTTTTATGCTCTGACATATATTCTTTGGTAGACAGTACTCTTCACCTTCTCAAACTTTCTACACCAAAAATACCCTCCTTGTTCTAAGTGGATCTCATTGTGTGGCTAAATTCCACACTCCACACACTGCAATCAGAATAACTGTCCCCACAAAATCAATCTGATCATGATTAAAATCTGTGAGTCTCCATGTTCATGATAAAAACCATACTACTAGGCACAAAGAGCCCATCATGACCTCGCTAAAGGTATCTCATCTATAAAATATAGAAAGAGAATTGCAGATCAAACAAATTAAAACACAAAAGTGCTTAGAGCAGGGCCTGGCATGTAGAAGGCCTGGCCAAAATTAGCTCTATTTCTAACTTATCAAAATTAGCTCTATTTCTAACTTATCTAACTTATAAGCCAACTTATCTAACTAGTTTTCTGGCACCCTCCCTCCTGCACTCTGCTGTAGCTGCGCCCACCCATGCACGCTCCTCTCTCACACAGCACTGCAGGCCTCCAGGTAGGAGCATATTCTGCTTTCACTTGCTCTCTTCCTCTGCTTAGACAACTGCTCCTTCTTTTAGGAGACTTGGCATGACCCCTTGCTCTGTATGGAGGTGCTGCTCCATGCCCTCAGGGTATCTATCCTGTGCATCCACTGACCACACCACCTACAATGTTGTGGTGAAACTGATGATTTGTGTGTCTGCCCCTCTCCTACACCATGCAACCATATCTTATTCATCTTTGGTTTTCCAACACCTGTGCAGAGGCTATTGGGTGAATCAATTCAGACAACCAAGTCTAAGTATAGTTTGTAAAAGAGGGTTAAATTGGCTTAGATGAAGAATTCAAGGGATTTACTATGAGTTAAATGTCAGTGTTTTATTGCTTGGGATTTCTGTTAACTATTTGCCTCTTTAGAAAATTATGACTTACTCGACTAAATATCATATGATGCAGGTAACCTAATAAATATCTGGATACAGTAAGTTTTTAGGGCAATAGGTAGTTCAAGTGAAAATGAGTTCATTTTACTCTAGATTCTGTTTTGGTCATGAACTAAGTCAGTAGCTATCTTAATGTATTTTACTTGCCTTAAGCAAAATAGATTTTAGGAATCTAATCACTTATTCAACACACAATCTGAAATTACTGAAAGTAGAGCCACCTCAGAGTTTCTTTCCTTAAGGAGACAGGATGTAAATAAATGTAATAAAAAAATATTAAAGATGTAATCATGAGATTTATATATTTCAAATCTATGACCAGTTCTAGAAGTAAAGCAGGACCAAAGACAAATCGATATATCTCTTTGCTATTGGTTACTTTATATAAACTTAAATAGAAGATAAATGCCAAGTTGACGTATGATATTCAGTTAACAATGTAAATAACATAAGTAAAATAATAATAATTATTTTCATTAAATGTCAGACACTGTCATTTTCCCCTGTTAGCAATCCTACCTTTTGGAAAGCAAGTCATATTCATGTAAAATCATCAGCAGATTTTCTACAATGTTGAGTTCACTTATTTTCTCCCTACATTCTGGACTACAAATTGAAAAGTATTAGTAACTATGAAAAATGTATTTTACCATATCCATGTATTTAATATCTTAGCCCTCATATTATCCCAGGAGGAGAAACAAAATGCAATGTAGCTCTATGGGGCAGGGCTACATTAAACTCCAACATTCAATAAGTATTATATGTCATAAATTTAAATTTGTTTAATAACAGTATGATGATAACATGATTTCCTTTGGAGAAAGGGAATCATATGCTGTTCACAAAAAAGCAATGATCAGCATTACTCACAGTAGCCAAGATATAGAAATGACCTTATATATCCTTTGATAGATGAAGTGGATAAAGAAAATGTGATATACATATTTATATATATAATTGAATATTTATATATAGTTATAATTGAATATAATTATATATACATAATTGAATATTGTTCAGCCATAAAAAATCCTGTCATTTGTGACAATATGGATGAACTTAGAGAACAATCTGTTAAATGAAATAAGTCAAACAGAGAAGGGCAACTACCATACGGTATCACTTATATGTGGAATCTAAAATAATCAAACAAAACCGACTACATAGAAACAGAATAGAATGGAGGGTGTTTACTAGGGGCTGGAAGTAGGGGGAAACAGGGAGATGTAGGTTAAAGGGTACAAACTTTCAGTTATAAGAAGAATGAGCACTAAGGATCCAATGTGCAGCACAGCAACTATAGTTAATAATATGGGGTCGTGCACTTGAAAGTTGCTGAGAGATCTTACATGCTCTCGTCACAAAACCAAAAAAAAGAGTTAACTATGAGAGGTGATGGATGTATTAATTATCTTGATCTTGGTAATCATTCCACAGTGTATATGTGTATCAAATCATTATGTTGTACACTTCAAATACATAAAATTATATTTGTCAATTAGTCCTCAATTAAGTTGGAAAAAACCCCAAAAAACAAAAAAGCAGTGATCCACTTACTGGTATAAAAACATATTTAAAGCTTTTTAATTTAAAATAATCATAACATCTGTAGGGGTTATCTAGAATTTTTTAAAGGGCAAAAATATTTGAAAATGTTAAAATATAAATAGGGGAGAGAATGAAGAAAACAAGTCAGGGAGATTCAACTTCCAAGACATATTGTGTAATTTTGAAAGTAGAAGTAACTGAGGGTTGGATGAAAAGACTAGGTAAATATTTCTAGTCAGGGAAAAAAAAAGAAAATTTTAAACTGCTTTGCTGCTCCAGCTTAAATTCTAAAATGATGCTTTTCTATCCCGGATCCTCTTCAGTATAGTTATGGTACTTCATGTTTATTTTTCACAAATTTTAACTAAGTAGATGACAAAATAAATAGAGAAACTGATCTATTTTGCATTTCTTCCATCTGAGTTGCTAAAGCAGCAGAACTTATTAAAATACACTCACCTTTCAGCTAAACTAGCCACAGCCAGAAGGGCACCCAACAGAACGTTAGTATCTCGGGCACTGAGTAAATTTACTAATGTCTGAAAAATGAAGTAAAATAAGGTTTAATTATGTAAGTACTACAAGCTTCTTGAACAGTATGTTTCCTTCTAAAGATCATAGAGGCTTAACTTCAAAATTTGTTAAACATTCACAATCCCCAGTTCTTAAGGGGCAGGCATCCACCCCCTCTTCAGACGAGCTCCTTGTAAGCATTCCTTGCCCAGGACAGGAAGCAAAGGGACCACGATACATGGCCCTCTACTTCCAAGTGCCCACGCTGTCTGCTCTCTGTCTTCTGGTAGCGACCAGTCACTGAGCACTCATTCTGAGTTGGGCATTGGCATTGTGGCAGGCACTTTCCAAATTATGAAAGTACTTTTTCAACAAAATGTTGAAGACTGTCATTTTTTCCCAAACTCAGCAAGATATGCTAACACTACCAGACAATCCATTTGCCTCTCAAATTTCTGAGTAACATCACTGAGTTGGGAGTCATCTATATCTTATCAGTCACCTTCTCGGGATTCCCATTACTACAAATTTACATATTTTCCCTCTAAATTTTTAGAACTCAGGGTCCCCCAAAGCACACACCCAAACATACTTCAGACCAGAGCTGTATAACAGCTCAGACCTGTTATTCAGACCTGTATAACAACTACTAGGCTGATTTTGGGTTTCTATTATGTGGGTTTTTCCCCTTTATGATCTTATGCATTTTCTATGGAGATATTATTATCTTTGTTTCTCAGATCCCTTCCTCTTTTTCTTTTCTCACTTTTTCCTTTCTGTCTTCTAACATAATGTTTCTCAAAATGCAGTCACTGATATATCATTTCACAATTTTTGTCATGTCCACCCTTAACACCTTAATGCTACTCAAAAATGTTCTTCAAATTCTAAGTGATATCAGTGAAATATATAGTTATTGAAATAAAAAATGTTGACCTGTATTATCACTAAGAATCACCCCCCCCCCATACAATGAGCAGCATGTGTTAACACATTTTAGGCAACTTTGCTCTAATATATGCTGGAAAGTGGCTTCCTGGGATATAAAAACTCAACAAATTATTGAAACCTGGCTCTAGGCAGCTACCAGCTAAATAGTTTTGCTGTAAATATAAATGTAGTCTGTTTTGATTAAACCTGCATTCATTCATCTTGAAATATGTATTTGACCCATAGGCTTATAATACTAAACCATCTTATTATGAAGTTAAACCATATGAAATTGACCTACACACCAGGGTAATTTCACATGGTTCAAACTAATATAACCTCATGTGTCAAATGGAATGTATTTATATGTATACATACATATATATGTATTTATTTATTTATTTGTAAACACACACCTAGGGTCAGTTTATATATAGTCAAGGTTTTACAAGCAACATTTAAATTAAGCAATAAACTTAGTTGATTAAGCAATAAAGAATTAAATGACATAGAACAAAGAAAAAAGTTTCAGAAAACCTTTATTTGCTGTTTCTATATTTACTCCATAGGCGGGTTAGCAGAGATTGGCAATTTTAGGCTAGGTTAGCAGGCTTGAGAATTATAATTACACATGGCTTGACCACAGGGGCTCTGGACTCTAGCATGTGAACCACCACCATATGAAGCTGAAGCAGGAACTCCTTCTGGGACCACTCACCTTGTGGGCTCTGCTTGTGGTGACCCATTCTCTTTGGTCTTTGACAGCAGCAAGCTTTTGAAAAATATCTATAAAGGAATGGAATATCTCAATGAGGGATTTGAAGCTTAAAGGGGGTCAGTGCTCATAGAGCCTCAGGTCTCAAGTACTGATGGGCAAGCAAAGGAAGGATAAGTGGGAACACAGGTCACACAAAAAGGACAATGGAGGGAGGAGGGACAGGGTTGATTTTTTTTACTTCAAGAATCATGTTTCAAGCTCAACTCGTATTTATTATATATTACTATTATAATAATAAAATTTGGAGATAGCAAGAAAATTAAACCTTCCCTTCCACTTAAAGTTGAATGAGTTCCTTAATATCATTACAAGTTCAAAGTGTAACTTATTCTTCAAAGATAGTCCCCATAAAGATTTCACGTGATGGACTTAGCAAGGTTCCTCAGTGGAGGGGAACAGCTGGCCTCACAGAACCTTCCTGGTCCCTGAGGCTCACCACAGATTCCTCTCTCCCTGGAATTGAGAATTAAGGTCCTGTCCTGTGCACACAAAGAAAGTGGGCTCACTCCCATGAGAGCAGGAGTGTGCACTCATCAAATCCAGAGAGCACGGAAGGTGGGCTGGGAAGAGCTTCCAAAAAGAGAAGCTTTATAAGTGGGTATTGTTATTACCCCAATCTTATAGATGAAAAATGAATAGTCTCTGACATTTTAATAGAAATCGAAGGAGGCAAAAAATATTTTTACCAAAATTTGTTTTTATGGAAGGAAATCTCTCTTGCACTAAATAAACTAAGCTTGTGCTCAATGAAAATCTTTTAAAACATGAAATCGGGTTTTTCAAGGTAAGAACTGTGATCTAAAAATCTCCCCTCTGGGTACATTTTGCCACTGAGCATAACAGCTGGCATGGACTCTCAAGCCCATAGCTGTGTGGGGACCCCCCGTGAGTATTCAAAGCATCCCCCCTTCCCTGCTGTAAATGCCATGCCCGGAAGGCCAGCTGCGTCCCGGGACCGCGCTTACACGTCATGTTGACCAGCTTGTCCACGCTGTGCTGCGCCTCCCCGGAGCCGAGGTACCCGTGGGCCACGATCTCCATGTACTGCGGCGGGGGGAGGGGGAGACCGACAGGCGAATCAGAGGGGAGAACGCTCAAGCACACAGCAGGTGAGGGGAAAGGTTGTGCACTTCTGAAAATGAGCTGTAGGTGGCATAACAGGCTCACCAAACAATACTTGGTGCCCCTGGGCCTGCTTCACTCAAGGGCAGAAGGGGGTGGGTTTCTGGGTTCTTGGCTTCTGTGGAACGCCCCAAAGTGGAGGAAGGGACCTGGAAAGATTGTTTAAACTCTCAAAAGTCCCAAGATGACTCCTAACTGGATAAATTTGTGTTGCAATTTAGCCTCCAAATATAAGATACAAATAAGATGCAATAATATAGTACATAGAATTTTAATTCTTCAATGTAACTTTTCAGCAGAATTTTAATAACACACTGCATATATTTTATCGACCTTATGTTTTATAATATCCTAAATTATATCTAACCAGCATACAAGCAGATAGCAATAATCAGAATGAAATGTATGGGGTAGTCTAATAATCCCTCACTGTGGATGACTAATTGTAATAAGTTCAGAGAAACACACATAAATTTCTGACATTTTAATGAAAGTAAAATGGATAAAAAGATCCTTTACAATATAATTTTATTAAAGATTATTTCATTAAATGAGCTAAACCTCTAGCCAATTAAAATTTTTCTTAAAAATAAAAACATATGTTTTATCAATTTCCCAAGAATAAAAAAATAATAAAATAGATTTAATATTAAATTGCCATTAAAATTAATCATCCATTAATAACTCAGGATGAGTTTGTAGGGCCACGGGTTTATTATGAAAATTATTATTTCCATACATGGTATAGATTTCAGGAGAATGGGCTGTTTCAACTGTTTCCATGCCTGGAAATTTTGTTTGATTGTATTAGTAAGCCCAAACATTGGACTGTCTCAGCATATATATTCACCTCCTTACTTTGCCTCAGTAGTTACCAAAGCAGAAAAATAAATGAAGTCAAGATCATTCCTCACATTGTCATTTATTTTTAATATTTTAGTGAGCACAGCAATTCTTTTTTGTGTGGAAAAGTTATGAACATCTCATAACCAATATTTTCTCCCACCATTTGGTGTGTGCAATGCTGAGGCCTGGGGCCTGCCAGACAACACCTATTTATTTTCTTTACTAACTAAAGACAGGTGACCTTTTATATTGATAGAACTTTCTCGTTTCAACAGGCTGGGTAAAGTGAGCCCAATCAGCCAAGAGAAAATGTCACGAGTCCCTCCCTGCTCTGTGTGTATCCTGCCTCATGCTCACACTCACAACCCTGCCTGCTCCTCTCCTTGGCATGCAGCTAAGGTAAGAAAGACATCTTCTGTCACACACCTGTGTAATCTCTGCCTAAAAGAGAAAGGCAAAAGCAGCCACCACAAAAGGAATCTTACCTGAGCTAGGTTTTCAATCCCACCCAAGCTATGGAGTATTTCCTGATAAAATAAAAACAACAGAACACACATGAAAGATGAGAGTGGTGGGGGGAATGTATTTTACATGCAATCTATTTATTAAGTTATGAGTTTTAATTATTTTTTGAAGGCCCACATTCTAACATAAATATGGAAAACTTTAATGTTTTCCAGTCATACTATATTTAAGATAAGTTATTAATAAATATGAATGAAAGTTGGGTTGAGATTAAGAGAATATAAGTATGCTCAGAACTGCAGCCTGACTCCTAATTCTTTTTACTTCCTTTCATGTCATCATAAAATGTTAGAGCTGGAAAAAGCTGTTAGATATCATTCCCTTCAACATCCTCATATTACAGAGTAGGAAAACTAAGACCCAGAATGGTAAACCATTTGCCTAAGTGACAGAGCCTGGATAAGAATCCAGCAACCCTGAATCCCAGGACCTTCCTCTAGGCCTCTGCCTAGTGTGGCCCATGGACCAACAGCAAAAACATCATGTGGAGCTGATTATAAATGCAGAATCTCCTACTCCCCCCAGACCTGCTGAATGACACTATGAATTTCAACAAGATCCCTGGGAAATTCACACGCCCAATAAAATCTGAGCAGCATTGCTCTAGTAGACTAGACGACAGGGGTTCTCCTTAAAATGATGTGGCTTATCCTAAACTAATGTAAGGATAATCATTGCAAAATGTCCTCAGATATAGGTCTTTAAAATCAATTCCCAATAACAAGGCACTGCATGAAACTTCTGAAAAGTGCTTATTAAGAGAGAGTGCTGGGAGGCTGGAGTTGTGAAAGAAACTGGTTTGGAGCTCTCCTAACAGTTGATGCTCTCAGGTTACCCACACTGACATTTATCTTGGGGTTAATGGGTTTCAGGTGGCCCTAACCTGTGTAACTCTATATTGACACCTCTCTCCTCACTTTCTATGCACACAAGGAAGTTATTTGAAATACAAACATTAGCCAACATTCCAACTCTGGAAAGTTCAGGGCAATGAGTATGTGACTGTGAGGGCGCGATCTCGTTCTACCCGGAAGCTGAGTGGGCAGCTGAGGAAAGAAAGGCTCAGGGGCTCAAGGCCTCCCGGGTCAAGGTTTCCTTATTCTGTGTGAAGGGAACTTGGAAGCAACATACCCTTGTTTAAATTAAGAATAAAGGTACATTCATAACGCTATTAAAAATCGTTCTATGACCACCTATTAATTTGAATTCCCATGATTGCTATTCACTTTAGAAGACCTATAATTAAAGAATGTAAGAATATTGTATACATTATCGCTAATTACGGTGGAAATTTTATACATATAAAAATAACATTTTAAAACCACTTATATATTTTTTTAACATCTTTATTGGAGTATAATTACTTTACAATGGTGTGTTGGTTTCTGCTTTATAACAAAGTGAATCAGTTATACATATACTTATGTTCCCATACCTCTTCCCTCTTGTGTCTCCCTCCCTCCCACCCTCCCTATCCCACCCCTCTAGGTGGTCACAAAGCACTGAGCTGATCTCCCTGTGCTATGTGGCTGCTTCCCACTAGCTATCTATTTTACGTTTGGTAGTGTATATATGTCCATGCCACTCTCTCACTTTGTCACAGCTTACCCTTCCCCCTCCCCATATCCTCAAGTCCATTCTCTAGTAGGTCTGTGTCTTTATTCCCGTCTTACCCCTAGGTTCTTCATGACTTTGTTTTTTTCTTAGATTCCATATATATGTGTTAACATATGGTATTTGTTTCTCTCTTTCTCACTTACTTCACTCTGTATGACAGACTATAGGTCCATCCACCTCACTACAAATATCTCAATTTTGTTTTAAACAACCCAATCCAAACATGGGCAGAAGACCTAAATAGACATTTCTCTAAAGAAGGTATACAGATTGCCAACAAACACATGAAAGAATGCTCAACATCATTAATCATTAGAGAAATGCAAATCAAAACTACAATGAGATATCACCTCACACCGGTCAGAATGGCCACCATCAAAAAATCTAGAAACAATAAATGCTGAAGATGGTGTGGAGAAAAGGGAACCCTCTTGCACTGTTGGTGGGAATGTAAAGTGATACAGCCACTATGGAGAACAGTATGGAGGTTCCTTAAAAAACTAAAAATAGAACTACCATATGACCCAGCAATCCCACTACTGGGCATATACCCTGAGAAAACCATAATTCAAAAAGAGTCATGTACCAAAATGTTCATTGCAGCTCTATTTACAATAGCCAGGAGATGGAAGCAACCTAAGTGTCCATCAAAAGATGAATGGATAAAGAAGATGTGGCACATATATACAATGGAAAATTACTCAGCCATAAAAAGACACATATTTTTTCAGCAAATATTTTTTTTTTTCATTCCTGTTAGGTAAGATCCCTGGGTTAGGCTCTGAAGGGGACACAAATATATAGATGACAGAGGCTGACTTCACTGAGCTGCAAGCAAGCATAAGGCAGATGTAAAAATAACTGGAATTTAAGATAGAATTTGGTAAGTGTTGTAAGAAAGTTATACATGGGGTGCTGTGATGCTGCAGAGGAGGGACATATAATAGCCTGCTGAGAGGACTAAGGAAAACTTTGTAAGGGTGGTAGCCTCTGAATGGGCTTAGAAGGATGGATAGCTGTGCTGAGAAGACATGGGGGGAGAGGAGGAAATAAAGGGGATTCCAAGCAAAGAGAACAAAGAGGCTCAAAGGTGCATAGAAGTTGCATAGAAAGAACATCAAGATGTTCTATTACTGTGAAAAGCACCTCCCTAACACCATGAAGGGAATCTTTGGGAATAATGTTAGAAAAATAGGGTGAGATAAACTGGACATGTCCATTCAGACGTGGACATGAGCCTGAATTTGAACTTTGCCATTTGGGTCTGATGAAAAGGTGCGAACAAGGGCCAATCAGAATCAGCCGTGAGCACATCATCCCTCTAGTCTTAGAATGAACTGGAGAGGCAGGGGCATGGAGGGAAGCCCTGTGGGTTGGCAGGGGCAGCAAGAAGGGAGTGGACGGGTGGGCTGTCTTGGCAGTGGTGTGACCAACTGGGCGTGAAAAGGCCGAGGGCAGGAAGGGAGTGCAGGAGGCATCTCTATCTGCGAGCCAGGGTGACTGGGGGCAAGGACACGATGAACCCGGGAAGGGGAGAATAGGCTGGGTAGACAAGGAGACTGAGTCTGGACATGCTGAGTTGCTGGTGGTGTATCCAAGTGACAAAAGAACAACAGCCCGGTGAAAAATGAGGCCAGGGCAGAAGATTGAAATCTGGCATCGCTGACATAAAGGAAATTTAAATTTGAAGCTTGGGAGGGAGAAGACACCAGGGAGACAATAATGGTTAAATGATTGGTCATGGTCATCTTTAAATGTTTACCTTGACAAAAATATATCTATCCAACAATCAATGTTAACAATATGGAACTAAGCCCATGTTTCCCAAACTCTCTCCTGGGAATAATCATTTTATTCTGTGCAGTGGGTGGTACTAGGTATTCTTAAAAAAAAAAAAAAATTTCATGATCAAATGGTAGGTTAAACAGAATGTAACAAATTATCTTATCGTAGACTAAAACTCCTCAGTAAAATTAAAAACTCCTCAGAGCTTTAATATGCTGCCGTGCACCGTAAGTCTCTAGTGGGAGAACCCCTGTGCAGCTTTCCTACATATCACCGGGCAGAGCACATTTCTTTTCACAGAATACTGACCAAGTCCTGTGGAGCACCGTGAGAGAAGCACTGCTATAAAGTACAATAAGGGGAAAATGCACTCAAGCAGTTACGCTCCACTTGTTAAACAAACACTTTCCCCGAGGCCCGAGGCCCGACAGAGACTGGAGCGCTGCGGGGACACGCCTGCTCTGACCTGCCAGCGTCTATGGGAGAGAAGACCACGAGGCACGCACACCCCTGGGCTCAGCATTCCTGGTTACTGATCTGAAAAGCAAACAGGACTGCGCGCCCTTCCCCACCTCAGCCCTCCTCCCCCACATGGGCTGGAGGCTCATGGGACTGGGCTCTGGACTTCTGAAACTAATGGCCTGGAGAAAGTCCCCATCAATCTGAACTTCAGTTCAATGAGCCACATGTGAACAAATGTCCTTGCTCTACCCATTCCCAGAAGTTTTCTCTTTTTAAAAGATTGATACAATAACATAATACTGATAAAAACTATATAGAACAATGGAGCACCCTGCAACACCAATCTGGCTGTTGTCAGTCCAGCACGATGTCACTGCGGCCCAGAGCATCAGGGCCCTTAGACACGCTCCCATGGGCCTCTCGGCCAGCAGAGCAGTGAGCTCTGAGTGCTGCGCCCTGACCCACCACCCATGCCTCTGCCAGCAGGGTTCCACACCTCTCATCCCTCCGTCTCAGTTGAAGGCCCCCCTATGCCCTGGCCTTTACTTATCTTTCCAGGTGTATTAGTAACTACTCTTCTAAAAGTCTCATAGGGGGTGAGGAGAAGTTTCCTGCCTTGGAGTCTGGAGGAAAGGTGGTGCCATTAACAGAGTCAGGAGCTGATTCTGCAGGTTGGAGGAGAGGGAGGACGAAGAGGACCCTGTGCAGTTACTGAGGGTCCTGTGCATATCAGGCTCTCTAACTCTTTGGCATCTGTATGCCTTTACACACTTAGAAATTACTGAGAATCCCAAAGAGCTTCTGTTTATGTGGGTTCTATCTATTTATATATATCATATTAGACATTAAAAGTGAGGAATTTTTAAAACACAAGAGTACACAAGCATATGTTCCGTCATTACACATCCTGTAGCCTTTACAAAGCTCCACTGCACATTTGTAAGAGAGTGAGAGTGAAAAGGCAAATAACACTGTAGCATCACTTTTAAGATAGTTTTGACCTTGTGGGACCCCTGGAAGAGTTTCAGGGACCGATGACGGTCCCCAGATCACACTTGAGAATCACTGTGCTACTGTGTCATCAGGATCGCTGCCCAACATATACCTGGAAATTTGGGACTTAAATGAATGGAAAAGTCTGAGGCTGGAGATATGTGCTTGTGAGCAAAGAACAACAACAACAAAATGATAGTTGAAGCCAAGAGCTTGGAAGATAGGGGAGAAGATGACAAAGAAAATAACTTTGGGGAAGGTTAACATTTATGAAGGCAAATTTAAAAAAGGAGCAAGTAAATAATACAGAAAAAGGAAAAAATGATGAGTAAGAGCTAGAGGTTCTCAGGATCAGTGAAGGCAAACAGAAAATGTGGCAAAGGGTATGGGTTGCTAAAGAAAGGCTTGGGGTGCAAGGGCAGCGGGGAGAAGGCCACACAGCTCCACTCTCCTTTTATTGTTGTAGCTGATGTAAATGTAGTTTAGGGGCTTTTAAGAATTTTTCTTAGGACTTCCCTGGTGGCACAGTGGTTAAGAATCCGCCTGCCAATGCAGGGGACAGGGGTTCAAGCCCTGGTCTGGGAAGATCCCACATGCCACGTAGCAACTAAGCCCACGTGTCACAACTACTGAGCCTGTGCTCTAGAGCCCACGAGCCACAAATACTGAGCCCACGTGCCACAACTACTGAAGCCCGCACACCTAGAGCCCTTGCTCCGCAACAAGAGAAGCCACTGCAATGAGAAGCCTGAGCATGGCAACAAAGAGTAGCCCCCGGTCACTGCAACTAGAAAAAGTCCGTGAGCAGCAACGAAGACCCAACACAGCCATAAATAAATAAATAAATAAATTTAACAAAAAAAGAATTTTCCCTTTATCCTTGATAAGCAATGTGTTATGACAGCTTACTGTAAGGAGTCCAGGTGGACTTTTACCTTTATCCTGCTTGGGACTCCAACTACACTTGAAATCTCCAAACATATGTCACCCTTTAATTATGGAAAACTAAGCAATTTATCTTTAAAAATGGCTTCTCTTTCATCCCTTCCACTCTTTTCTTGCTGGAACCTCCATTAAGCATATACTGGAGCCTCTGGGTCAAGAAATGACGACTGGATCATGGCCCACCATGATCTTCTTAAATGACTTCCAGAGAGAACCTTGTACATAATATTCAATGAAAATTTCTACAACACATCAGTTGTAAAAGAAAGGGAGTGAGTTCAAGACCTATAGTCTGACCTTTCAATGAATGCAGTGATGAAGGTGAGATGAAGGCTTGAGGGGATAGCAGGTCAAGAAAAGGGCATTTTATGATAAAAGAAAACAGAAAGGGAGCCACTGACACTGTAACAAAGAAAACAGATGGAAGGCTGAAACTTGGCAAGGAGGAGGGTTTTCTTCAGGAATAAGAAGGGATGCAAAGGTGCATGATAATCCGAATATTTCAAGCAACAAAGAAAATATGAACACTCCTACCGGGATGGCTTCAGTTTTGCCTGTAAAACAGGTAATGCTGTAATCTGATAAGAATGACAGGGGTAGGAGGGGTCTGGGTATGAGAAGTGGAGATGGTCTGGAACAGCCACTGTGGATCCTGCAGTACTGACTCACCAAGAGAGGAAGGGAAGGCCTCGCGAGGGCAGAGGCGTGCTGACATTTGTTGGCACAAGTTGTAGTAAACCCCAGCATTACTACGTGACTTCAGCCAAAAATTCTTGGCAACTCAAGATGTTAAACAACTGCTCCTCTTTGTGGACAGAGTGCCAGGAGGAGAGATTCAGGGAGCACCCCCTTCTATGGAAAGACTGGAAATAAATGGGAGGTTTGGCTTCATAAGTGTTTTGGTCATAAAATCCCATAAGCAAAGAGGTCATGGGATTCTTCCCTTTAGAGGGCAATCCAGTCAACCTTGTTCCAGCCCATCAAGAACTAGATTAAGAAAGGCAATACTTTATTTTTATTTTGCGGTACGCAGGCCTCTCACTGTTGTGACCTCTCCCGTTGCAGAGCACAGGCTCCGGACGCGCAGGCTCAGTGGCCATGGCTCACGGGCCCAGCCGCTCCGCGGCATGTGGGATCTTCCCGGACCGGGGCACGAACCCGTGTCCCCTGCATCGGCAGGCGGACTCTCAACCACTGCCCCACCAAGGAAGCCCAAGAAAGGCAATACTTTAGATGAAGATCAGCAGAGTATGACACAAGGGCCATCAATTCTCTGAGCAAACATGTCAAAGGCAAATATTTTGCTAACTTCTATAAGTCAAAAAACTAGACCTTCTGCTAAAAATCCACCTTCTTCCATGAATAGTTATACTAATATTATATACACAGTGTTCTTACCCAAGCTGAGGCCTGTGGGGTGTACAGGGGGCTATTAATAATGACTTGTGGACAAGGAGCTCATGGAGGTGACCTAGGCAAAGTGAAGCACATGGCCCACCCTCACCATGCGTGACCCACACAGCTTTTCTCACAGGAGAAAAGGAAAATTCCCAGAAAACTGTGAGCAACCAGGACAGAAAGCCATTTGAAGTATGTAATATATTCAAATGACTGTGGTTGGCTAAACTAGAACAGCACAAAGACAGCTTAGAATACGGAATGAGAAATGGAGTGACTCTTCTAAAGAAAAGATTGAAGCCATCATGAATCCCAGGAGACTCAAATCAGAGCAGGCTCTGTAGCTGGCTAGTACCAGAACGCCTTTTTTTTTTTTTTAAATGCCAAGTTTGGAAAAGATGGTTATTGGGGTAATGAAATTATTATTATTATGACTCAAATAATAATTCATCAATAAAACTGAATCCAAAATAAAAGAGCTTCAGAGTGGTCTGAGCATCCCAGTAGCTTATCAGGACAGGGCATAAAAGGAGATACTTCTTAGGAAAAAAAACAATCTGTGAAAATGACTGAAGCATGTATGAATAATAAGGATAGTAAGAATGCTCCTTAGATATTTAACACTGGCAAGAAGAAACAGTAATGGTTCATAAGCAATTTGGAGGCTTCTCCAAATTGGTTGGGCAGTGGTTCTGCCTGTGTTCTCAAACTGTGGTCTCCTGACCAGCAGCATCAGCATCACCTGGGAAAAGTTGTTAGAAATGCAGATTTCCAGGCCCTCCCCAAACTTACTGAATCAGAAACTGTGGGGGCAGGTGCCAGCAATCTTTAAGTCTTCCAAGTGTTCCTGATGCACAGAAAGTTTAGGAACTTCTGCTTTATAAAAGCAGCTATCTTAGCAGCTGAGACTAGACGGAACAACTTTCACGATCCAGGTGAAGTGTTAGGTGAGCCTTTCTTTAGAGCCTCACTGCTAAAGCACTAAGTTCTTGCTAATCAAAATGTGGGCCATGAACCAGTGGCCTCAGCAGAATCGTGGGTCTCAGGGTACAACTACAGAATCCACATCCGCATTTACAAGATCCCCAGGTGATTCCTCTGCACTTTAAAGTTTAAGAGGCGCTAAACTACGGCCGCACATTTAACTAATTAGTGAGAGGAGGTGAGACTTTTGCCTGCAGGCACCTCCTCTGAGACAAGTGGGAGGCCCCTTGCTCACCTCTAACTCAGGGTCTGAGGCTGGACTCTGGGACAAGCATGGCTCTGGAGCAGCTACCAAAGCTGCAGGCCCTGCCTTTCCCACTCACTGCCCCTGGAGCCCCCTGAGGAAGCCCCCACTTGTCGCCACTGACTTTGACCTACTGAGCTGCTTGGCATAAACATGCTCGAAGGTGTGGCCAAGTGTACACCTCTCCAAACTGACTATGGTTTAAAATGCTAGGAGATAATGCAAGCATAGACCCGAAGTTCAATCCACTTCATCCCATATGTAATAGAGTAGAAAATATACAGGTGTTTTTGTCCCCATTAAATCACTTCTCTCCTATCATTTTAAATAGCAGGTGAGATACTTCCCAAATTTGGAAACTACTGAGTTGTGAGAGAGGAAAAAAAAAGTTACCATGCTCTGCTTCAAAGAAAAGCCCACCAGGTTTTTTTTTCATCTTCAAACAAGTAAAAAATATTTTTATTTTTTGCAACCAACCTGATAACGTGGATCCCTCATTAGAAGTCTCAGACAAATTAATACTCTCAGAAAATGAAGAGATGGGGCTCGATCAACCCACTCTCTGGAAGAAGAACACAAGAGAGAACATGTTTGTTTATGTTTAAAGGCCAACGTGACAGTTTATGAACTATGCAAGAAGAATAAAAAACATCTAAAGGAAGAGCATTAGTTTATCTCAAACAGTCTGCAATAGGGACTGTTATTTGATTCTTGAACACTTGACACATTTTAATGCAAAACACATAGAAACTGTCATTGTCACTACAAAGTAGAGGTCCCCAAAATTATTTGGTTCACAGGGACCTTACTGACTCATGGCAGCCCCTGACCAAAAGAAATAGCTAAAGGGTTAAACTTTAAAAGACTTGATACCCTGATAACTTAGTATCCATTTGAAAAAATAATACACAGACACTAAAAAAAAAAAGTATTTTTATTTTATTCTTAATCACATTTACTTACTGATGGGGTGTGTGCACCTGTGGACACTAAACAACTTCTCCAGCCTTGGAATCAGATCTAACACCATTACCTCCATTCCCTCTTCCACCTGACTTTCCCAGGGCACTTGCTTTTTATCACAGTAACCACTGAAAACCCAGCTACAGAAAAGTAAGCCATCATCTAAGGGAAGGCAGTACAATCTAATGTGGAAACTGTAACTACCTGAGTAGTTTGCACTGTGTCTGACAGATGTTGTGTATCATTGCTGTTTTCCTCGAAATTTAAAAATATCCCACAACACCCCTGGGGGTTCTCTGCAGCTCCCAGGGCACTTCAGCGCTCCCTGTGGGAAACATTGTGATGAAATATTTTCTTACACCTTAGATCAGTCTTCCTGGAAGCAGACTCTTCCATGAAGATTGGTGTGCGTGTGAGTGATTGAGGACATGCTCTCGGGGAGTCCACCTGGAGTGGAGAGCAGGGGTGAGGAGTGGGGAAGCCAAGTGGGCAAGGGCCCTTCTGTGCCAGCCTCACCTCCAAGGACCCCACACCCCGACGGAGGCAAGCACCCTGGTTTTCCTGTTCCCAAAACGGCTGTCACAGTGTGTGTGGAGGGTGCTGCAGCAGGGACTAGGGAGCAAGTTCTCAGGCACTGCTGCTCTCCGGGCCTGCGGGCAAAGTGGACTCAAAACTCCAGAGCGGGGTGCCAGGGCCCAGCCGCTCACATGGACGCTGCCACCCAGTCCTTGACTGAAGCCCGAGTCACAGGGGCCACCAGCACAGCTGGGGCTCACTGCAGGCACGGCTCGCTCAGTGGGTTCCAGCTCGAGGGAGCAAAGTGGTCGGCGCAGCACCCCCGTCACTCTGGGGTGGGGTCATCGGCACACCCAGCACCAATCCCAGCTGCTGTGCCTCCGTGAGCAGCTTCTACTTCACTGCTCAGCTTCTCTGTGCCAGTTGGAGTTAGTAGTAAAAAAAAATTCAAACTGGGAAAAATTTTCAGGCTGCTCCAGTGTTGCCACTCAGGCTGCAGAGCGTGAACACTGCGAAGGGCCTTGCATGGCACTATGTAAGGATGTTTCTGCCCAAGAACCTGTAGGAACAGAGCCCAGGCTGAGGCCGGGACCCACGGCTTCCTGAGTCTCAGCTGACAGCACGTCTGAAACCGAATTCAGCCCGCCCCCCCCACAAACACGCCTCACCCCTCCAGGCCTCCAGTTGATCAGACCGAAACCCTGGGTGTTTTCTCACCTCCTCTACTTCCCTCACATCTTTCATCCAATCCGTCAGCACATCCTGTCTGCTCTACCTTTAAAATATCTCCCCATTCCCACCACTTTGAGGTAGGAGGTAGATGGGCCCCTGGGCTGAGGAGCTGGAGTTCATCAAGCGAATAAATTGGAGCTTTGTTTTCGCTGGACACACCAAGGACAGAGCTAGTGACAGGAGCTGAGCTCTGAGGGGGAGTAAAGAGATAAAACGACCACATCTATCACTACTGAAGTCAAGGAAACCTCCCTGACTGCACATGCGCAGGAAGGCTCTTTTGGGGTCAAAAAGGGGCGCCATCATCCCATAACAAGTGCTGTCAAACCTCCGTTAGCCTCTGCACTGGAATCCATCTTGGCAAAAAGATGTGCACACATATTGGGCAGGGCAGTAGGACAGGTCAGGTGTGGGGAAAGAAGCGAGATAACTGGCCAGAGCAGAAGGAAGACCCAGAAGAACCGCCCCATATAAATAATTTAATCGCCTCTTTATTGCACTCCTCATTCAGTAGGATGCCCACACCCTTTCCCTCCAGGTGTGTACTCCTGTTTTGCTTCTGTCTAAATACACTGTTTCTCTGTGTGTTCTCCACATGTTGTGCTGTGTCTCTAATAATAAACTTTGTACCTGTTTTTGCCTCCTTGATTCATTCTTGCTTTCAAACAGGGGCAAGAGCCAGGGGAACTTTGCTTCTAGCCTCCAGCCCCTGCTGGACTAGCAGCTAGTATTCCTGGTTTTCATCCAGGCTACGCAGCTCCAATTCCTAGGCAGGGAAATAGGATCCCGCTTCAAGACCACTCACCGCTGTCTCTCCGAGATCAACTTCTCACTCCCCCGTCTTCTATGACCCTGGTTCAAGCCGCCATCATCTTTTGCTTGAACTATTGCAAAAGCCTCCCATCTGGCTTTCTTGCTTCCATCTTTGTGCCCAACTTCAATCTTCACACATCTGCCAAGGAGACAAACACCCTCCCCTGCCCTCCTCCAACAGTTCTCCTCTCACTCAGTCCTCACGGCCCCTGAGGCCCTACAGGACCCGGCCTCCCCACTGCCTCTCAGACCTCATTCCCCCCGTTCTCCACTGCCCCCACCCATGCTCTCTCAGACACACTGACCCTCTCATAACATGGCTGGGCTGGGCTTGGAACCTGTGCCTTTGGTGCTTCCCATGAAGCAGACTTCTGTGACTTTTTAACACTGGAACCTCCCATACAACTATATAGATGTCCTCCGACATGACATGAGGCCAGTCACATGCAGTTGTTCTAACCAAAGTATATGTCAAGGTGCAGAAGCCACCAACACAGCACAGCCTGGACTCCTGAGGTGAGGAAGGGGGTCTGAGCACTGCCGAGCACTGGACCTGCCTGCATCACCTGTGGAAGTTAGTCCCTGCCAGGTGACACATCTTACATTGCCCTCCAAACTAGTCCAACAGTGGCACTGGGTGCAAATGTTAACAAAAACCTAAAACAAAATGTGTCTGCTATTTCATACATAGCCAAGAAAAACAGAGAAAGATAATGGAAGCTACTTTGGACTAGAATCCACATAATTTCTCCCACCCTCTCCCACCTCCACAGCTGAGCTGGTTGTACATCCAGCAAAGTTAGGATACTTTAAAGATCTGCCCCTCAGTCAAGTGAAGCATTTACTTGAGCTGCAGTCCCAAGCCAACCCTTGCATGGTTTGTCCAATATTGATCCTTGACATTTGGTGGGAAATTCAGCTTTGACTCTTCCACAATCGTGAGAAATTCAACTCTGTCCCAAACCTGCCCATCTCAGACCTGAGTGCACGAGACACACCCTCCTAGAAGGCAAGCCAAACATCTGTGGTTCCTGCCACTGGAGGTGTCACCCCCAGCCCAGCCCCCTTACACTCTGCCCCAAGCCACTCACTGTTTCTTCCATCTACTAACTTAGCTCATGGGAAGGAAGTTGGAAATATGTTTTTCCCATAGCCTTATATTCCCAAGGATGTTTGACTGCTTCTTATAAATTAGAGCCCCCAGCAGAGGCCTGGCTCTGCAAATAGAGGTTGAGCAAGATGTCCCAAGAACATCACTGGCTGGGAGTCACTCCTCCTGCCATCACCAAGGCTCCTGGCAAGAGCTGCCTGCCACAGCCACCAGCAACATCACAGCCCTCCTATAGCCAGGGCACCACGACAGTGACGCCTCTGCTACGGAGGCAAAGTTCAGTTTCTTCTGAAAATAAAGGCAGGACTCAACCCATCCAAGGCCTGCAGCCAGGCAGAATTATCCAAGGCCACAGTGGGAAGCTGCACTATATTTCATCCTAAGTTCCTTGTACTGGGAAAAATAATGCAAATTTGAAGTACCTTTTGAATTTAAAACAGTCACCTCTGGGAACACTTGTAAGGATGTGGTTGTTCTGAGGCTCCTATTAGAGAGAGAATACCTTTAATCTCATAAGTAGAGGGATGGCGCATGACTAGTTTCCCTTCCAGGTGCTGGGGTCAGCTAAAGATAGCGTGTAGCCTGCAGTGCAGTGCAGACACTACATCCCAAAGATCTAACAGGAATAATGATCCAGTTGCAACAGCTGCTGGTAACCTCCCGAGGTTTAATGCTGGCTGTTCTTCATTATTAAGAGGAGAAGCCATGGGACATACTGAGAGATGACTCACACTACAAATATGTGTGTACTGAAATTTTTCCTGTTCAGAATATACAATCTTCATGAGGAAAGTCCATGGCCTTTCAAATGTTTTTTCACATTAAATATGAAAAGGTTTTTTTGTTCTGTTTCTTCTCACCTCCAAAAAAAAAAAAAGAAAAGAAAAAGAATTCCGGAATGGTTTTTGTTTTGTTTTTACCATAAAAGGAGTGCAAACAAATGAAGAGTTCCAGAAAAATCTCAAAGTTCTGTTCCAAGCAAATGGCATTTTTTTGTTCTACAATTTAGAACTGTGGCCCAAAGCTATTAATATTTCTATGTGATTCTGGCCTATTGCAAATGTAAATAGAATTCCTGGTGTCTGGGTCCTACAGGACCTCCCCTCTGAGCGCTGACCTCTGAGGAGCAGTTGTTCCCTCCATGGCTTCCAGCCCTCAACCTCCCCCCTCACCCAAGGACCTGGCTCACTGACTGGAGCTCTGCTGTTCATGGGGAATGGCATGTTCTGTAAGGTGATATAGAGCTCTGTTTGCCAAGAGTCGGGGGACTAGGAAACACACTGAGTCTAGTGTAAGCAGAGGATTACAGAGAATAATAATGACAGACTCTAAAGATGGCTGCCTTTGTTTGACTGAGGAGGAGCCAGGTGACTTGTCCAAGAGTGCGCATAGGTAGCAGAGCTGGGCCCTGACTCCCAGGCCAGGGCTCCCGCATCCCCCACCTCCACCTGGCACAGAAAGGGGCTCTTAGATACGTCTACTGCGGGGGCAGGCATGTTCTGCACAGTGGTGAGGGGTCTCCTGAGGTAGCTCTGAAAACCTTGTCTTTCGGCAAAGACAGTGTTTCCCTGGAGGCTGTGTTCCAATAGAGTAGCTGCACAGCAGCAGATTCATGACCAGGCAAATATTTATCCCCTCTTCTGACTGAACTTTTGCCACTGCTTTCACAGGACTATTACCACATGGCAGTATGACCAGGCCCCACGGCCTTTGTCCACGACCACCTGCCACATCGCTTTCGGCATCAGATGCCATTTTCTGCTATCAGTATAAAAAGAGAAGGAAAAATGGTACCACCAGAGACATAGCATTTGAAAAGAGGGTAGCTGGGGTTTCACCTTCCCATTCAGTCGAAGAAACCAATATGTGATGTGAGAGTCACAAAGCTGCAGGACTGAGCACTGAGAGTCACACGGTCTGGGGTAAACTCCATCCAGGGGCTGATGCAAATGCCAGAGGTCACAACCTCAGCTGGCTCTCACCCAGAAAAAGCAGCATCTTCAGAGGAGGTGTTATTTAGATTGCCCTTTTCATTAACGCACAAAACAACCACCACCAAAAAACTACCACCTTTCACTAAAAATTTAAAAGTGGAGAAATTCAAACCTGTTTCAGTATAAATATTACCTCAAATTCATATGACAGAGCCCTATTTTTTTGGATAGTTGTAAAAGCAAAATTCACATCAAAATAGACATGTAAAACTTAAAAGGAATAAGAAAACGTGAAGAAATGAATTATAAATGAGTATTCAAGGAATATTTACTGACTTGTTCCACTATTCTTAATGGGTAGTGTCATCCATTAAACCTGGCCCAGAAGAGACACCCAGTCAGAGGTCCATCCAATTCATCATGTTGGTCCCAAAAGTCAGACAGATATTGAGTAGAAAGGACTGTTCTAGCTGTTTCTTCTCCATGGCTGGTGAAAGTTTCAGAGATTGAATGCTTTCAGATATTTGTTGATCACCTCCTGGGAGCCAGGCACTGTTACATGCCCAGGACTATAGCCTGGACAAAACCATGCCCTTGTGTTCACAGAGGTTACCATTTAGAGAAAGAAGACCAATAACACACACAAACAAACAAAACTGCACATCAGGTGGTGACCAGAGAAAAACAACCCTAAAGTTAAGGGTTTAGGGAGTCCTGAGAATGCTATTTTAGGAGAGTCAGAGAAGGGTTTTCTGATACGGTTAGCATCTGAGTGAACTGAGGAGTGAGTCAAGGTCAGAACAGCGAAAGAGTTAAGTATCTAGCTCCTGAGCAGGAGTGCACTGGTTTGCGCAAGGAAGCCCTTGGGGGCTGGAACAAACTGAGCAAAGACAGCGTAATGGGAGCTGAAGTTACAGAGGTGGTAGGGGAGCCAGTTCTGTAGGTCTTTTGTAGAATAGGAATAGGGATTTTGGACTTTTTATTCTGCAGAGTCACAGGAAGGCTTTAAGCAGAGGACAGACATTATGTGACAGAAATTCTGAAAAGACTCTTTTCGATGTGCTGTTAGGAACATCATACCATAGGGAGTCAAGGGTCAAAGCCAGGAGCCCAGTTAGCCCACTGCAATGGTCCAAGCAAGAGACAGTGGCAGCTAGGACTAGGTTAATAGCTGGGAAAGACTAAAGTTGAGAGGAAGGCAAGTTGAGTAAGAAAAATCAAAAGTCCCGTTTTTGGCATGTTAGCTTTGAGATGCCCAAAGAAATCCACCAATCAATACATGAAAGAAAAGACTAATTTATAGCAGGAGAGAGCTGTACTTTAGTCTCTCAAAGCAAAGCTGATAGAGGAGTTCAGGAAAGGGTGGACTTTCATAAGTGGGGGTTTTGGGGGACTGATTGATTTTAGCCATGGAAAGGGGATTCCTGGAATGTGTTCCAGCTTACTCCCTGGCTCTCAGAAGCTCATGTACTGATGGGAAGTTGTCACTTACTGATTTGGTCAGGTTTAAAACAGGTTCTGGTGCTTATGTATGGCCAACAAGCAGTCCTTTCCTGGGAAGGTGGGAACATTTTAATTTCATACCTGTTAGACATCCAAGTGAATGAGTTTCACAAGAAGCAATAGTAGAAAAGAGAGAACATAATTACTCAAGTGACACTTTTCTGTGGGGTAAACCTGAAAACCAATTTTAAACATATTGGGTTGGCCAAAAGGTTTGTTCAGTTTTTTTCCATAAGATGGCTCTAGTAGCACTTAGTTTTCTTCAACTTCATTCGAAACAATTTTGTTAGATTGTATGTGACAGCTGTCATATCAGCATGCATTTGAAAAGACATCAAAATTGGTGAATTTTTGTGTAGCCATTTTAATATTGAAGATGGAAGAAAAAAAGCAACATTTTCGGCATATTATGCTTTATTATTTCAAGAAAGGTAAAAACACAACTGAAACGCAAAAGAAGACTTGTGCAGTGTATACAGAAGGTGCTGTGACTGATCGGACGTGTCAAAAGTGGTTGCGAACTTTCGTGCTGCCAATTTGTTGTTGGACGATGCTCCACGGCTGAGTAGACCAGTTGAAGTTGATAGCAATCAAATCGAGATATTAACTGAGAACAATCAACATTTTACCACATGAGAGACACTCAAAATATCCAAATTAAGCATTGAAAATCATTTGCACCAGCTTGGTTATGTTCATCACTTTGATGTTTGGGTTCCCCATAAGTTAAGCAAAAAAAACCTTCTTGACTGTATTTCCACATGCAATTCCCTACTTAGAAGTAATGATAAAAATTCCGTTTTTTAAACAAATTGTGATGGGTGACGAAAAGTGGATACTGTACAATAATGTGGAATGGAAGAGATCGTGGGGCAAGCAAAATGAACCACCACCAACCACACCAAAGGCTGGTCTTCATCCAAAGAAGGTGATGTTGTGTGTATGGTGGGATTGGAAGGGAGTCCTCTATTATGAGCTCCTTCTGGAAAACCAAACAATTAATTCCAACAAGTACTGCTCCCAATTAGGCCAATTGAAAGCAGCACTCAATGAAAAGCATCCAGAATTAGTCAACAGAAAATGCACAATCTTCCATCAGGATAACGCAAGGCCACATATTTCTTTGATGACCTGGCAAAAACTGTTACAGCTTGGCTGGGAAGTTCTGATTCAACCGCCATATTCACAGGACATTGCACCAACAGATTTCCATTTATTTTAGTCTTCACAAAATTCTGTTAATGGAAAAAAATTTCAATTCCCTGGAAGGCTGTAAAAGGCACTTGGAACAGTTCTTTGTTCAAAAAGATAAAAAGTTTTGGGAAGATGGAATTATGAAGTTGCCTGAAAACTGGCCAGTGGAACAAAAGGGTGAATACATTGTTCAATAAAGTTCTTGGTGAAGATGAAAAATGTGCCTTTTATTTTTTCTTAAAAACCAAAGGCACTTTTTGGCAAACCCAATACTTTGGCTAATAAAGAACCAGAGAATCAGCAAGGCAGAGGAGAACACAGTACCAGTCAAGGTTGTGCCTCAGGCCCTCAGCTACTGGATCTCTCAAATGAGGTGGAATGGATTTTGTCTTCAGGGTCTATTCCAGCTCTAATTGGATGACACTTTTGTGTGTGCATATATACATATAGTGTGCGTGTATACACAATTTAAGTTTGGGATAAACTCTAAATAACATTTTAGGAGAAATTAACATGCAAGAGCTAGATATTTCCTCCAAGTTAGGAATCAGCTTGAGGCCTACAAGCTTATTTTCTTCCTTTCTACATTTAACGTTGTGAAACTTAGAACAAAAGGGAGACAAAAAGACAAGATTCTAAAGGATTCTAATTCTACTCTGCATAAAAGCACATACAGTTGAGGACGTGTGCTAACTCCCTCTTGCAAGAGCACCAGAATCACAAGTAACTGCTGAACAATCATCAACAGGAAGACACTGGAACTCACCAAAAAAGATACGCCACATCCAAAGACAAAGGAGAAGCCCCAGTGAGGTGGTAGGAGGGGCATAATCACAATAAAATCATATCCCATAACCACTGGGTGGGTGACTCACAAACTGGAGAACAATTATACCACAGAAGCCTACCCAGTGGAGTGAAGGTTCTGAGCTCCACGTCAGGCTTCCCAACCTCGGGGTCTGGAAACGGGAGGAGGAATTCCCAGAGAATCAGACTTTGAAGCTGGCCAGATTTGATTGCAGGACTTTGATAGGACCAGAGGAAACAGAAATTCCACTCTTAGAGGGCACACACAAAGTAGTGTGCACATGAGGACCCAGGGGGAAGGAGGAGTGATCCCATAGGAGACTGAACCAGACCTACCTGCTAGTGTTGGAGGGTCTTCTGCAGAGGTGGGGGGTGGCTGTGCCTCAATGTGGGGACAAGGACACTGGCAGCAGAAGTTTTGGGAAGCACTCCTTGGCATGAGCCCTCCCAGAGTCCACCATTAGCCCCACCAAAGACCCTGTAGCCTCCAGTGATGGGTTGCTTCAGGCCAAACAACCAATAGGGAGGGAACTCAGCCCCACACAACAGCAGACAAGTGGATTAAAGTTCTACTGAGCTCTGCCCACCAGAGCAACACCCAGCTGTACCCACCACCAGTCCCTCCCATCAGGAAGCTTCCACAAGCCTCTTAGATAGCCTCATCCACCAGAGGGCAGAGAGCAGAAGCAAGAAAAACTACAATCCTGCAGCCTGTGGAATGAAAACCACATTCACAGAAAGACAGACAAAATGAAAAGGCAGAGGACTATGTAGCAGATGAAGGAACAAGATAAAACCCCAGAAAAACAACTAAACGAAGTGGAGATAGACAACCTTCCAGAAAAAGAATTCAGAATAATGAAACTGAAGATGATCCAGGACCTCGGAAAAAGAATGGAGGCAAAGATCAAGAAGATGCAAGAAATGTTTAACAAACACCTAGAAGAATTAAAGAACAAACAAACAGAGATGAACAATACAATAACTGAAATGAAAAATACAGTAGAAGGAATCAATAGCAGAATAACTGAGGCAGAAGAATGAATAAGTGACCTGGAAGACAGAATGGTGGAATTCACTGCTGTGGAACAGAATAAAGAAAAAAGAATGAAAAGAAATGAAGACAGCCTAAGAGTCCTCTGGGACAACATTAAATACAACAACATTTGCATTATAGGGGTCCCAGAAGGAGAAGAGAGAGAGGAAGGACCTGAGAAAATATTTGAAGAGATTATAGTCGAAAACTTCCCTAACATGGGAAATAGCCACCCAAGTCCAGGAAGCGCAGAGAATCCCAGGTAGCATAAACCCAAGGAGAATCATGCTGAGACACAGACACAGAGTAATCAAATTGACAAAAATTAAAGACAAAGAAAAATGATTAAAAGCAATAAGGGGGGCTTCCCTGGTGGCGCAGTGGTTGAGAGTCCGCCTGCAGATGCAGGGGACATGGGTTCGTGCCCCGGTCCAGGAAGATCCCACATGCTGTGGAGCGGCTAGGCCCGTGAGCCATGGCTGCTGAGCCTGCACATCCGGAGCCTGTGCTCCGCAACGGGAGAGGCTACAACAGTGAGAGGCCCGTGTACCGCAAAAAAACCCAAAAACAAACAAAAAAAAAACTATGAAACTTAGATATATTTTATCTTACATTTAACAAAATTTAACTTATAATGCAACTCTGCCCTAATGACTAGAAGAAAGCAAGAATGGGTTCTGCTGACACTTTTTGGCATATGTTTTCTGACAAAGTCATATAACATGATCCAATTTCCTCGAATTTACTTTTCACTTTTGCCCCATAAAAGAGGTTCATTTCTGCAAATATATTAGAAAGATCCACCAATTTTTCCTAATGCCCTCTCCTATTCTTTGCTATTCAAAACATGCTTTTCTGAAGTTCCATCCTGTCACCTTCCTTGTAACTTCTACAATTGTCAAGCCGTCTGATTCTGGCAGGGCCTCATCTGTCAGATCCCACCAGTTCAGCACCATCACTTTCAGTAACTTCATGGAATTCTACATCTTTAGCCAGATTCCCTAGTTTGTTTCACAAATTAGATTATGTTTTATTTGTATTATATTACAGAATCTTCACATCAGCTGGCAATCAGCAGGGAATGGACAGACAGGGGCTTCAGAGGAACAGTTACACAAAAGAGATACTGGAGTAGGCCGACTGTATAGTAGACAGTTAAATGGGAAATGTGTCAGCTTTGTAACAATTTTTACTTCCCTACATAACCTCATAACCCTTTGTGCTTTCCTGCACAGGCAAATGAGATGAAAAAGAAGTGGGTGTATTTTCTAATGGCAGACTCTACTGTGGACAAATGATCTTAGGGCAGAAAGAAAAGTTAGAAGATGAAAATTCATTTCCATACCCTGCCACTCATCAAGATTCATTGCCATGTGTAACCCAGAGTAACCTCAGGTTCAGTGCTTGCCCTTTGAGATCTACCGTGAGATCTTGCCTTATCTGACTCTGGGTTAACAATTCTTGTCTCATTTCAGATGCTGCTTGGTAATTTTATTTCTGAGAATAAAGGCTCAATCACAGGTCAACCTTAGGGAAAAAACCCGGAAAAGGGGGTATCCAGAAGTGTGGTCTAGGGGAGACTGCAATTGGGGAAAGTGAAATAGAAGAGGGACAACAAGAAGAATGTCAATTGGGCATAAGTAGATGAGACTAAATTCCCAGTCAGCCATATTCTCAGGGTAAACTTGAACAGCATAACATCCAGAATATGCCCAACCTTATCTATAACCAGAATTGGACCAAAGACCACACCCCCACCCCTGCAATCTAATCCATCCCTTGGTTGCATTAATACAGTTTATATTTATTACATTTTCTTTGTATTGAGATGCTGGGTAACTGGCTGATCAGAGTGAGTCCCTACGAAGAAAGGGACCACATGTCCTACTCATCTTTGTATTTTCACCCTCTCTTCCTTCTCCACCACGTGCTCCCTCTCTTCCTTGCACATAGTGATGATCAATAATTTGTTTATTGAATTGAATCCAAGCCTTCCAGGCAACATCAAATTTGATGCTCACAAAGAAAGAGGACAGGAAGCCATACCAGGAAAGGCCCTGAGATGTAATTCTTCTATTAGTCTAAAGCTAGAGGGTAAAGAAACAAAAAAAGGTAGTTCTGACCAAACAAACGAGGTTATCTGGGGTGAGAAACAATGGAAGACCTTTGTACTTAATCCATCTTTTACCCAACCCTGCTTTTAGAATAGAACTGAACAAAACAACCTCTCAGCAGTGAAAGGATGACATAAAAGGATGCTCTTAATGTTCAACATTGCTAAATTCCTTCTCCTACTATGAAAGCAAAGACATTTATAATCATCGCTTCCTGGTTTAAAGATTTCCAGGGACCGATCATGTTGCAAGCCCGTAACTCCATCCAGTCTAAGATGCCTCATTAATCACTAAGAATCTGAAAAGGTCCTGACAAGAGATCTCTTGACTTCAGAATTGTTAAGATCTCTTTCAACGGCTGGATGCCAACCCTTACCCTGCTGTTTTCCCTAACAATTCCTGCACCCAGTGCCTTCAGTGCAGAGACACAGTAAGGTCTCTACATCCTTAATATAGGAAATCTTCTGCCTTCACCCAAAGTACCAACCTGACAAATGGCCTACTGGACATCCACTGAGGAGTCTATGATAGCTGTCTTCAAAACAAATTAAAGAACTTCATTTTCCAATACCATTTCAGGCATAATTACTCTGCTACTAACCATTGCTCTACTCTCATCAAGCTCAAGAAGAAACAGTCTAGGACAACCTCAGGTCCTTTGCAAAGGTCATTAATCTTTTAACAGTCTTTGAGTATATTGTCAAGACCTGAGCTGTGACCAAATTACATAACCTTGGTAAAGATTCTAGGCTTCTTGTATCATCTGAGCAAGTCTAATAATCTTCTGCTTAAACCAAGTAAAAAGGCATGACAGATGCAGTCCCAACCTTGGATTGTTTTAAACTAAACCAATGTACTTGGCAGTCACTGTCCAGTACATAAATATGCAATACTAAATAACCCATCCAAAAGATCAAATCATTAGACCACCACTTAGATTGTATTTAGGGATGCTTTTCTACTTACAGTCACCTACAGCACTGGACCAAGTCAGAGTTTTATTTCGGCCAGGCATTAAATTATTAAGATATTTCCTATTTTCCAGAATAAGGGTAATTTTTCCCATCTCACTGGAACAGAATTCAGATATCTCAATCAAGCCCCAAAGTGATGGAGAAGATTCAAGGTTCTTCATGGACTTTTCAGCCAGTGCTTGTGCGGAGAGAGTCTGGGCTTCCCGGGAAGAGTATAAGGCCATGTCCGACCATGAAGGATGTTGGGAACCTCCTTCTCCCAACAAAGTCTGCTCCCAAAGTCTGGCAGCAGCATAGCTCTCACTGCAAGCAACCCAGAACAGAGAGAAAATCTCATTTTGCCTGTCTATCATAAAATTCAGCTAAATTCAGGTCTAACCAGAGTGATCTAAATGAGGTCATCTGCAATGCCTATTCGTTCACCTCCTTTGAAATGGTCTTTGCTCTGTTTTGCCCTTTGAGCATGCTATGTTCAGTCTTGTAAACTGCTTCAAACCATATGCTAAAAATAAGATATATAAAATATGCCATTCTTGGGCAAATGTCTTTTTCTTTCCTGGGACAATCTTACCTGCATATGAGTCTATTTTTCACCAAGGCTGTAAAAATCTCCTGAAATAGTTTATGCTGGGGATGTGTGCTGAAATTTCTCTCATTCTTGTAGTTTATACTGAGATGAAACAAACAGAAAAGCATTTTATAGTAAAAATTATTTAGGCTGCCTCAAAATTACCAATGCAGAGAAAGATCACCTGTATGCATGAAGATATTGAGGGATTTTGGGGATTCAATATATCATCAAAGCAAGTATCAGTTGTTAAAACATGAAGTAGAAATTCAATTGTAAAGTTAATAATAAAGATTATAGCATATATATTTCATTTTACCACATTAACTAAATTATTCCCTATAAACATTTAAGAGCTAAAACTGGTGTGAGGGAAGAAAAGGGCATATGGAGAGAAAGAATGACTAGGCACATGATCTAGACAGCCATGAAACAGACAGACAAGAATCCCTCCCTTTACTACCCACAATGGCTCGTGGCCACTCTAGTTGTTAACACCACTGGACGCCATGCATATTTCCTTGTGGTCAACACCACTTCAACTGTGGTTGTGGATTGTGGGTGTGGGTGTGTATACAACAAAGTTGTGAGATATTCTAGCTTCAGTTTTTTCTTTCCTGATATTACAGCCATCAGAGAGGTTAAAAATATCCCAAAGCATTCCACTTTAAAACTGGGAAAGGATAAGAGGTAATGCACAAAAGGGTCATATCACTATGGAATATACAATACAATATTTTTGTGCCCATTAAAATAGACCAATTTAAGCCTACCTAGGTATGTTGTAAAGCTGTTTGAAAAGTGACTCGGAGCAAGTTTTGTGAATGGAGACGTAGTGCTCAAGTCACATTCTGCTTTAAAAGTTGTAACAAATACAGATAAATTAAAAAGAAAAAGAAAATAGACCAATTTTAAGATCTAGGAGAAATACGCTGGAATTACATGGATGCACCACCTCAGAGGCAGGTTTTGTATCCTTATTATTGCCATTTGTTCTGTTCTGCCTTCACAGTCTTTCAGGTGTCATGGGACTGACTTGTGTCCCTAAGTTAGCCAGGGCTGTCATTTCTTAGTACATGGACATGGGCAGACTATTTTTAAAGAATTTTGTGTTCCTCACTAAACATGTATTTTAAAAATATTAACTCATGTAACATCATGTGATGTTTGTGGACTATTAAAGTCATTGTCATAAAATAACAGGGAAACAAAACCTAGGCCAAATAAATAAATTATCATTCTAGAATATTTATTTATATATATATATTTTTAAATTTTTTAACATCTTTATTGGATTATAATTGCTTTACAATGGTGTGTTAGTTTCTGCTTTATAACAAAGTGAATCAGTTATACATATACATATGTTCCCATATCTCTTCCCTCTTGTGTCTCCTTCCCTCCCACGCTCCCTATCCCACCCCTCTAGCTGGTCACAAAGCACTGAGCTGATCTCCCTGTGCTATGTGGCTGCTTCCCACTAGCTATCTATTTTACGTTTGGTAGTGTATATATGTCCATGCCACTCTCTCACTTTGTCACAGCTTCCCCTTCCCCTTCCCCATACCCTCAAGTCCATTCTCTAGTAGGTCTGCATCTTTATTCCCATCTTGCCCTTAGGTTTCATGACCATTTTTTTTTTAGATTCCATATATATGTGTTAGCATATACGGTATTTGTTTTTCTCTTTCTGACTTACTTCACTCTGTATGACAGACTCTAGGTCCATCCACCTCACTACAAATAACTCAATTTCATTTCTTTTAATGGCTGAGTAATATTCCATTATATATATGTGCCACATCTTCTTTATCTATTCATCTGTTGATGGACACTTAGGTTGCTTCCATGTCCTGGCTATTGTAAATAGAGCTGCAATGAATATTTTGGTACATGACTCTTTTTGAATTATGGTTTTCTCAGGGTATATGCCCAGTAGTGGGATTGCTGGGTCGCATGGTAGTTCTATTTTTAGTTTTTTAAGGAACCTCCATACTGTTCTCCATAGTGCTGTATCAATTTACATTCCCACCAACAGTGCAAGAGGGTTCCCTTTTCTCCACACCCTCTCCACCATTTATTGTTTGTAGATTTTTTGATGATGGCCATAGAATATATATATTGATACTTCATGTCATTCATTATTTACATGACACTTAGTGCCAAATGACCTTAACAAACTGTAAAATAGGGAGAACCAGCTCCTGGAAGGAGGGTGGCCCACGACAATGTGCAGCTTCTAAGAGGTCTCCATGGCAACAGGAGAGCAAAACAGGGGCTGACACTTTCATTGTGAAAGGGGAGGGTGATGCTTCAACTGAAAGCCTCATGGCCTTGACAACCACAGCCTTCAGCCATCATATCTGCTCACAGCAGGTGCTTCTTTATGCCTCCTCACAGCTGGCAAGATATGCACCAGCCAAAAGCTAAAGACAAAGCTTGTTATCAGCCTCGTCAGGTCAACAGCCTGAGCCATTTCTTCATGGAGCAAACACTAAATGTATGTCAAGAAGGTATCCTGAAACTCCCACGTCACTTTCACCTGCAGCCATTCAGCCTGCTATTCACACAGTACTTATGGGAACAGGTTAAACACTAATTAAAATTATTAAACTAAGAATCCCCATGGTAAATTTTAAAATGGGTTTTAAATTTTAGCTCCTGTGACAAACTTAAATAAATCTTTGGGCTAATTAGCGGCCCAGGCTGCTGAAGATGAGGGACATACTGGATTTCTTACCTAAAATTTTCAAGTTCAATGGCTTCTGTGGACTCGTGCCACTGACCTCGAGCTCTGTGTCCACCCACCCTGATGGCAGGCTCAGACTTCGTCATGCTGCTTCTGGCACTATCGAAGTTAACGGCTGGAAGCTACAGAAATAAAGGCACAGAGGACTTGAGGATGACAATTCAGCACAGGATAAAGACAGTCACAAAAGCAGAGGCGACAGTGAAGGGAATGAGTGTTTCCCCGAGCCAACAATTAACAAGTTAGCTATGTCAAATGTAGGAGTTTTCCAAGATTTAGACATCCTTGACTTAAACATTTACTCTCTCTATCTTATGCTGCTTTTTCTTCATAGCTTGTAACACCACCTGATATCTTACAGTTATTTATGTATTTTCAGTCTCCTTGGTTATACTGTCAGCTCGACACAAGCAGGAGCTTGCCTATCGCTGTTCAGTGTTGTATCCCTAGTACCTTACACAGTCCTGGGGATCCAGACCTGGGGGAGGCCTGGGCATTAGGCGCTTTTGCAGCTTCTTGGGCGATTCAAACGTGCAATCAGAACAGAGAGCTGACAGATACAGCTAGAAACTCTCTGGCCTAGAGTGGAGCCCCAAACTGAGAATGAGTCATCTTCACTCATTCTTCATCCTTACCCGTCACGTACACTGCTTGCCAACTGTAAGAGTTATAAAGGTAAAGAGATTCTATCACTTTTAATCAGTCTGAATATCCTGATTCCTCAATCATGTTTATAAAAGTTATGAAAATATATTTTAGAATTAACCATAAGAAAAGGAAAAATTTACATTAACTAAAACAATTTGAGCATGCCCCCATTTACAATATTAACTGGTAATTATTTATATAGTAAACTGTGATGTTATCAGTATTCAAGTAGTGTCACTTACCAACATTTACCTATAATTGGGATAACCCTGAGAATTGTTTCTTGTACCACAGCAAAGTTGAACGAAGTGCAGACAAATACCCTATTCTTTCCAAAGTACAAATGAGGAATGTTCTATAATTAGCTAAGATTTTACAGATGAGGTACGGAAAGCATAGTATAACAAAATAAACTTTTATTTTCAGTAAATCATTCTGTCCTATATATTATAATTATCAAATAATGCTACAATATGCTGTGCTTGTTGTCCTGTTTCATCAAAGCATTTGATAGAAGTCTGCATAAAGACATGGTTTCCTCACCTAAAGAGAATATGCTGGACTTCCTACAAGGCAGTCAGCTGATAGATACATTCTAATAAGGGCGTTCTTTAATAGGAAGCAAACCCTTCTTCATCATATGCCACCCATAGTTGAATTCTCAAAATATTAATAATAAATCTTATATCCTGTAAAACTACATTTCTATCTCAGTTCAGTGGGCCAATCCACAGCCACCACAAGACAACACAATGCTCAGTGGTTAAGAGAATGAACTCTAGGCCAGATGCCCTGGGTTGAAATCTACTCTTAGACAACTGCATGATCTTGAAAGTTACTTAATCTCTCTGTACATCAGTTTCCACATCATTACAATGAAAATCATAATAATTCTACGTAGTTCAAAGTTATTATGAAAACTAAATGACTTAGAATTTATAAAGCACTTGCTATGTGCCAGGCATAGCTCTCAATGCTTTATACTCTTTTAATCCCCCAAATTATTCTCATTGCACAGATGAATTTGCTAAATAAATGAGATTTGACCTTCCAAATTAGATGATTAGACGTGATAACGCAAATGATGCTAGACATGAAGTCACAGCAATGAGTAGACTGTCCTGTGTTACTCAGAACGTGGAATGACGCAGAAAACAAGAAATAGGTTTTCCAGGCCCAAGGGCTCTCAAACCCCCTTGCCGTCACCACAACTGCCAGAATAGTGACTGCCAAAGAGAAGGTAGCCAGCACAGAGAGAACAAGCCCAGTGCACTCCAGGGAGAGGGCAGAAAGCGGCAGCAGCTTGCAGCCATTCCCTTCAGCAGCAGCACGGGCAGCTGGTGTTGGGAATCCACTCATGCACACGCAGTGGATGAGAAAGACTTGACATCTATAGCTGCAAAGACCAGGAACTTAACAGGAGAATCTATAAGCAACCAGCCTTCTTCAGATAAAAGTAACGTGAGTTTGAAACCCAGTTCAAAGCTTAGAGCCTTTTCTCTTGGCTCCCCAGTCCCTTAGGCTCTTTGTGAATCCTTTATCTACCACATAAGTAGGTCCAGTGAAATCTCACCATCTGAAATAGCCACAGTCGGGGTATCCAGAGTGAAAAGGCCAGGTGAGCAGCCCCTTACAGACTTCTGTCATGTTAAGCCATTAGTTCTGTTAAGATACACTACATCCGATGGGTTATTTTGGGCAACTCAAAATCTGAATTTTCAGCATCATAAATGTAGCATAACACAAATTCATATAGATAATTTAAAAGTGTGTCCCCTCCTACAAATGACAGACTTATAGACTCTCAGATTTTAAAACTTCCTCGAAAGGCACAGGATTCAGCCCCCAATCATCATCACCATCATCACCACCATAATCATCATGATGACGATGATCATCATCATGATCACCATCATGATTATCATCATCACCATCAACACAGATAACACTTGTGTGGTAGTTACCACATGCCAGGCACTGTTCTAAGTGTTCTGCAGGTTTAAATCTATTTAATCCTCATAACGACCGTATGAGGTAAATACCATTTTATGATGAGAGGACTAAGGCACAGAGGGCTAAGTGACTTAGGGCCCACAGTTCACAAGGGGCACAGCTGGGATTCAAATCCAGGCAATCGCCCTTCCTCTACAACACTCTCAATCCTCCAGCATCTCTGATGTATCGTCAATGATGAGAAACACTATCTTGAGTCAGCCCATTTGCTTTTCAGAGTCTTACTCTTGCCCAAGTTTTCCTTCAGGCTGAGATGAAAATCTGTCCCCCTGTGTTCTTTCCCTGTCTTTCAGCCCAGCGTCATCTCCTTTTACAACGTTAGATTTGACTGTAAGTCCACATAAAATAAATAAACAAAAAATTGGGGTGAATAAAAACAACTCCCCAAGTTGTAGGTGCATTAAACTGGTCACCCATCCCAGAAAGCATGCAGTGTAAGCATGCATCCACTCCTGCCCAGGAGCATGCTGCGGACACAGCTGCTGACCACTTTTCAGGGCTCAGCACACACAGCTCCTGGAGATCGCCTGCCCCAGCCTCCCTGGTGGAGCCAGTCACTGCCTCCCCAGTGGCATTACTGTGCCAGTCTCTCTTACAGCACTTATCACAATCCCATACTATGTCTGCATGACACATCAGCCTTTCCCCCTGAATTTGGCCACCCTGAGGGCAGCATCACATCTGTCTGTCTTTCTGTTCTTAGCACCTCTCACAGATCCAATGGGAATGGGATACCTACTTTACCTACTGTGGAATGGGAAGTTCACTTCATCTCCAGTCTCTTTGCTAAACTGATTCATCTCCAGGCAAGTTCATTCGCTCAGCGCATGTGTTGCAGACACATCACTTGCCAGATGTGTGAGACACTGGGTATATAGTGAGCAGGACAGCCACAGCCTCTTCCTTCTCAAAAAGTTTACAGCCCAATGGGGGGGGGGTCGGGGGTCATCTAGCAGTAGAACACACAGCAAAATGAGTGAACAAGGGTTTGTTGTGGTAGAAAGTAAAAGAGAGATAGGGTGGGTCCCGGACCAGGATGCCTGGAATATTCCAGAGTATTCCAGGCAGATTTTTGCACAGGCTGGAAGGCAGAGAAAAACTACATGTGCTCTAGAAAGTGGCAGGTCTCTGAGCAGCTTGAGTAGCATGAGTGGAAAGGAAAGAGACTAGAGATTCAAGTGAAGGACCTTCCTAAAACTTTGATCATGTCACTTCTGCCTGGAAATTTCAACCTTCTCTGTTGCTTATGTGATAGATACAAAATTTGTAGATAGGCCTTCAGACATTGCACAGTTTCTTACAGCTTTATTTATCACTACTTTCAACAGAAATGTCTAGTCACCATTTTGCTTCAGTGCATGTTATTTTCTTTCCTTCAGATATTTGATTATTTTACTCGCTTCACCCAGAATGTCTTTCCCATCAATTCCACCAGGGGACAGCCAGCCCATTTCCCAAGAACCATGTCCTTTCCTGTGACTTGAGCTAAAAGTGGCTTCCTCATCCTCCTCAGAATCTGCCCAGCCACTGCCCATGCCTCTCCTACAGGATTCAAGTGTCCACTGGCCGTGGAAACCATAACTGCCGTTCCTAGTCCTGGTGTCTCAGAGCACAACAGTGCCTTAGACTTTTTCTTTCCACAGCATCTATCAAGACCTCTTTTATTTCAAGGCAAGTAATGGGCCTGTAATGAATTATTTTTCTATCTTTCTTTCATCTGTTTTTTTTCCTAATTGCAAACCAATTTCTCAGCTCCCTATGGTTTTAAATGTAGGAAAAAAATTTAATTCCAGCTCAAGGCAAATTATTTCAAGACTTGTGAAAATCTCTGGTGAAACCTCCAACCAACTTTATGATTTTACTTTGCTTCAACAACCCTGGGGCAATTCTTTTTCTTGAAGTATTTGGTTTTACTGGATTATGATTATTCTTACCCTGCTTACGATGAAAGGGCTCCTCTGCCTCAGTGTGTCTCTGTCCCCACTTCTGTGACAACAGAACTGTCCTCAGAACAGCAGTCTCTAAGATGGTGAAGCAAGGTACGCAGAGACTCACAGAGCAAACGGGATGAGAGCGAAAGTAGAACACGGGAACAGACGCAACAATGGGGAAGGGCTTGGCTCATTAGAAATTCAGATGAAGGACATCCAGTTCTTGTAATACTCTGCCCAAACCCACAAAGTACACTTCCCCCTGCAACTGCTTAATTAGCCATCTTGGTTCATTTGCAAGTGACAGGTCAGTTCTTGTTAGAACAGAAATTCAGGTGAGTGGGCCTTAATCCCCAGGCTTCCCTTTTCAAACTGACTGCTAAAAATCTTAGAGCCTAATGTGTGGCCAACTTGCATATTTTGATGGTTATTTCCTCTGGACTCTGAGTCTACTTTGTTCCCAAACCTTGCTTTTCTTTTATGATAATCTGAGTACTTTACATATCTTCATAAGCCACCTTACACTCTTTCTGGAGCAATCAAGATATAAACAAATTCTTGATTTATCCTCTCCAATATCTTTCTTCTCCTATAAATGTCTCCGCATTATTTTACAGAAAGGAGAATAGGGTGTTTAGAATAACATTTATTATTTCAAAATCATAAATGCATGAAAGTTTTATAAACAGAATTAAGAATGAATTTTGTCACCCTCAAGACATTTATATAAATGAGCAGTTATTTTCATTTTTTTCTTAGAACTATGCACTTTCTGAATAATTCAAGCATTACAAACATGCATTTTTGAACGTATGAAATATTTTACAAAAAGATATGCCATGTGAACTTTTCAGACAACAGACTGCAAATTCTAAAATTGGTTAAAGGTGGCAAAACTCTTAAACTTACTTTAAGTCTGCCAGGTGTTAGCAAGGGAGTGGTGTTGAGAGAAGGCAGAACAGATCCAGTGATCATGGACTTCAAAACTGGACAAGCAGAGCCCAAACCCACCACTGGTGTCTCTTTGACACTAGCCAGGTGGTTATACGTATCCATGAGGTCATCTAATTTTTAAGTTACAATTCAATTTGGTGAAAACTGATCAAGAGCTCACCGAATAGAGGATACGGTGAACCGGAAGCAAAAGTCAAAGCTGGAAACGTATAATCTCTCAGGAAATTAGAAATGTAGACAAGTCTTTCCAAAGCACAGAAAAAAATAATGCTATAATGTTGAAAGAAGGTACTTTGGGAAGAAAGGGATCACTTCTGGAATGGAAGATAAAGGAAAGCTTTTTTATGGAGGTGCTATCATTAGATCTTGGCCCTGGAAATAGGTAAGATTTTATAGAAAAGAAACTTGCGAGAAGGACAAATTTGAGAAAAAGCAAAAAGTAGAAATATTTGACATTCTGGTTACATCTTAGGATGTACAGTGAGAAAGAATGGAAACTATTGATACAACCAAATCTGTATGCTGAGTCACTGTGCTTCCTTTACTAAGAAACAGTGAACTTGATGTGTGGCACCCACTCATGACTATCAGTGAGCAGTGGGCCAGGAAGACCATTTTAGCCGTGTGGAGACGGACAAAGAGTAAGTGATGCTGAAATAGACAGATGAGAAGAAAAGAGTTCCTGGGGTTATAGGCTTAAAAACAGAGAAGAAGGAAGAGGAGAAAAATATTTTAAATATTTGATTTAAATATTTGAAATATTTGATTCTTAAAATATTTGATTCTTCAAATCAATGCTTATCCAGCTATTTTTTGAATTTAACTTCCCAAGTCATTTAAAAGACATCTCAGTGGTTAGAGGCACACATTGCAAAGATGGAGTATTTGGTTAGATCTGTACCTACCATTAGTTGGCTGTATGATCTCGAGAAAGCCATTTAACTTCTCTGTGCCTCAACTGGAGAAGAAGTGATGGGGTCGACCTGTGCCCCTGGGAGGAGACACAGAAGAGGAGGATAATATCACGGGTTCAGAGATCCTCCCTAGGGAGTGAGGGGTTCGAACCACATATTGGGAACACCAGACCTGGGGGCCGACACTGGAAAGATGAGTCCCCTTAGCTGATTTGAAAACCAGTGGGACTTACAGGAGGGCTGTAAGAAACCAAGACTCTGCCCATGAAGAGCATTCACACGCTTGATTACTCATGGGAACAAGGTAGAGGAAGCAGACTGAAACTGCCTGTGGCTCCGGCTGGTTTCCTGCGACCACCCCAGCGCACACCCCAGCCCATGCCGCATGCCTGCTCTGGCCCCTCTAGATCCAGCACAGTCCCCCACTAGAGTGAAGGCCGCCATAGCTGAGGAGGGTTCACACTTGGAGGGGGACAGAGCCAGCTTGGACCCAGCACAGCATCCAAACAGAGTGAGGGTGGCCTTTACTGGCTTTCACAGAGGCAGTGGGTCTAACTTAGACCCAACCCTCAGGGCTTCTGCTCCAGCAACTCGGGCCCCACCTTGCCCCTGATAGAGCAGTGATGGCCACTAAGTACAGGAGAAGCCCTGGTTCACACCTGGCTCTGGCTCTATCCCCTCTGTCTTCAGCCCCACCTCCAACCATAGTGAGAGCTGCCAGCACACTCTGGGGGAAGACATGACCTCAGGCTCACGTCAGATCCAGCTCTCCCACCAAAGCCACTGGGCACACACAGACTGCATAGGTATGCTCCCACACAAGGACATGACTTCAAGACCGGATTAGGTAACTGTTTCACGTAATTGCACAGAGACAGAGAAAGTTAAGCAAAATAAGAAGACAGAGGAATTTGTTCCAAATGAAAGAAGAAGAAAAAAAAACCTGAAAAAAACACAACTAATGAAACAGAGATAAAGAATTTTTAGCAGGTAAAGAGTTCAAAGCATTATTAATGAGAATGCTAACTGAACATGGGTAAAGAATAGATGAACACAGTGAGTATTTTAACAAAAAAACTAGAAAATATAAAACAGAACCAGTCAGAGCTGAAGACTACAATACCTGAAATGAAAAACACAATACAAGTAATAAACCACAGACTAGACAATACACAGGAATGTATAAGTGATCTGGAAGATAGAATAATAGAAACCACTCAATCAGAACAGCAAAAAGTAAAGCAAATTTAAAAAGTGACAACTGAATAAGGGACCTCTAGGACAAACATCAAGCATACTAACATCCTCATTATAGAGATTCCAGAAGGAGACGAGCGAGAGACAGGGGTCAAAAATGTACTTGATAAAATTCTGGCTGAAAACTTCCCAAACCTTTAGAAAGAACAGATATTCATGTATGAGAAGCACAGAGGGTCCCAAACAAGATGAACCCAAAGAGACCCACACCAAGGCATATCATAATTAAAATGACAAAAGTTCAAGAGAAAGAGAGAATTCAAAAGGCAGCAAGAGAAAAATACAGTCACATACAAGGGAACTCCCATAAGGCTATCAGCTGATTTTTCTGCAGAAACTTTGCAGGCCAGGAGGGAGTGGCAGATATATTTAAAGAGCTGAAAGTAGAAAAATCTAAAACCTAGGATACTCTAACCAGCAAGGTTATTATTCATGGTTGAAGGAGAGATAAAGAGCTTTTCAGACAAGCAAAAATTAACAGAGTTCATCAGTACTAAAATGACCCTACAAGAAGCGTTAAAGGGTCTTCTTTAAGTGGCAAAGAAAAGGCTACAACAAGAAGTAAGAATTTAGAGGAAAGAAAAAAATTCCACTAGTAAAGGCAAATATATGGTATAGGCTGTGGATCAACCACTTAAATAAGCTAGTAGAAAGATTTGAAAAAAGTTGTATAATTAACTATAACTACAACAAACTGTTAAGGGATAAACATGAAGATGACATCAAAAAGACATAACATGGGGGAGGGGAGTAAAAAATGTAGATCTTTTAGAATATGTTTCAACTTAAATAATTATCAGTTTAAAACAAGTAGATATAGTTATAAGTCAACATATATATAAACCCCATGGTAACCACAAATCAAAAACCTACAATAGGCACACAAAAACAAGAGAGAAAGTAACACAAATATACTACTAAAGAAAATCATCAAACCATAGGGAAAGAAACAAAAAGAAGAACAGAGAAGAACTACCAAAACAACCAGCAAACAATGAACAAAATGGCAATAAGTACACACCTATCAATAATCACTTTAAAAGTCAATGGACTAAGTGCCCCAACCAAAAGACATATGGTGGCTGACAGTATAAAAAAACAAGACCCATCTATATGCTGCTTAATGAAGAAATGCACGTCAGAGCTACAGACACCAACAGACTGAAAGTGAAGGGATGGAAAAAAGTATTTCATGCAAATTGAAACGACAAGAAAGCTGGTGTAGCAACACTCATATCAGACAGAGTAGACTTTAAAACGAAGTCTATAACAAAAGACAAAGAAGAGCATTATGATAAAGGGATCAATACAAGAAATGGATAAAAATTCATTAACACATATGCACCTATTATAGATGCACATAAATATATAAAGCAAATACTAACAGACATAAAAGGAGAAGTTAACAGTAACAGTAAGGGACTGTATTACTGTACAGTGGGGACTTTAACACCCCACTTACATCAATGGACAGATCATCCAGAGAGAAAATCAATAAGGAAACAGTGGTCTTAATCACACATTAGATCAGTTGGACTTAATAGATATATAAAGGACATTTCATCCAAAAACAGTAGAATATATGTTATTTTCAACTACACATGGGACATTCTCCAGGATAGATCACATGCTAAGCCACAAAACAAGTCTCAACAAATTGAAGAGGATAGAAATTATATCAAGCATTTTTTCTAACCACAATGGTTTGAAACTAGATATCAATTACAGGAAGAAAAATAGAAAAACGAACACTGGAGAGTAAACAACATGTTACTAAAAAAATCAATGGGTCACTAAAAAAAAAAAAAAAAATCAGGGCTTCCCTGGTGGCGCAGTGGTTGAGAGTCCACCTGCCGATGCAGGGGACGTGGGTTCGTGCCTCGGTCCGGGAAGATCCCACATGACGTGGAGCAGCTAGGCCCATGAGCCATGGCCACTGAGCCTGCGTGTCCGGAGCCTGTGCTCCGCAACGGGAGAGGCCACAACAGTGAGAGGCCTGCATACTGCAAAAAAAAAAAAAAAAAAAAAAAAAAAATCAGAGGAAATTAGAAAATACCTTGAGACAAATGAAAATAAAACACAATTTTCTAAAATCTATATAGGATACAGCAAAAGCAGTTTGAAGAGGGAAGTTTATAGTGATACAGGCCTATCTCAAGAAACAAGAAAAACTCAGATAAACTACCTAACCATTCATCTATAGGAATTAGAAAAAGAAGAAACAAGGCCCAAAGTCAGCAGAAGGAAGGAAATAATAAAGATCAGAGAGAAAATAAATAAAATAGTGACCAAAAAACAATAGAAAACATCAATGAATCCAATGCTGCTTTTTTTTTGGAAAAGACAAAATTGATAAGCCTTTAGCCAGACTCATCAAGAAAAAAAGAGAGAGGATTCAAATAAACAAAATAAGAAGTGAAAGAGGAGAAATAACAACCAATATCAAAGAGATACAAAAAATCTAAAGAGAATACTTCAGTTATATGCAAACAAATTGGAAAGCCTAGAAGAAATGGATATATTTCTAGAAATATACAATCTTCTAAGACCAATGAGGAGGAAATTGACAACCTGAACATACAGAACACTAGTAGTGAAATTGAATTAGTAGTTTAAACAATTCTCTGCCAACAAAAGTCCAGGACAAAACAGGTTCACGAGGGAATTCTACCAAACTTTCGAAGAAGAGCTAATGCCTATCCTTTTCAATCTACTACCAAAGATTGAAGAGGAGGGAACACTCCAAATTCATTTTACAAGGCCATCATTATTCTGATTCCAAAACCAGACAGAGACACTACAAAAAAAGAAACGTACAGGCCAATATTTCTGATGAACATAAATGCAAAAATTCTCAACAAAACACTAGCAAACCAAATTCAATAATACATAAAAGGGTCATACACCATGATCAACTGGGATTTATTCCAGGGTCACAAGGATATATACAAATAAACTAATGTGATACACACCATTAACAAAAGGAAGGATAAAAATCACATGATCACGTCAATAGACTCAGAAAAAGCATCTGACAAAATTCAACATCCATTCATGATAAAAACTCTCATCAAAATTGGTATAGGGAACATATCTCAACATAATAAGGATCATATATGACAAATCCACACCTAACATCATACTCAATGGTGAAAAGCTGAAAGCTTTTCCTCTAAAATCACAAACAAGACAAAGATGTCCACTCTCCTCACATGCATTTAACACAGTATTAGAAGTTCTAGCCACAGCAATCAAACAAGAAAAAGAAATAAAAGGCATCCCAATTGGAAGGGAAGAAGTAAAACTGTCAGTAGTTTCAGAAAACATGATACTATATACATAAAACCCTATAGTCTCCAACCAAAAACTATTAGAACTAATAAATGAATTCAGTAAAGTTGCAAGATACAAGATTCATATACAAAAAAATGTTGCTTTTCCATACACTAATAATGAACTATCAGAAAGAGAAAGCAAGAAAACAATCCCATTTATAATTGCATCCAAAAGAATAAAATACATAGAAATAAACTTAACTGAGGAGGTAAAAGACTTATACTCTAAAAACTATATGACATTGACACGGGGAGGGGGAAGGGTAAGCTGGGACAAAGTGAGAGAGTGGACATATATACACTACCAAACGTAAAATAGATAGCTGGTGGGAAGCAGCCGCATAGCACAGGGAGATCAGCTCGGTGCTTTGTGACCACCTGGAGGGGTGGGATGGGGAGGGTGGGAGGGGGGGAGATGCGGGAGGGGGGAGATGTGGGGACATATGTATGTGTATGGCTGATTCACTTTGTTATGGAGCAGAGACTGACACACCATTGTAAAGAAATTATACTCTAATAAAGATGTTAAAAAAACAACAACTATATGACACTGATGAAGGAAATTGAAGACACCACAAAGAAATGGAGAGATATCCTGTGTTTGTGGATTGTAAGAATTAATATCATTAAAATGTCCATACTACCCAAGCAATCTACAGAGTTAGTGGAATCCCTATCAAAACACCTATGATATTTTTCACAGAGCTAGAACAAATAATCCTAAAATTTTTATGGAACCACAAAAGACCCTGGATAGCCAAAGCAATCTTGAGAAATAAGAACAAAGCTGGAGGGATCAAACTCCTTGACTTCAAACTGTACTACAAAGCTACAAGTGATCAAAACAGTATGGTATTGGCACCAAAAAAGACACATAGATCAAGAGCCCAGAAAAGAACCCACAAACTTATGGTCAATTAATCTATGACAAAGGAGGCAAGAATATACAATGGGGAAAAGACAGTCTCTTCAATAAGTGGTGCTGGGAAAACTGAACAGGTACATGTAAAAGAATGAAATTAGAACATTTTCTCACACTATATACAAAAACAAACTCAAAATGGATCAAAGACCCAAATGTAAGACTGGAAACCATAAAACTCCTAGAAGAAAACATTCCTTGACATAACCTGTAGCAATATTTTTTTGGTTCTGTCTCCTAAAGCAAAGGAAACAAAAGCAAAACTAAACAAATGGGATATAATTAAACTTAAAAGCTTTTGTATAGCAAAGAAACCATCAACATAATGAAAAGACAACCTACTGAATGGGAGAAAATATTCACAAATGATGATGACCAGTAAGGGGTTAATATCTAAAAAATATAAATAGCTAATACAACTCAATATCAAAAAAACAAACAATCTGATTAAAAAATGGGCAGAAGACCTGAATAGACATTTTTGCAAAGAAGACATACAGATGGCCAACAGGGACATGAAAAGATGCTCAACCTTGCTAATCATCAGGGAAATGCAAATCAAAACCACAATGAGATATCACCTCACACCCATCAGAATGGCTCTCATCACAAAGACAACAAGTAACAAACGTTGGCAAGGATGTGGAGAAAAGGGAACACTGCTGGTGGGAATGTAAACTGGTGCAGCCACTATGGAAAACAGTATGGAGTTTCCTCAAAAAACTAAAGGTAGAACTACCATATGATCCAGTAATTCCACTCCTGGGTATATATCCAAGGAAATCAAAAACACTAATTTGAAAAGTTACATGCACCCTAATGTTCATAGCAGTATTATTTACAATAGCCATAATATGGAAGCAACCTAAATGCCCATCAACAGATTTATGTAGATGATATACATATCACACATATATATCACACACACACACACACACAATGGAATTCACTCAGCTATAAAAGAGAATGAAATATTGCCATTTGCAACAATATGGTTGGACCTAGAAATTATTAACCTTAGTGAAATAAATCAGAGAAAGACAAATCCTGTATGTTATCACTTATATGCGGAATCTAAAAAATAAACAAACGAATATGTATAACAAAGCAGAAACAGACTCACAGAGAATAAACTAGTGGTTACCAGAGGGGAAAGGGAAGTGAGGAGGGGTGATATAGGGGTAGGGGATTAAGAGGTACAAACTACTATGTATAAAATAAATAAGCTACAAGGATATATTGTACAGCACAGGGAACATAATCAATATTTTACAATAACTATAAATGGAGTATAATCTTAAAAGGATTTAATCATTATGTTGTACCACTGAAACTAACATAATATTGTAAATCAACTATACTTCAATAAAAAAAATGTTGTAAATGCTGTAGTTCTCTGGTAAGTTTAGTGGATATAACAAAAGCCAGTAGGGCTGTATTACCACATGAGCTCACAAACAAATTTACTTAACAAGTATACCACAGTTGACTTTGGAGTCTGGCTCCCGGGTTTCAAATCCCATCCCTGCCATTTACTAATTTACTGTGCTAAATAAGCTGTCTTCATTATTATTAGCATTTCTGTGTTATTCCCTAAACCTCCATGGATAGCCTCTAATCTCTTGACTCTCTAAAGTCTGACAGAAGCTAAACCAAAAAGAAACATTTAGAGATAAATTCAAGCAGCAGTACCATTCTTTCTCTGTCTATTAAAAAAAATAAAAATGCTATTGTAAAAATAGTCAAAACTCACTCCTTCCTTTCCCCTGTTTTTGGTGAGATATAATTTGCAGCAAGCATCAAAAGTGGTGCTGTAGCAAGTGGGCAGCCTGAGAAGTGGGGAAGCAGAGACGAAGGGAAAGGTGATGAACAGTGTTTTGGAGAAATCAACTTCCCTAGAGCTCTGCAGTGTCAAACATTGGGCATTCAAAAGAAGAGAGCTCTGTTTCTATACTGAAACGCTTTTGCTGATTAGGACACATGGCACTGAACAGAGGATAAAGCGGGCCCCAGGCATGAGAGCAAAAGAATGAAAAGGCTGTGGATACAGAGTCTTGCATCCTGAACCTGAACCAGGTATGAAAGAAACAGCTAGAAGAAAGACAAAACATAAGAAAGAACAAAGAAAAATAGACTTATCGTTCACATGATGTTAAATGGATCCCTTTGGAAACATGTGATTTCTCTGCCGTTAATAGACGCACATTCTTTGAAAACACTACCTGTTGTTTGCTTGACTGAACGTTCAAAAGGCACAGAAGTCTTTTAAGATCTGAATAGTCCCTAGGAGAAAGAATAACACAAGGGGATATGGGGATATGTGTATACATATAGCTGATTCACTTTGTTATACAGCAGAAACTAACATGACATTGTAAAGCAATTATACTCCAATAAAGATGTTAAAAAAAAAAAAAGAATAACACAGTGTCAACCAACAGAAGACTCCAGGTGAACTAGTCATGTTACCCACTAGTAACATGGAACACTGCTACTTGGAGGCCTGCTTTTATAGACTGAAACACATACATGCTAAACGTTTCTGTAGAACTCTAGAAATGCACAAACATTTCAGTAAACACTGTACCCCAGAGCAGCAGTTGTCAAGGATCTACTCTATTTCTCAAAAAGTCATTAAATCTGGTTGCTGGCCACTGCCTGAGTTAATAATTAGCAAAGACTCAGAAGGGAGTTACCTGGTGATGATTCCTTGTTGTTTTTTATCGGTTGATTTTTCCGTGGTCTTCACTTTTTTGTCTTGATCAGGCATTGTAAAACATCAATCCCCAGAATTAACATCACATTCCTTTCAAAGTAAACTAGAAGGAAAAACTTTAGTTGGGTTATGTGCTCCAACATATTCTCAATTAATGCAGGCAAAATTCACTTATAACATTTATTTAAATATGCACAAACTAACATTTATTTGTAATATAGCAATATAAATGCTAATATGAATAACATTTACTGTTTATCATTCAAAGGCCTTTGGATACATTTAGGGCATAGCTTATAATTATAGTAGTACTTTAGCCTATATTTTCTGAGTCATTCTTGATTTCAAATATTCTGACCCATTACCCCAACAAGTATTGTTCTGCTTGTCAGGAAAAGTGCCCCAATTTGGGGTTTCCAAAATATACATAAGCAAATACCTGAAGTCCAACTGACACTTTTATGCCATCTTACTTGTCTTTCTTGGCAAGTTTCCTTAACAGTAGAGTACGCTACTTCGGGGAGTTCCTCTCTCATCGTGGTCATGCCCCTAAAAATCCCAGAGGAAGCTCCACCCACTTGCAAATAAGCATTACAGTGTCAAGGGCAACACACAAAATGTCCTTGGGTTTCCAGAATTCCTAAAGTTTTTAAGCTGAATCCCCATGTGAGTCAACTCTAGTCATAACCTCTTCTGCAAGAATTGGGTCAGTCTTGCACAGCCCCTGGACTCACTCAAACATCCTGTTAAAATTAAGACAATGGGCGCATTGTTTTAGACAATGGAGTTGTTTATGCTAATCTCTGGGTCACTAAACTTAACTTAATTACAGTTTCCTCTCTCCCAGAAATGGGAACTTAAACTAGCCAATCAGGAATCTCCTGATCAGCACTAGTTAGGCAAGCTGCCTGATAAAACCCTCTATCCTCTTTAGGAAAAGTAACCTTGCAATAACCAATCCGTTTTTTGCCTAACTCCTAATGAAGAATAACTTCCTCATTCCTGCCCTCTTCTGCCTAAAAAAGTCTTTCATTTGTACAGTTCCTCAGAGCTCCTTTCTATCTGCTAGATTGAATGCTGCCCATTCATGACTCACTGAATAAAGCCAATAAGATCTTTAAAATGTACTCAGTTGAATTTTGTTTTTTAACAATCCAGACAGTGAGGCTGCCAGCCTGGGAACACAACCCAATAGGCATCTCAGTCTTCTGAATTAGGCTTTGTAGTCATTATGGTTGGTCACCCTTCCTAGGATAAATTTTAATACTATTTCCCACTCCTACTCAAAAGGTTATTATGAGTTCACTAATGGAGAACAATTTATTTGTTTACCCTTTCCTTAATCAATTTCTGACTAAATTGTTTTAGAATAGAAACAAAAAGAAAGTTGAAGATACTCATACTTTCAATTACATAGCAAATAAAAAATTAAATATACTATTGGTTTAATTCTTGACTGGATGTAAAATTTTCCAGTTACGCTTCAATGCTACTGCTTGACTTCAGAGTGTTTTTCAGGCATGAAAAATCATGCATTATTGTCCTACAATTCCATGCCTCAATGTATTATGAAATTGATGGTCAAAATCCAAGTGTTTCAGAGGTATTTAGAGGCAAAAGAAATGTGCCAATGGGTATTTTACTGCAACAGAATCTAGTGAAATTTAATTTTGCGAAATGAACAAACACAGTTTATCTAAGGATTTAAAAACTATTTTCCCAATATTGTTGTCATACTTGTGACAAATAGTTGAGCTGGAACTAAAAGCTGAAAAGCAATGCTCTCATCACAGATGCACACCAAGAAAAGCACAATATCAATATTTTAGGATTGTGCCCAGGACCTAGCACCATGGCTTCATTCCTTCAAGAAATATTTATTGAATGCTTACTATGTCCAATCTCAGACAGAAAACTACTAAAGATAAAAGAGGATATCCCAGATATAGGATTCTACTACAAGCAAAGAAAAACCCACTTAGGAACTTTAAACTATGTTTTGTGAGATATTCAGATAGAGAGATGATTTAGCATCTGTTTAAAAGGAAGAAAGAAAAAAGGAAGGAACAAAGGGAGGAGTAGGGAGGAAAAGAGGAAGAATGGATGATCTGTACATAATTTTTCAAAAGCAAGAGATCCAAGTGCTTTTCATATATAGATATTAAAATGCCCCAAAAGTTCTAAAATAAATGGAAACCCAGTCAAAATAAATATAATCTAACTTTACTTTTCCCTGAAGAACAGAGGGAAAATTCCACATAGACACACTGGCCTGTCAGCTTCAAATTCTGCTCAAACCATAGCTCCAGACCATTTTAGAAACAGGGACGTGAAAGTCACAGTGATTAGTACATGAAAATGTGTGGAAAAGCTCACAGGCTTCTGATGCTAGATGATATCTCCCACAATCAAACCCTGCTAAACACTCTGTCTTATTCCCTTGGTTAATCTCTGTAATTTTATTGACCCAGTGTGTGAACAGGAAATAATCCTCTAATAGTTTTATCAGTTTAAGATTAGCTTCTACTCTGTGAGCTGGAAGAGTGAAAATAGATAACTCTCTGGAAATGTTTCACTTAATTGAACAGTAAACAAATTCACCAGAATCAGAAGAAATAAGCAATTGCCTTTAGGATAAAAAATAAAATCCTTTCCACTTGATGGCTATTAAAATGGAAACTGTTCCAAAAAAAAAAAAAAAAAAACTTCAAGAACTTGGGAATACTATAAAATATTTAATTTAATCCCATCTTTAATTAACAAAAATGATAACACTATACCAAAGGCTATAATTCAAAACTGGTGGGTGGCAGGGAGGGCAGTTCATCTCTTAAGTCATTTCCTAGAAGCAAACAACTTTCTGAGGAAGTGTTCCTCAGAGGGCAAGTGAGGGCAAGAGCCGTGCAGGTAGAGTTTGCCTCAGAGCCAGTGTCCAAACTTGAGGGAAGGAGTGGTTGGTAAAGGGCCCTGAGGGAGGTCCTAGCCCCTCAGGTGTAAGGGAGCAGGACCCTATGGGGCCTTCCTGGGGCAGACCCCTCCCCCATCCTCTGCTGTAGCTCCTCTCTGAAGTAGTATCTGATGCACATTTCCTGACTTGTTTTACAGATGCTAAAAACACCATCAAAAAGGAAGAAATTAACTAGTTGATGATCGTTAAGTACCTATTGGCACCTAAGGATTGATAATGTTAATACCCTGTAACCTCACCATCAACCAACCAGACAATTGTGCATGAGTGGATCATATACCCTGGGACTCCCCTCCCTCACCTGGCCTTTAAAAATGTTTTGCTGAAACACATTGGGGAGTTTAGGCTTTTTGAGCACTAGCTGCCTGGACTCCTTGCTGGCCCCTGCAATAAAGCCTGCACTTTCCTTCACCACAGCTGGGTGTCAGGAGATTGGCTTTACTGTGAGTGGACAAGCAGACCTGAGTTTGGTTCTGTGACACAGGCACTGCTGACTGGGGGCAAAGAGACTCCAGCAGCTTGAGCAGTCCTTCCAAAAAGAGACCCAGGAGCTGGCTATTAGAAGCAAAAGAACTTTGAAGCCAATACCTGGGGCACACAAACAGGCCTTAGGGATGGGGGCTCTGTGGATGCCCACATCCCCCAAGGATGAGCGTGGGTGATGGGGCTGCAAGGGCCTGGCTGCAGATGCACACAGAGCAGAGTCGAAGGCAGTTCCCTCTTGCTTTGACTCTGACTTCTCTGAGCTCTTCCATCGTCTCCCTCACCCTCAGCCCACTGCAGCTCAGCTCCTTCAGGTCACTTAGCCTCAGCTCAGATGTCACCTCCTCGCTGAGAACTACTCTGCGACCCATTCACCATCACATGCTCACACTCACCACTCTACCCTGTTTTATTTCCTTGTGGGGCTCATCAACATCAGGAGAACTCCTAGCCATTCACTGGTCTCCATGCACTTGATAATAAGCCCCATGTGGGCAGGGACTGTGTCTGCTTTATCCTCACACACAGAACAGCAAGTGGCACAGGGTAAGCACAGCGTATGGACTCAAAAAATATTTGTGTCACAATCAGTAAGGGGTGGCTCAGGTATTTTTACCAAAGTTTGAGAATTATTTGCTTTTTAACAATTACTAATTTTGGGATTAGAACCTCCCTTGACCACTCACCATCCCCCGCCCCCAACCAAGTCTGGTGCTCCTTCTCAGAGCCCAGGGAAGCCTGTACTACCCACGCTGCAAACCTGTGCAAAAAGTATGGCAATTGCCTGACGACCCCATAAAGCAGGATTGGGTCTCCTGTATTCACCAGACACATGGTAGGCAAACAATAAATATTTATTGAAAAAAATTAATGAATGGATGAATAAAAGAATTATTTTTAAAAACCAATGTCATTATTCCTTTAGTTCAAAGGTCTTTCATAAAGCTTCCTTATAAATCAAATCAATTGATAAGTATTTGTAATGCTATAATAATATTGAACACACTCAGGAATGATCTAACTTATTCAATCTTTAGGAGGAAAACTGGAGTCCTAAATAAGAAAATATTCATGAACAGTGCTTCTCAAATTATCCATAAAGTTTTTTTTTCCAATCTATTATGGATCAACACTTTTGGTCCATATCGTATCCAGGAAAATAAGCCCATCACTGATCATGTGCTTGGATAGCACAGCAATGTCAAATTGCTATAAACATTTCTCAATGCTTGCTCTCAATTTTGTATCTCTCCCTCATGGGCCAGTAACACTAGTCTGAAGATTACCTCAATAGCACTGGCCTAGGTACCCGAGGGTTCTCCTTTCAAATAACAATATTGTTTTCACAGTGACCCTAGATGATCCTCTGAGAATCACTGCCCTATGTGGAGTGCCTGAAAGGACTAACCCAGTCATTGTCAATTCCAGGACAACCAGGGGAGGGTAAGGGTGGCTGAATGCACTATGTCCTATTTCTCTGGGGGTCTCTGTACAGTTTCATTTGAAAACAAGGTTCCACTGCTAAAAATAAAAATAGAAAACCACTCATTTTCTAACATCTATTTTACAGATGAGATGAGGCCAGAGATTATGATACTTGCTACACAAACACTTGTATTCACTTATATTCATATGGAGATTTTCCTTTGATTCTAAATGGAAAAGGTGAAATTTGTATTTTTTCTTAAAATGGAATGGGTATAGAAGTGAAAG